>NW_028261382.1:24338815-24648391 GCF_051295495.1 Thamnophis sirtalis
AGTGAAATTTCGGATCACAGAACGGAGTGGTATTTTGGGTTCTTTTTTGCCAATTCTCATACATTTTGGTCTAACTCTTCAGTGAAATATCGGATCACCGATCGGAGTGGTATTTTGGGTTCTCCAAGAGTAGACAACGAATTTGTGTTTATTCTTGGATACTGACCTTCTGATCAAAAATGACGAGTTCTGGCTCATTCCAATTTTTTGCCAATTCTCATACATTTTGGTCTACCTCCTCAGTGAAAACCTGGATCACCGAACGGAGTGGTATTTTGGGTTCTCCAAGAGTAGACAACGAATTTGTGTTTTTTTCATGGATACTGACCTTCTGGTCAAAAATGACGAGTTCTGGCTCATTCCAGTTTTTTGCCAATTCTCATACATTTTGGTCTACCTCCTCAGTGAAATCTCGGATCACCGAACGGAGTGGTATTTTGCGTTCTCCAAGAGTAGACAACGAATTTGTGTTTTTTCTTGGATACTGACCTTCTGGTCAAAAATGACGAGTTCTGGCTCATTCCAGTTTTTTGCCAATACTTATAGATTTTGGTCTAACTCCTCAGAGAAATTTCGGATCACCGAACGGAGTGGTATTTTGGGTTCTCCAAGAGTAGACCACAAATTTGTGTTTTTTATTGGAAACTGTCCTCCGGGTCAAAAATGACGATTTCTGGCTCATTCCAGTTTTTTGCCAATTCTCATACATTTTGGTCTAACTCCTCAGTGAAAACTTGGATCACCGAACGGAGTGGTATTTTGGGTTATCCAAGAGTAGACCACAAATTTGTGTTTTTTATTGGAAACTGTCCTCCGGGTCAAAAATGACGATTTCTGGCTCATTCCAGTTTTTTGCCAATTCTCATACATTTTGGTCTAACTCCTCAGTGAAAACTTGGATCACCGAACGGAGTGGTATTTTGGGTTATCCAAGAGTAGACAACGAATTTGTGTTTTTTCATGGATACTGACCTTCTGGCCAAAAATGACGAGTTCTGGCTCATTCCAGTTTTTTGCCAATTCTCATACATTTTGGTCTAACTCCTCACTGAAAACTCGGATCACCGAATGGATTGGTTTTTGGGGTTTTACAAGAGTACACCAACAATTTGTGTTTTTTCTTGGAAACTGACCTCCAGGTCAAAAATGACGATTTCTGGCTCACTCCAGTTTTTTGCCAATTCTCATAGATTTTGGTCTCCCTCCTCAGTGAAATCTCGGATCACCGAGTGGATTGGTATTTTGGGTTTTCCAAGAGTAGAGAGAGAATTTGTGTTTTTTCTTGGAAACTGACCTCCGGATGAAAAATGACGATTTCTGGCTCATTCCAGTTTTTTTCCAATTCTCATACATTTTGGTCTAACTCTTCAGTGAAATATCGGATCACCGAACGGAGTGGTATTTTGGGTTCTCCAAGAGTAGACAACCTCCTCAGTGAAAACTCGGATCACCGAATGGATTGGTTTTTTGGGTTTTACAAGAGTACACCAACAATTTGTGTTTTTTCTTGGAAACTGACCTCCGGGTCAAAAATGACGATTTCTGGCTCACTCCAGTGTTTTGCCAATTCTCATAGATTTTGGTCTACCTCCTCAGTGAAATCTCGGATCACCGAGTGGATTGGTATTTTGGGTTTTCCAAGAGTAGAGAGAGAATTTGTGTTTTTTCTTGGAAACTGACCTCCGGATGAAAAATGACGATTTCTGGCTCATTCCAGTTTTTTGCCAATTCTCATACATTTTGGTCTAACACCTCAGTGAAAGTTCGGATCACCGAACGGAGTGGTATTTTGGGTTCTCCAAGAGTAGACAACGAATTTGTGTTTTTGCTTGGATGCTGACCTTCTGGTCAAAAATGACGAGTTCTGGCTCATTCCAGTTTTTTGCCAATTCTCATACATTTTGGTCTAACTCCTCAGAGAAATTTCGGATCACCGAACGGAGTGGTATTTTGGGTTCTCCAAGAGTAGACAACGAATTTGTGTTTTTGCTTGGATGCTGACCTTCTGGTCAAAAATGACGAGTTCTGGCTCATTCCAGTTTTTTGCCAATTCCCATACATTTTGGTCTAACTCCTCAGTGAAAACTCAGATCACCGAATGGATTGGTTTTTTGGGTTTTACAAGAGTACACCAACAATTTGTGTTTTTTCTTGGAAACTGACCTCCAGGTCAAAAATGACGATTTCTGGCTCACTCCAGTTTTTTGCCAATTCTCATAGATTTTGGTCTACCTCCTCAGTGAAATCTCGGATCACCGAGTGGATTGGTATTTTGCGTTCTCCAAGAGTAGACAACGAATTTGTGTTTTTTCTTGGATACTGACCTTATGGTCAAAAATGACGAGTTCTGGCTCATTCCAGTTTTTTGCCAATACTTATAGATTTTGGTCTAACTCCTCAGTGAAAACTCGGATCACCGAATGGATTGGTTTTTTGGGTTTTACAAGAGTACACCAACAATTTGTGTTTTTTCTTGGAAACTGACCTCCGGGTCAAAAATGACGATTTCTGGCTCACTCCAGTGTTTTGCCAATTCTCATAGATTTTGGTCTACCTCCTCAGTGAAATCTCGGATCACCGAGTGGATTGGTATTTTGGGTTTTCCAAGAGTAGAGAGAGAATTTGTGTTTTTTCTTGGAAACTGACCTCCGGATGAAAAATGACGATTTCTGGCTCATTCCAGTTTTTTGCCAATTCTCATACATTTTGGTCTAACACCTCAGTGAAAGTTCGGATCACCGAACGGAGTGGTATTTTGGGTTCTCCAAGAGTAGACAACGAATTTGTGTTTTTGCTTGGATGCTGACCTTCTGGTCAAAAATGACGAGTTCTGGCTCATTCCAGTTTTTTGCCAATTCTCATACATTTTGGTCTAACTCCTCAGTGAAAACTCGGATCACCGAATGGGTTGGTTTTTTGGGTTTTACAAGAGTACACCAACAATTTGTGTTTTTTCTTGGAAACTGACCTCCGGGTCAAAAATGACGATTTCTGGCTCACTCCAGTGTTTTGCCAATTCTCATAGATTTTGGTCTACCTCCTCAGTGAAATCTCGGATCACCGAGTGGATTGGTATTTTGGGTTTTCCAAGAGTAGAGAGAGAATTTGTTTTTTTTCTTGGAAACTGACCTCCGGATGAAAAAAAACGATTTCTGGCTCATTCCAGTTTTTTGCCAATTCTCATACATTTTGGTCTAACACCTCAGTGAAATTTCGGATCACCGAACGGAGTGGTATTTTGGGTTCTCCAAGAGTAGACAACGAATTTGTGTTTTTTCATGGATACGGACCTTCTGGTCAAAAATGACGAGTTCTGGCTCATTCCAGTTTTTTGCCAGTTCTCATACATTTTGGTCTAACTCCTCAGTGAAAACTCGGATCACCGAATGGATTGGTTTTTCGGGTTTTACAAGAGTACACCAACAATTTGTGTTTTTTCTTGGAAACTGACCTCCAGGTCAAAAATGACGATTTCTGGCTCACTCCAGTTTTTTGCCAATTCTCATAGATTTTGGTCTACCTCCTCAGTGAAATCTCGGATCACCGAGTGGATTGGTATTTTGCGTTCTCCAAGAGTAGACAACGAATTTGTGTTTTTTCTTGGATACTGACCTTCTGGTCAAAAATGACGAGTTCTGGCTCATTCCAGTTTTTTGCCAATACTTATAGATTTTGGTCTAACTCCTCAGTGAAAACTCGGATCACCGAATGGATTGGTTTTTTGGGTTTTACAAGAGTACACCAACAATTTGTGTTTTTTCTTGGAAACTGACCTCCGGGTCAAAAATGACGATTTCTGGCTCACTCCAGTGTTTTGCCAATTCTCATAGATTTTGGTCTACCTCCTCAGTGAAATCTCGGATCACCGAGTGGATTGGTATTTTGGGTTTTCCAAGAGTAGAGAGAGAATTTGTGTTTTTTCTTGGAAACTGACCTCCGGATGAAAAATGACGATTTCTGGCTCATTCCAGTTTTTTGCCAATTCTCATACATTTTGGTCTACCTCCTCAGTGAAATCTCGGATCACCGAACGGAGTGGTATTTTGGGTTCTCCAAGAGTAGACAACGAATTTGTGTTTTTTCATGGATACGGACCTTCTGGTCAAAAATGACGAGTTCTGGCTCATTCCAGTTTTTTGCCAATTCTCATACATTTTGGTCTAACTTCTCAGTGAAAACTCGGATCACCGAATGGGTTGGTTTTTTGGGTTTTACAAGAGTACACCAACAATTTGTGTTTTTTCTTGGAAACTGACCTCCGGGTCAAAAATGACGATTTCTGGCTCACTCCAGTGTTTTGCCAATTCTCATAGATTTTGGTCTACCTCCTCAGTGAAATCTCGGATCACCGAGTGGATTGGTATTTTGGGTTTTCCAAGAGTAGAGAGAGAATTTGTGTTTTTTCTTGGAAACTGACCTCCGGATGAAAAATGACGATTTCTGGCTCATTCCAGTTTTTTGCCAATTCTCATACATTTTGGTCTACCTCCTCAGTGAAATCTCGGATCACCGAACGGAGTGGTATTTTGGGTTCTCCAAGAGTAGACAACGAATTTGTGTTTTTTCATGGATACGGACCTTCTGGTCAAAAATGACGAGTTCTGGCTCATTCCAGTTTTTTGCCAATTCTCATACATTTTGGTCTAACTTCTCAGTGAAAACTCGGATCACCGAATGGGTTGGTTTTTTGGGTTTTACAAGAGTAGAGAGAGAATTTGTGTTTTTTCTTGGAAACTGACCTCCGGATGAAAAATGACGATTTCTGGCTCATTCCAGTTTTTTGCCAATTCTCATACATTTTGGTCTAACACCTCAGTGAAAGTTCGGATCACCGAACGGAGTGGTATTTTGGGTTCTCCAAGAGTAGACAACGAATTTGTGTTTTTGCTTGGATGCTGACCTTCTGGTCAAAAATGACGAGTTCTGGCTCATTCCAGTTTTTTGCCAATTCTCATACATTTTGGTCTAACTCCTCAGAGAAATTTCGGATCACCGAACGGAGTGGTATTTTGGGTTCTCCAAGAGTAGACAACGAATTTGTGTTTTTGCTTGGATGCTGACCTTCTGGTCAAAAATGACGAGTTCTGGCTCATTCCAGTTTTTTGCCAATTCCCATACATTTTGGTCTAACTCCTCAGTGAAAACTCAGATCACCGAATGGATTGGTTTTTTGGGTTTTACAAGAGTACACCAACAATTTGTGTTTTTTCTTGGAAACTGACCTCCAGGTCAAAAATGACGATTTCTGGCTCACTCCAGTTTTTTGCCAATTCTCATAGATTTTGGTCTACCTCCTCAGTGAAATCTCGGATCACCGAGTGGATTGGTATTTTGCGTTCTCCAAGAGTAGACAACGAATTTGTGTTTTTTCTTGGATACTGACCTTATGGTCAAAAATGACGAGTTCTGGCTCATTCCAGTTTTTTGCCAATACTTATAGATTTTGGTCTAACTCCTCAGTGAAAACTCGGATCACCGAATGGATTGGTTTTTTGGGTTTTACAAGAGTACACCAACAATTTGTGTTTTTTCTTGGAAACTGACCTCCGGGTCAAAAATGACGATTTCTGGCTCACTCCAGTGTTTTGCCAATTCTCATAGATTTTGGTCTACCTCCTCAGTGAAATCTCGGATCACCGAGTGGATTGGTATTTTGGGTTTTCCAAGAGTAGAGAGAGAATTTGTGTTTTTTCTTGGAAACTGACCTCCGGATGAAAAATGACGATTTCTGGCTCATTCCAGTTTTTTGCCAATTCTCATACATTTTGGTCTAACACCTCAGTGAAAGTTCGGATCACCGAACGGAGTGGTATTTTGGGTTCTCCAAGAGTAGACAACGAATTTGTGTTTTTGCTTGGATGCTGACCTTCTGGTCAAAAATGACGAGTTCTGGCTCATTCCAGTTTTTTGCCAATTCTCATACATTTTGGTCTAACTCCTCAGTGAAAACTCGGATCACCGAATGGGTTGGTTTTTTGGGTTTTACAAGAGTACACCAACAATTTGTGTTTTTTCTTGGAAACTGACCTCCGGGTCAAAAATGACGATTTCTGGCTCACTCCAGTGTTTTGCCAATTCTCATAGATTTTGGTCTACCTCCTCAGTGAAATCTCGGATCACCGAGTGGATTGGTATTTTGGGTTTTCCAAGAGTAGAGAGAGAATTTGTTTTTTTTCTTGGAAACTGACCTCCGGATGAAAAAAAACGATTTCTGGCTCATTCCAGTTTTTTGCCAATTCTCATACATTTTGGTCTAACACCTCAGTGAAATTTCGGATCACCGAACGGAGTGGTATTTTGGGTTCTCCAAGAGTAGACAACGAATTTGTGTTTTTTCATGGATACGGACCTTCTGGTCAAAAATGACGAGTTCTGGCTCATTCCAGTTTTTTGCCAGTTCTCATACATTTTGGTCTAACTCCTCAGTGAAAACTCGGATCACCGAATGGATTGGTTTTTCGGGTTTTACAAGAGTACACCAACAATTTGTGTTTTTTCTTGGAAACTGACCTCCAGGTCAAAAATGACGATTTCTGGCTCACTCCAGTTTTTTGCCAATTCTCATAGATTTTGGTCTACCTCCTCAGTGAAATCTCGGATCACCGAGTGGATTGGTATTTTGCGTTCTCCAAGAGTAGACAACGAATTTGTGTTTTTTCTTGGATACTGACCTTCTGGTCAAAAATGACGAGTTCTGGCTCATTCCAGTTTTTTGCCAATACTTATAGATTTTGGTCTAACTCCTCAGTGAAAACTCGGATCACCGAATGGATTGGTTTTTTGGGTTTTACAAGAGTACACCAACAATTTGTGTTTTTTCTTGGAAACTGACCTCCGGGTCAAAAATGACGATTTCTGGCTCACTCCAGTGTTTTGCCAATTCTCATAGATTTTGGTCTACCTCCTCAGTGAAATCTCGGATCACCGAGTGGATTGGTATTTTGGGTTTTCCAAGAGTAGAGAGAGAATTTGTGTTTTTTCTTGGAAACTGACCTCCGGATGAAAAATGACGATTTCTGGCTCATTCCAGTTTTTTGCCAATTCTCATACATTTTGGTCTACCTCCTCAGTGAAATCTCGGATCACCGAACGGAGTGGTATTTTGGGTTCTCCAAGAGTAGACAACGAATTTGTGTTTTTTCATGGATACGGACCTTCTGGTCAAAAATGACGAGTTCTGGCTCATTCCAGTTTTTTGCCAATTCTCATACATTTTGGTCTAACTTCTCAGTGAAAACTCGGATCACCGAATGGGTTGGTTTTTTGGGTTTTACAAGAGTACACCAACAATTTGTGTTTTTTCTTGGAAACTGACCTCCGGGTCAAAAATGACGATTTCTGGCTCACTCCAGTGTTTTGCCAATTCTCATAGATTTTGGTCTACCTCCTCAGTGAAATCTCGGATCACCGAGTGGATTGGTATTTTGGGTTTTCCAAGAGTAGAGAGAGAATTTGTGTTTTTTCTTGGAAACTGACCTCCGGATGAAAAATGACGATTTCTGGCTCATTCCAGTTTTTTGCCAATTCTCATACATTTTGGTCTACCTCCTCAGTGAAATCTCGGATCACCGAACGGAGTGGTATTTTGGGTTCTCCAAGAGTAGACAACGAATTTGTGTTTTTTCATGGATACGGACCTTCTGGTCAAAAATGACGAGTTCTGGCTCATTCCAGTTTTTTGCCAATTCTCATACATTTTGGTCTAACTTCTCAGTGAAAACTCGGATCACCGAATGGGTTGGTTTTTTGGGTTTTACAAGAGTACACCAACAATTTGTGTTTTTTCTTGGAAACTGACCTCCGGGTCAAAAATGACGATTTCTGGCTCACTCCAGTGTTTTGCCAATTCTCATAGATTTTGGTCTACCTCCTCAGTGAAATCTCGGATCACCGAGTGGATTGGTATTTTGGGTTTTCCAAGAGTAGAGAGAGAATTTGTGTTTTTTCTTGGAAACTGACCTCCGGATGAAAAATGACGATTTCTGGCTCATTCCAGTTGTTTGCCAATTCTCATACATTTTGGTCTAACACCTCAGTGAAATTTCGGATCACCGAACGGAGTGGTATTTTGGGTTCTCCAAGAGTAGACAACGAATTTTTGTTTTTGCTTGGATGCTGACCTTCTGGTCAAAAATGACGAGTTCTGGCTCATTCCAGTTTTTTGCCAATTCTCATACATTTTGGTCTAACACCTCAGTGAAAGTTCGGATCACCGAACGGAGTGGTATTTTGGGTTCTCCAAGAGTAGACAACGAATTTGTGTTTTTGCTTGGATGCTGACCTTCTGGTCAAAAATGACGATTTCTGGCTCATTCCAGTTGTTTGCCAATTCTCATACATTTTGGTCTAACACCTCAGTGAAAGTTCGGATCACCGAACGGAGTGGTATTTTGGGTTCTCCAAGAGTAGACAACGAATTTGTGTTTTTGCTTGGATGCTGACCTTCTGGTCAAAAATGACGAGTTCTGGCTCATTCCAGTTTTTTGCCAATTCTCATACATTTTGGTCTAACTCCTCAGTGAAAACTCGGATCACCGAATGGGTTGGTTTTTTGGGTTTTACAAGAGTACACCAACAATTTGTGTTTTTTCTTGGAAACTGACCTCCGGGTCAAAAATGACGATTTCTGGCTCACTCCAGTGTTTTGCCAATTCTCATAGATTTTGGTCTACCTCCTCAGTGAAATCTCGGATCACCGAGTGGATTGGTATTTTGGGTTTTCCAAGAGTAGAGAGAGAATTTGTTTTTTTTCTTGGAAACTGACCTCCGGATGAAAAAAAACGATTTCTGGCTCATTCCAGTTTTTTGCCAATTCTCATACATTTTGGTCTTACACCTCAGTGAAATTTCGGATCACCGAACGGAGTGGTATTTTGGGTTCTCCAAGAGTAGACAACGAATTTGTGTTTTTTCATGGATACGGACCTTCTGGTCAAAAATGACGAGTTCTGGCTCATTCCAGTTTTTTGCCAGTTCTCATACATTTTGGTCTAACTCCTCAGTGAAAACTCGGATCACCGAATGGATTGGTTTTTCGGGTTTTACAAGAGTACACCAACAATTTGTGTTTTTTCTTGGAAACTGACCTCCAGGTCAAAAATGACGATTTCTGGCTCACTCCAGTTTTTTGCCAATTCTCATAGATTTTGGTCTACCTCCTCAGTGAAATCTCGGATCACCGAGTGGATTGGTATTTTGCGTTCTCCAAGAGTAGACAACGAATTTGTGTTTTTTCTTGGATACTGACCTTCTGGTCAAAAATGACGAGTTCTGGCTCATTCCAGTTTTTTGCCAATACTTATAGATTTTGGTCTAACTCCTCAGTGAAAACTCGGATCACCGAATGGATTGGTTTTTTGGGTTTTACAAGAGTACACCAACAATTTGTGTTTTTTCTTGGAAACTGACCTCCGGGTCAAAAATGACGATTTCTGGCTCACTCCAGTGTTTTGCCAATTCTCATAGATTTTGGTCTACCTCCTCAGTGAAATCTCGGATCACCGAGTGGATTGGTATTTTGGGTTTTCCAAGAGTAGAGAGAGAATTTGTGTTTTTTCTTGGAAACTGACCTCCGGATGAAAAATGACGATTTCTGGCTCATTCCAGTTTTTTGCCAATTCTCATACATTTTGGTCTACCTCCTCAGTGAAATCTCGGATCACCGAACGGAGTGGTATTTTGGGTTCTCCAAGAGTAGACAACGAATTTGTGTTTTTTCATGGATACGGACCTTCTGGTCAAAAATGACGAGTTCTGGCTCATTCCAGTTTTTTGCCAATTCGCATACATTTTGGTCTAACTTCTCAGTGAAAACTCGGATCACCGAATGGGTTGGTTTTTTGGGTTTTACAAGAGTACACCAACAATTTGTGTTTTTTCTTGGAAACTGACCTCCGGGTCAAAAATGACGATTTCTGGCTCACTCCAGTGTTTTGCCAATTCTCATAGATTTTGGTCTACCTCCTCAGTGAAATCTCGGATCACCGAGTGGATTGGTATTTTGGGTTTTCCAAGAGTAGAGAGAGAATTTGTGTTTTTTCTTGGAAACTGACCTCCGGATGAAAAATGACGATTTCTGGCTCATTCCAGTTGTTTGCCAATTCTCATACATTTTGGTCTAACACCTCAGTGAAATTTCGGATCACCGAACGGAGTGGTATTTTGGGTTCTCCAAGAGTAGACAACGAATTTGTGTTTTTGCTTGGATGCTGACCTTCTGGTCAAAAATGACGAGTTCTGGCTCATTCCAGTTTTTTGCCAATTCTCATACATTTTGGTCTAACTCCTCAGAGAAATTTCGGATCACCGAACGGAGTGGTATTTTGGTTCTCCAAGAGTAGACAACGAATTTGTGTTTTTGCTTGGATGCTGACCTTCTGGTCAAAAATGACGAGTTCTGGCTCATTCCAGTTTTTTGCCAATTCCCATACATTTTGGTCTAACTCCTCAGTGAAAACTCAGATCACCGAATGGATTGGTTTTTTGGGTTTTACAAGAGTACACCAACAATTTGTGTTTTTTCTTGGAAACTGACCTCCAGGTCAAAAATGACGATTTCTGGCTCTCTCCAGTTTTTTGCCAATTCTCATAGATTTTGGTCTACCTCCTCAGTGAAATCTCGGATCACCGAGTGGATTGGTATTTTGCGTTCTCCAAGAGTAGACAACGAATTTGTGTTTTTTCTTGGATACTGACCTTCTGGTCAAAAATGACGAGTTCTGGCTCATTCCAGTTTTTTGCCAATACTTATAGATTTTGGTCTAACTCCTCAGTGAAAACTCGGATCACCGAATGGATTGGTTTTTTGGGTTTTACAAGAGTACACCAACAATTTGTGTTTTTTCTTGGAAACTGACCTCCGGGTCAAAAATGACGATTTCTGGCTCACTCCAGTGTTTTGCCAATTCTCATAGATTTTGTTCTACCTCCTCAGTGAAATCTCGGATCACCGAGTGGATTGGTATTTTGGGTTTTCCAAGAGTAGAGAGAGAATTTGTGTTTTTTCTTGGAAACTGACCTCCGGATGAAAAATGACGATTTCTGGCTCATTCCAGTTTTTTGCCAATTCTCATACATTTTGGTCTAACACCTCAGTGAAAGTTCGGATCACCGAACGGAGTGGTATTTTGGGTTCTCCAAGAGTAGACAACGAATTTGTGTTTTTGCTTGGATGCTGACCTTCTGGTCAAAAATGACGAGTTCTGGCTCATTCCAGTTTTTTGCCAATTCTCATACATTTTGGTCTAACTCCTCAGAGAAATTTCGGATCACCGAACGGAGTGGTATTTTGGGTTCTCCAAGAGTAGACAACGAATTTGTGTTTTTGCTTGGATGCTGACCTTCTGGTCAAAAATGACGAGTTCTGGCTCATTCCAGTTTTTTGCCAATTCCCATACATTTTGGTCTAACTCCTCAGTGAAAACTCAGATCACCGAATGGATTGGTTTTTTGGGTTTTACAAGAGTACACCAACAATTTGTGTTTTTTCTTGGAAACTGACCTCCAGGTCAAAAATGACGATTTCTGGCTCACTCCAGTTTTTTGCCAATTCTCATAGATTTTGGTCTACCTCCTCAGTGAAATCTCGGATCACCGAGTGGATTGGTATTTTGCGTTCTCCAAGAGTAGAGAGAGAATTTGTGTTTTTTCTTGGAAACTGACCTCCGGATGAAAAATGACGATTTCTGGCTCATTCCAGTTTTTTGCCAATTCTCATACATTTTGGTCTAACTCCTCAGTGAAAACTCGGATCACCGAATGGATTGGTTTTTTGGGTTTTACAAGAGTACACCAACAATTTGTGTTTTTTCTTGGAAACTGACCTCCGGGTCAAAAATGACGATTTCTGGCTCACTCCAGTGTTTTGCCAATTCTCATAGATTTTGGTCTACCTCCTCAGTGAAATCTCGGATCACCGAGTGGATTGGTATTTTGGGTTTTCCAAGAGTAGAGAGAGAATTTGTTTTTTTTCTTGGAAACTGACCTCCGGATGAAAAATGACGATTTCTGGCTCATTCCAGTTTTTTGCCAATTCTCATACATTTTGGTCTAACACCTCAGTGAAATTTCGGATCACCGAACGGAGTGGTATTTTGGGTTCTCCAAGAGTAGACAACGAATTTGTGTTTTTTCATGGATACGGACCTTCTGGTCAAAAATGACGAGTTCTGGCTCATTCCAGTTTTTTGCCAGTTCTCATACATTTTGGTCTAACTCCTCAGTGAAAACTCGGATCACCGAATGGATTGGTTTTTCGGGTTTTACAAGAGTACACCAACAATTTGTGTTTTTTCTTGGAAACTGACCTCCAGGTCAAAAATGACGATTTCTGGCTCACTCCAGTTTTTTGCCAATTCTCATAGATTTTGGTCTACCTCCTCAGTGAAATCTCGGATCACCGAGTGGATTGGTATTTTGCGTTCTCCAAGAGTAGACAACGAATTTGTGTTTTTTCTTGGATACTGACCTTCTGGTCAAAAATGACGAGTTCTGGCTCATTCCAGTTTTTTGCCAATACTTATAGATTTTGGTCTAACTCCTCAGTGAAAACTCGGATCACCGAATGGATTGGTTTTTTGGGTTTTACAAGAGTACACCAACAATTTGTGTTTTTTCTTGGAAACTGACCTCCGGGTCAAAAATGACGATTTCTGGCTCACTCCAGTGTTTTGCCAATTCTCATAGATTTTGGTCTACCTCCTCAGTGAAATCTCGGATCACCGAGTGGATTGGTATTTTGGGTTTTCCAAGAGTAGAGAGAGAATTTGTGTTTTTTCTTGGAAACTGACCTACGGATGAAAAATGACGATTTCTGGCTCATTCCAGTTTTTTGCCAATTCTCATACATTTTGGTCTAACATCTCAGTGAAAGTTCGGATCACCGAACGGAGTGGTATTTTGGGTTCTCCAAGAGTAGACAACGAATTTGTGTTTTTGCTTGGATGCTGACCTTCTGGTCAAAAATGACGAGTTCTGGCTCATTCCAGTTTTTTGCCAATTCTCATACATTTTGGTCTAACTCCTCAGAGAAATTTCGGATCACCGAACGGAGTGGTATTTTGGGTTTTACAAGAGTACACCAACAATTTGTGTTTTTTCTTGGAAACTGACCTCCAGGTCAAAAATGACGATTTCTGGCTCACTCCAGTTTTTTGCCAATTCTCATAGATTTTGGTCTACCTCCTCAGTGAAATCTCGGATCACCGAGTGGATTGGTATTTTGGGTTTTCCAAGAGTAGAGAGAGAATTTGTGTTTTTTCTTGGAAACTGACCTCCGGATGAAAAATGAAGATTTCTGGCTCATTCCAGTTTTTTGCCAATACTTATAGATTTTGGTCTAACTCCTCAGTGAAAACTCGGATCACCGAATGGATTGGTTTTTTGGGTTTTACAAGAGTACACCAACAATTTGTGTTTTTTCTTGGAAACTGACCTCCGGGTCAAAAATGACGATTTCTGGCTCACTCCAGTGTTTTGCCAATTCTCATAGATTTTGGTCTACCTCCTCAGTGAAATCTCGGATCACCGAGTGGATTGGTATTTTGGGTTTTCCAAGAGTAGAGAGAGAATTTGTGTTTTTTCTTGGAAACTGACCTCCGGATGAAAAATGACGATTTCTGGCTCATTCCAGTTTTTTGCCAATTCTCATACATTTTGGTCTAACACCTCAGTGAAATTTCAGATCACCGAACGGAGTGGTATTTTGGGTTCTCCAAGAGTAGACAACGAATTTGTGTTTTTTCATGGATACGGACCTTCTGGTCAAAAATGACGAGTTCTGGCTCATTCCAGTTTTTTGCCAATTCTCATACATTTTGGTCTAACTCCTCAGTGAAAACTCGGATCACCGAATGGGTTGGTTTTTTGGGTTTTACAAGAGTACACCAACAATTTGTGTTTTTTCTTGGAAACTGACCTCCGGGTCAAAAATGACGATTTCTGGCTCACTCCAGTGTTTTGCCAATTCTCATAGATTTTGGTCTACCTCCTCAGTGAAATCTCGGATCACCGAGTGGATTGGTATCTTGGGTTTTCCAAGAGTAGAGAGAGAATTTGTGTTTTTTCTTGGAAACTGACCTCCGGATGAAAAATGACGATTTCTGGCTCACTCCAGTTTTTTGCCAATTCTCATAGATTTTGGTCTACCTCCTCAGTGAAATCTCGGATCACCGAGTGGATTGGTATTTTGCGTTCTCCAAGAGTAGACAACGAATTTGTGTTTTTTCTTGGATACTGACCTTCTGGTCAAAAATGACGAGTTCTGGCTCATTCCAGTTTTTTGCCAATACTTATAGATTTTGGTCTAACTCCTCAGTGAAAACTCGGATCACCGAATGGATTGGTTTTTTGGGTTTTACAAGAGTACACCAACAATTTGTGTTTTTTCTTGGAAACTGACCTCCGGGTCAAAAATGACGATTTCTGGCTCACTCCAGTGTTTTGCCAATTCTCATAGATTTTGGTCTACCTCCTCAGTGAAATCTCGGATCACCGAGTGGATTGGTATTTTGGGTTTTCCAAGAGTAGAGAGAGAATTTGTGTTTTTTCTTGGAAACTGACCTCCGGATGAAAAATGACGATTTCTGGCTCATTCCAGTTTTTTGCCAATTCTCATACATTTTGGTCTAACACCTCAGTGAAAGTTCGGATCACCGAACGGAGTGGTATTTTGGGTTCTCCAAGAGTAGACAACGAATTTGTGTTTTTGCTTGGATGCTGACCTTCTGGTCAAAAATGACGAGTTCTGGCTCATTCCAGTTTTTTGCCAATTCTCATACATTTTGGTCTAACTCCTCAGAGAAATTTCGGATCACCGAACGGAGTGGTATTTTGGGTTCTCCAAGAGTAGACAACGAATTTGTGTTTTTGCTTGGATGCTGACCTTCTGGTCAAAAATGACGAGTTCTGGCTCATTCCAGTTTTTTGCCAATTCCCATACATTTTGGTCTAACTCCTCAGTGAAAACTCAGATCACCGAATGGATTGGTTTTTTGGGTTTTACAAGAGTACACCAACAATTTGTGTTTTTTCTTGGAAACTGACCTCCAGGTCAAAAATGACGATTTCTGGCTCACTCCAGTTTTTTGCCAATTCTCATAGATTTTGGTCTACCTCCTCAGTGAAATCTCGGATCACCGAGTGGATTGGTATTTTGGGTTTTCCAAGAGTAGAGAGAGAATTTGTGTTTTTTCTTGGAAACTGACCTCCAGATGAAAAATGACGATTTCTGGCTCATTCCAGTTTTTTGCCAATTCTCATACATTTTGGTCTAACTCCTCAGTGAAAACTCGGATCACCGAATGGATTGGTTTTTTGGGTTTTACAAGAGTACACCAACAATTTGTGTTTTTTCTTGGAAACTGACCTCCGGGTCAAAAATGACGATTTCTGGCTCACTCCAGTGTTTTGCCAATTCTCATAGATTTTGGTCTACCTCCTCAGTGAAATCTCGGATCACCGAGTGGATTGGTATTTTGGGTTTTCCAAGAGTAGAGAGAGAATTTGTTTTTTTTCTTGGAAACTGACCTCCGGATGAAAAATGACGATTTCTGGCTCATTCCAGTTTTTTGCCAATTCTCATACATTTTCGTCTAACACCTCAGTGAAATTTCGGATCACCGAACGGAGTGGTATTTTGGGTTCTCCAAGAGTAGACAACGAATTTGTGTTTTTTCATGGATACGGACCTTCTGGTCAAAAATGACGAGTTCTGGCTCATTCCAGTTTTTTGCCAGTTCTCATACATTTTGGTCTAACTCCTCAGTGAAAACTCGGATCACCGAATGGATTGGTTTTTCGGGTTTTACAAGAGTACACCAACAATTTGTGTTTTTTCTTGGAAACTGACCTCCAGGTCAAAAATGACGATTTCTGGCTCACTCCAGTTTTTTGCCAATTCTCATAGATTTTGGTCTACCTCCTCAGTGAAATCTCGGATCACCGAGTGGATTGGTATTTTGCGTTCTCCAAGAGTAGACAACGAATTTGTGTTTTTTCTTGGATACTGACCTTCTGGTCAAAAATGACGAGTTCTGGCTCATTCCAGTTTTTTGCCAATACTTATAGATTTTGGTCTAACTCCTCAGTGAAAACTCGGATCACCGAATGGATTGGTTTTTGGGGTTTTACAAGAGTACACCAACAATTTGTGTTTTTTCTTGGAAACTGACCTCCGGGTCAAAAATGACGATTTCTGGCTCACTCCAGTGTTTTGCCAATTCTCATAGATTTTGGTCTACCTCCTCAGTGAAATCTCGGATCACCGAGTGGATTGGTATTTTGGGTTTTCCAAGAGTAGAGAGAGAATTTGTGTTTTTTCTTGGAAACTGACCTCCGGATGAAAAATGACGATTTCTGGCTCATTCCAGTTTTTTGCCAATACTCATACATTTTGGTCTAACACCTCAGTGAAATTTCAGATCACCGAACGGAGTGGTATTTTGGGTTCTCCAAGAGTAGACAACGAATTTGTGTTTTTTCATGGATACGGACCTTCTGGTCAAAAATGACGAGTTCTGGCTCATTCCAGTTTTTTGCCAATTCTCATACATTTTGGTCTAACTCCTCAGTGAAAACTCGGATCACCGAATGGGTTGGTTTTTTGGGTTTTACAAGAGTACACCAACAATTTGTGTTTTTTCTTGGAAACTGACCTCCGGGTCAAAAATGACGATTTCTGGCTCACTCCAGTGTTTTGCCAATTCTCATAGATTTTGGTCTACCTCCTCAGTGAAATCTCGGATCACCGAGTGGATTGGTATTTTGGGTTTTCCAAGAGTAGAGAGAGAATTTGTGTTTTTTCTTGGAAACTGACCTCCGGATGAAAAATGACGATTTCTGGCTCATTCCAGTTTTTTGCCAATTCTCATACATTTTGGTCTAACACCTCAGAGAAATTTCGGATCACCGAACGGAGTGGTATTTTGGGTTCTCCAAGAGTAGACAACGAATTTGTGTTTTTGCTTGGATGCTGACCTTCTGGTCAAAAATGACGAGTTCTGGCTCATTCCAGTTTTTTGCCAATTCTCATACATTTTGGTCTAACTCCTCAGAGAAATTTCGGATCACCGAACGGAGTGGTATTTTGGTTCTCCAAGAGTAGACAACGAATTTGTGTTTTTGCTTGGATGCTGACCTTCTGGTCAAAAATGACGAGTTCTGGCTCATTCCAGTTTTTTGCCAATTCCCATACATTTTGGTCTAACTCCTCAGTGAAAACTCAGATCACCGAATGGATTGGTTTTTTGGGTTTTACAAGAGTACACCAACAATTTGTGTTTTTTCTTGGAAACTGACCTCCAGGTCAAAAATGACGATTTCTGGCTCACTCCAGTTTTTTGCCAATTCTCATAGATTTTGGTCTACCTCCTCAGTGAAATCTCGGATCACCGAGTGGATTGGTATTTTGCGTTCTCCAAGAGTAGAAAACGAATTTGTGTTTTTTCTTGGATACTGACCTTCTGGTCAAAAATGACGAGTTCTGGCTCATTCCAGTTTTTTGCCAATTCCCATACATTTTGGTCTAACTCCTCAGTGAAAACTCGGATCACCGAATGGGTTGGTTTTTTGGGTTTTACAAGAGTACACCAACAATTTGTGTTTTTTCTTGGAAACTGACCTCCGGGTCAAAAATGACGATTTCTGGCTCACTCCAGTGTTTTGCCAATTCTCATAGATTTTGGTCTACCTCCTCAGTGAAATCTCGGATCACCGAGTGGATTGGTATTTTGGGTTTTCCAAGAGTAGAGAGAGAATTTGTGTTTTTTCTTGGAAACTGACCTCCGGATGAAAAATGACGATTTCTGGCTCATTCCAGTTTTTTGCCAATTCTCATACATTTTGGTCTAACACCTCAGAGAAATTTCGGATCACCGAACGGAGTGGTATTTTGGGTTCTCCAAGAGTAGACAACGAATTTGTGTTTTTGCTTGGATGCTGACCTTCTGGTCAAAAATGACGAGTTCTGGCTCATTCCAGTTTTTTGCCAATTCTCATACATTTTGGTCTAACTCCTCAGAGAAATTTCGGATCACCGAACGGAGTGGTATTTTGGTTCTCCAAGAGTAGACAACGAATTTGTGTTTTTGCTTGGATGCTGACCTTCTGGTCAAAAATGACGAGTTCTGGCTCATTCCAGTTTTTTGCCAATTCCCATACATTTTGGTCTAACTCCTCAGTGAAAACTCAGATCACCGAATGGATTGGTTTTTTGGGTTTTACAAGAGTACACCAACAATTTGTGTTTTTTCTTGGAAACTGACCTCCAGGTCAAAAATGACGATTTCTGGCTCACTCCAGTTTTTTGCCAATTCTCATACATTTTGGTCTACCTCCTCAGTGAAATCTCGGATCACCGAGTGGATTGGTATTTTGCGTTCTCCAAGAGTAGAAAACGAATTTGTGTTTTTTCTTGGATACTGACCTTCTGGTCAAAAATGACGAGTTCTGGCTCATTCCAGTTTTTTGCCAATTCCCATACATTTTGGTCTAACTCCTCAGTGAAAACTCAGATCACCGAATGGATTGGTTTTTTGGGTTTTACAAGAGTACACCAACAATTTGTGTTTTTTCTTGGAAACTGACCTCCAGGTCAAAAATGACGATTTCTGGCTCACTCCAGTTTTTTGCCAATTCTCATAGATTTTGGTCTACCTCCTCAGTGAAATCTCGGATCACCGAGTGGATTGGTATTTTGGGTTTTCCAAGAGTAGAGAGAGAATTTGTGTTTTTTCTTGGAAACTGACCTCCGGATGAAAAATGACGATTTCTGGCTCATTCCAGTTTTTTGCCAATTCTCATACATTTTGGTCTAACACCTCAGTGAAATTTCAGATCACCGAACGGAGTGGTATTTTGGGTTCTCCAAGAGTAGACAACGAATTTGTGTTTTTTCATGGATACGGACCTTCTGGTCAAAAATGACGAGTTCTGGCTCATTCCAGTTTTTTGCCAATTCTCATACATTTTGGTCTAACTCCTCAGTGAAAACTCGGATCACCGAATGGATTGGTTTTTTGGGTTTTACAAGAGTACACCAACAATTTGTGTTTTTTCTTGGAAACTGACCTCCGGGTCAAAAATGACGATTTCTGGCTCACTCCAGTGTTTTGCCAATTCTCATAGATTTTGGTCTACCTCCTCAGTGAAATCTCGGATCACCGAGTGGATTGGTATTTTGGGTTTTCCAAGAGTAGAGAGAGAATTTGTGTTTTTTCTTGGAAACTGACCTCCGGATGAAAAATGACGATTTCTGGCTCATTCCAGTTTTTTGCCAATTCTCATACATTTTGGTCTAACACCTCAGTGAAATTTCAGATCACCGAACGGAGTGGTATTTTGAGTTCTCCAAGAGTAGACAACGAATTTGTGTTTTTTCATGGATACGGACCTTCTGGTCAAAAATGACGAGTTCTGGCTCATTCCAGTTTTTTGCCAATTCTCATACATTTTGGTCTAACTTCTCAGTGAAAACTCGGATCACCGAATGGATTGGTTTTTTGGGTTTTACAAGAGTACACCAACAATTTGTGTTTTTTCTTGGAAACTGACCTCCGGGTCAAAAATGACGATTTCTGGCTCACTCCAGTGTTTTGCCAATTCTCATAGATTTTGGTCTACCTCCTCAGTGAAATCTCGGATCACCGAGTGGATTGGTATTTTGGGTTTTCCAAGAGTAGAGAGAGAATTTGTGTTTTTTCTTGGAAACTGACCTCCGGATGAAAAATGACGATTTCTGGCTCATTCCAGTTTTTTGCCAATTCTCATACATTTTGGTCTAACACCTCAGTGAAATTTCAGATCACCGAACGGAGTGGTATTTTGGGTTCTCCAAGAGTAGACAACGAATTTGTGTTTTTTCATGGATACGGACCTTCTGGTCAAAAATGACGATTTCTGGCTCATTCCAGTTTTTTGCCAATTCTCATACATTTTGGTCTAACACCTCAGTGAAATTTCGGATCACCGAACGGAGTGGTATTTTGGGTTCTCCAAGAGTAGACAACGAATTTGTGTCTTTTCATGGATACTGACCTTCTGGTCTAAAATGACGAGTTCTGGCTCATTCCAGTTTTTTGCCAATTCTCATACATTTTGGTCTAACTCCTCAGTGAAAACTCGGATCACCGAATGGATTGGTTTTTTGGGTTTTACAAGAGTACACCAACAATTTGTGTTTTTTCTTGGAAACTGACCTCCGGTTCAAAAATGACGATTTCTGGCTCACTCCAGTGTTTTGCCAATTCTCATAGATTTTGGTCTACCTCCTCAGTGAAATCTCGGATCACCGAGTGGATTGGTATTTTGGGTTTTCCAAGAGTAGAGAGAGAATTTGTGTTTTTTCTTGGAAACTGACCTCCGGATGAAAAATGACGATTTCTGGCTCATTCCAGTTTTTTGCCAATTCTCATACATTTTGGTCTAACACCTCAGTGAAATTTCGGATCACCGAACGGAGTGGTATTTTGGGTTCTCCAAGAGTAGACAACGAATTTGTGTTTTTTCATGGATACGGACCTTCTGGTCAAAAATGACAAGTTCTGGCTCATTCCAGTTTTTTGCCAATTCTCATACATTTTGGTCTAACTCCTCAGTGAAAACTCGGATCACCGAATGGATTGGTTTTTCGGGTTTTACAAGAGTACACCAACAATTTGTGTTTTTTCTTGGAAACTGACCTCCAGGTCAAAAATGACGATTTCTGGCTCACTCCAGTTTTTTGCCAATTCTCATAGATTTTGGTCTACCTCCTCAGTGAAATCTCGGATCACCGAGTGGATTGGTATTTTGCGTTCTCCAAGAGTAGACAACGAATTTGTGCTTTTTCTTGGATACTGACCTTCTGGTCAAAAATGACGAGTTCTGGCTCATTCCAGTTTTTTGCCAATACTTATAGATTTTGGTCTAACTCCTCAGTGAAAACTCGGATCACCGAATGGATTGGTTTTTTGGGTTTTACAAGAGTACACCAACAATTTGTGTTTTTTCTTGGAAACTGACCTCCGGGTCAAAAATGACGATTTCTGGCTCACTCCAGTGTTTTGCCAATTCTCATAGATTTTGGTCTACCTCCTCAGTGAAATCTCGGATCACCGAGTGGATTGGTATTTTGGGTTTTGCAAGAGTAGAGAGAGAATTTGTGTTTTTTCTTGGAAACTGACCTCCGGATGAAAAATGACGATTTCTGGCTCATTCCAGTTTTTTGCCAATTCTCATACATTTTGGTCTAACACCTCAGTGAAATTTCGGATCACCGAACGGAGTGGTATTTTGGGTTCTCCAAGAGTAGACAACGAATTTGTGTTTTTGCTTGGATGCTGACCTTCTGGTCAAAAATGACGAGTTCTGGCTCATTCCAGTTTTTTGCCAATTCTCATACATTTTGGTCTAACTCCTCAGAGAAATTTCGGATCACAGAACGGAGTGGTATTTTGGTTCTCCAAGAGTAGACAACGAATTTGTGTTTTTGCTTGGATGCTGACCTTCTGGTCAAAAATGACGAGTTCTGGCTCATTCCAGTTTTTTGCCAATTCCCATACATTTTGGTCTAACTCCTCAGTGAAAACTCAGATCACCGAATGGATTGGTTTTTTGGGTTTTACAAAAGTACACCAACAATTTGTGTTTTTTCTTGGAAACTGACCTCCAGGTCAAAAATGACGATTTCTGGCTCACTCCAGTTTTTTGCCAATTCTCATAGATTTTGGTCTACCTCCTCAGTGAAATCTCGGATCACCGAGTGGATTGGTATTTTGCGTTCTCCAAGAGTAGACAACGAATTTGTGTTTTTTCTTGGATACTGACCTTCTGGTCAAAAATGACGAGTTCTGGCTCATTCCAGTTTTTTGCCAATTCCCATACATTTTGGTCTAACTCCTCAGTGAAAACTCAGATCACCGAATGGATTGGTTTTTTGGGTTTTACAAGAGTACACCAACAATTTGTGTTTTTTCTTGGAAACTGAACTCCAGGTCAAAAATGACGATTTCTGGCTCACTCCAGTATTTTGCCAATTCTCATAGATTTTGGTCTACCTCCTCAGTGAAATCTCGGATCACCGAGTGGATTGGTATTTTGGGTTTTCCAAGAGTAGAGAGAGAATTTGTGTTTTTTCTTGGAAACTGACCTCCGGATGAAAAATGACGATTTCTGGCTCATTCCAGTTTTTTGCCAATTTTCATACATTTTGGTCTAACACCTCAGTGAAATTTCAGATCACCGAACGGAGTGGTATTTTGGGTTCTCCAAGAGTAGACAACGAATTTGTGTTTTTTCTTGGATACTGACCTTCTGGTCAAAAATGACGAGTTCTGGCTCATTCCAGTTTTTTGCCAATTCCCATACATTTTGGTCTAACTCCTCAGTGAAAACTCAGATCACCGAATGGATTGGTTTTTTGGGTTTTACAAGAGTACACCAACAATTTGTGTTTTTTCTTGGAAACTGACCTCCGGGTCAAAAATGACGATTTCTGGCTCACTCCAGTGTTTTGCCAATTCTCATAGATTTTGGTCTACCTCCTCAGTGAAATCTCGGATCACCGAGTGGATTGGTATTTTGGGTTTTCCAAGAGTAGAGAGAGAATTTGTGTTTTTTCTTGGAAACTGACCTCCGGATGAAAAATGACGATTTCTGGCTCATTCCAGTTTTTTGCCAATTCTCATACATTTTGGTCTAACACCTCAGTGAAATTTCGGATCACCGAACGGAGTGGTATTTTGGGTTCTCCAAGAGTAGACAACGAATTTGTGTTTTTTCATGGATACGGACCTTCTGGTCAAAAATGACAAGTTCTGGCTCATTCCAGTTTTTTGCCAATTCTCATACATTTTGGTCTAACTCCTCGGTGAAAACTCGGATCACCGAATGGATTGGTTTTTCGGGTTTTACAAGAGTACACCAACAATTTGTGTTTTTTCTTGGAAACTGACCTCCAGGTCAAAAATGACGATTTCTGGCTCACTCCAGTTTTTTGCCAATTCTCATAGATTTTGGTCTACCTCCTCAGTGAAATCTCGGATCACCGAGTGGATTGGTTTTTCGGGTTTTACAAGAGTACACCAACAATTTGTGTTTTTTCTTGGAAACTGACCTCCAGGTCAAAAATGACGATTTCTGGCTCACTCCAGTGTTTTGCCAATTCTCATAGATTTTGGTCTACCTCCTCAGTGAAATCTCGGATCACCGAGTGGATTGGTATTTTGGGTTTTCCAAGAGTAGAGAGAGAATTTGTGTTTTTTCTTGGAAACTGACCTCCGGATGAAAAATGACGATTTCTGGCTCATTCCAGTTTTTTGCCAATTCTCATACATTTTGGTCTAACACCTCAGTGAAATTTCAGATCACCGAACGGAGTGGTATTTTGGGTTCTCCAAGAGTAGACAACGAATTTGTGTTTTTTCATGGATACGGACCTTCTGGTCAAAAATGACGATTTCTGGCTCATTCCAGTTTTTTGCCAATTCTCATACATTTTGGTCTAACACCTCAGTGAAATTTCGGATCACCGAACGGAGTGGTATTTTGGGTTCTCCAAGAGTAGACAACGAATTTGTGTTTTTTCATGGATACGGACCTTCTGGTCAAAAATGACGAGTTCTGGCTCATTCCAGTTTTTTGCCAATTCTCATACATTTTGGTCTAACTCCTCAGTGAAAACTCGGATCACCGAATGGATTGGTTTTTTGGGTTTTACAAGAGTACACCAACAATTTGTGTTTTTTCTTGGAAACTGACCTCCGGGTCAAAAATGACGATTTCTGGCTCACTCCAGTGTTTTGCCAATTCTCATAGATTTTGGTCTACCTCCTCAGTGAAATCTCGGATCACCGAGTGGATTGGTATTTTGGGTTTTCCAAGAGTAGAGAGAGAATTTGTGTTTTTTCTTGGAAACTGACCTCCGGATGAAAAATGACGATTTCTG
This sequence comes from Thamnophis sirtalis, assembly GCF_051295495.1. Lineage (NCBI taxonomy): Eukaryota > Metazoa > Chordata > Lepidosauria > Squamata > Natricidae > Thamnophis > Thamnophis sirtalis. The sequence goes on from NW_028261382.1 coordinate 24,362,736, forward strand.
GCTCATTCCAGTTTTTTGCCAATTCTCATACATTTTGGTCTAACACCTCAGTGAAATTTCAGATCACCGAACGGAGTGGTATTTTGGGTTCTCCAAGAGTAGACAACGAATTTGTGTTTTTTCATGGATACGGACCTTCTGGTCAAAAATGACGAGTTCTGGCTCATTCCAGTTTTTTGCCAATTCTCATACATTTTGGTCTAACTCCTCAGTGAAAACTCGGATCACCGAATGGATTGGTTTTTTGGGTTTTACAAGAGTACACCAACAATTTGTGTTTTTTCTTGGAAACTGACCTCCGGGTCAAAAATGACGATTTCTGGCTCACTCCAGTGTTTTGCCAATTCTCATAGATTTTGGTCTACCTCCTCAGTGAAATCTCGGATCACCGAGTGGATTGGTATTTTGGGTTTTGCAAGAGTAGAGAGAGAATTTGTGTTTTTTCTTGGAAACTGACCTCCGGATGAAAAATGACGATTTCTGGCTCATTCCAGTTTTTTGCCAATTCTCATACATTTTGGTCTAACACCTCAGTGAAATTTCGGATCACCGAACGGAGTGGTATTTTGGGTTCTCCAAGAGTAGACAACGAATTTGTGTTTTTGCTTGGATGCTGACCTTCTGGTCAAAAATGACGAGTTCTGGCTCATTCCAGTTTTTTGCCAATTCTCATACATTTTGGTCTAACTCCTCAGAGAAATTTCGGATCACAGAACGGAGTGGTATTTTGGTTCTCCAAGAGTAGACAACGAATTTGTGTTTTTGCTTGGATGCTGACCTTCTGGTCAAAAATGACGAGTTCTGGCTCATTCCAGTTTTTTGCCAATTCCCATACATTTTGGTCTAACTCCTCAGTGAAAACTCAGATCACCGAATGGATTGGTTTTTTGGGTTTTACAAAAGTACACCAACAATTTGTGTTTTTTCTTGGAAACTGACCTCCAGGTCAAAAATGACGATTTCTGGCTCACTCCAGTTTTTTGCCAATTCTCATAGATTTTGGTCTACCTCCTCAGTGAAATCTCGGATCACCGAGTGGATTGGTATTTTGCGTTCTCCAAGAGTAGACAACGAATTTGTGTTTTTTCTTGGATACTGACCTTCTGGTCAAAAATGACGAGTTCTGGCTCATTCCAGTTTTTTGCCAATTCCCATACATTTTGGTCTAACTCCTCAGTGAAAACTCAGATCACCGAATGGATTGGTTTTTTGGGTTTTACAAGAGTACACCAACAATTTGTGTTTTTTCTTGGAAACTGAACTCCAGGTCAAAAATGACGATTTCTGGCTCACTCCAGTATTTTGCCAATTCTCATAGATTTTGGTCTACCTCCTCAGTGAAATCTCGGATCACCGAGTGGATTGGTATTTTGGCTTTTCCAAGAGTAGAGAGAGAATTTGTGTTTTTTCTTGGAAACTGACCTCCGGATGAAAAATGACGATTTCTGGCTCATTCCAGTTTTTTGCCAATTTTCATACATTTTGGTCTAACACCTCAGTGAAATTTCAGATCACCGAACGGAGTGGTATTTTGGGTTCTCCAAGAGTAGACAACGAATTTGTGTTTTTTCTTGGATACTGACCTTCTGGTCAAAAATGACGAGTTCTGGCTCATTCCAGTTTTTTGCCAATTCCCATACATTTTGGTCTAACTCCTCAGTGAAAACTCAGATCACCGAATGGATTGGTTTTTTGGGTTTTACAAGAGTACACCAACAATTTGTGTTTTTTCTTGGAAACTGACCTCCGGGTCAAAAATGACGATTTCTGGCTCACTCCAGTGTTTTGCCAATTCTCATAGATTTTGGTCTACCTCCTCAGTGAAATCTCGGATCACCGAGTGGATTGGTATTTTGGGTTTTCCAAGAGTAGAGAGAGAATTTGTGTTTTTTCTTGGAAACTGACCTCCGGATGAAAAATGACGATTTCTGGCTCATTCCAGTTTTTTGCCAATTCTCATACATTTTGGTCTAACACCTCAGTGAAATTTCGGATCACCGAACGGAGTGGTATTTTGGGTTCTCCAAGAGTAGACAACGAATTTGTGTTTTTTCATGGATACGGACCTTCTGGTCAAAAATGACAAGTTCTGGCTCATTCCAGTTTTTTGCCAATTCTCATACATTTTGGTCTAACTCCTCGGTGAAAACTCGGATCACCGAATGGATTGGTTTTTCGGGTTTTACAAGAGTACACCAACAATTTGTGTTTTTTCTTGGAAACTGACCTCCAGGTCAAAAATGACGATTTCTGGCTCACTCCAGTGTTTTGCCAATTCTCATAGATTTTGGTCTACCTCCTCAGTGAAATCTCGGATCACCGAGTGGATTGGTATTTTGGGTTTTCCAAGAGTAGAGAGAGAATTTGTGTTTTTTCTTGGAAACTGACCTCCGGATGAAAAATGACGATTTCTGGCTCATTCCAGTTTTTTGCCAATTCTCATACATTTTGGTCTAACACCTCAGTGAAATTTCAGATCACCGAACGGAGTGGTATTTTGGGTTCTCCAAGAGTAGACAACGAATTTGTGTTTTTTCATGGATACGGACCTTCTGGTCAAAAATGACGATTTCTGGCTCATTCCAGTTTTTTGCCAATTCTCATACATTTTGGTCTAACACCTCAGTGAAATTTCGGATCACCGAACGGAGTGGTATTTTGGGTTCTCCAAGAGTAGACAACGAATTTGTGTTTTTTCATGGATACGGACCTTCTGGTCAAAAATGACGAGTTCTGGCTCATTCCAGTTTTTTGCCAATTCTCATACATTTTGGTCTAACTCCTCAGTGAAAACTCGGATCACCGAATGGATTGGTTTTTTGGGTTTTACAAGAGTACACCAACAATTTGTGTTTTTTCTTGGAAACTGACCTCCGGGTCAAAAATGACGATTTCTGGCTCACTCCAGTGTTTTGCCAATTCTCATAGATTTTGGTCTACCTCCTCAGTGAAATCTCGGATCACCGAGTGGATTGGTATTTTGGGTTTTCCAAGAGTAGAGAGAGAATTTGTGTTTTTTCTTGGAAACTGACCTCCGGATGAAAAATGACGATTTCTGGCTCATTCCAGTTTTTTGCCAATTCTCATACATTTTGGTCTAACTCCTCAGAGAAATTTCGGATCACAGAACGGAGTGGTATTTTGGTTCTCCAAGAGTAGACAACGAATTTGTGTTTTTGCTTGGATGCTGACCTTCTGGTCAAAAATGACGAGTTCTGGCTCATTCCAGTTTTTTGCCAATTCCCATACATTTTGGTCTAACTCCTCAGTGAAAACTCAGATCACCGAATGGATTGGTTTTTTGGGTTTTACAAAAGTACACCAACAATTTGTGTTTTTTCTTGGAAACTGACCTCCAGGTCAAAAATGACGATTTCTGGCTCACTCCAGTTTTTTGCCAATTCTCATAGATTTTGGTCTACCTCCTCAGTGAAATCTCGGATCACCGAGTGGATTGGTATTTTGCGTTCTCCAAGAGTAGACAACGAATTTGTGTTTTTTCTTGGATACTGACCTTCTGGTCAAAAATGACGAGTTCTGGCTCATTCCAGTTTTTTGCCAATTCCCATACATTTTGGTCTAACTCCTCAGTGAAAACTCAGATCACCGAATGGATTGGTTTTTTGGGTTTTACAAGAGTACACCAACAATTTGTGTTTTTTCTTGGAAACTGAACTCCAGGTCAAAAATGACGATTTCTGGCTCACTCCAGTATTTTGCCAATTCTCATAGATTTTGGTCTACCTCCTCAGTGAAATCTCGGATCACCGAGTGGATTGGTATTTTGGCTTTTCCAAGAGTAGAGAGAGAATTTGTGTTTTTTCTTGGAAACTGACCTCCGGATGAAAAATGACGATTTCTGGCTCATTCCAGTTTTTTGCCAATTTTCATACATTTTGGTCTAACACCTCAGTGAAATTTCAGATCACCGAACGGAGTGGTATTTTGGGTTCTCCAAGAGTAGACAACGAATTTGTGTTTTTTCTTGGATACTGACCTTCTGGTCAAAAATGACGAGTTCTGGCTCATTCCAGTTTTTTGCCAATTCCCATACATTTTGGTCTAACTCCTCAGTGAAAACTCAGATCACCGAATGGATTGGTTTTTTGGGTTTTACAAGAGTACACCAACAATTTGTGTTTTTTCTTGGAAACTGACCTCCGGGTCAAAAATGACGATTTCTGGCTCACTCCAGTGTTTTGCCAATTCTCATAGATTTTGGTCTACCTCCTCAGTGAAATCTCGGATCACCGAGTGGATTGGTATTTTGGGTTTTCCAAGAGTAGAGAGAGAATTTGTGTTTTTTCTTGGAAACTGACCTCCGGATGAAAAATGACGATTTCTGGCTCATTCCAGTTTTTTGCCAATTCTCATACATTTTGGTCTAACACCTCAGTGAAATTTCGGATCACCGAACGGAGTGGTATTTTGGGTTCTCCAAGAGTAGACAACGAATTTGTGTTTTTTCATGGATACGGACCTTCTGGTCAAAAATGACAAGTTCTGGCTCATTCCAGTTTTTTGCCAATTCTCATACATTTTGGTCTAACTCCTCGGTGAAAACTCGGATCACCGAATGGATTGGTTTTTCGGGTTTTACAAGAGTACACCAACAATTTGTGTTTTTTCTTGGAAACTGACCTCCAGGTCAAAAATGACGATTTCTGGCTCACTCCAGTGTTTTGCCAATTCTCATAGATTTTGGTCTACCTCCTCAGTGAAATCTCGGATCACCGAGTGGATTGGTATTTTGGGTTTTCCAAGAGTAGAGAGAGAATTTGTGTTTTTTCTTGGAAACTGACCTCCGGATGAAAAATGACGATTTCTGGCTCATTCCAGTTTTTTGCCAATTCTCATACATTTTGGTCTAACACCTCAGTGAAATTTCAGATCACCGAACGGAGTGGTATTTTGGGTTCTCCAAGAGTAGACAACGAATTTGTGTTTTTTCATGGATACGGACCTTCTGGTCAAAAATGACGATTTCTGGCTCATTCCAGTTTTTTGCCAATTCTCATACATTTTGGTCTAACACCTCAGTGAAATTTCGGATCACCGAACGGAGTGGTATTTTGGGTTCTCCAAGAGTAGACAACGAATTTGTGTTTTTTCATGGATACGGACCTTCTGGTCAAAAATGACGAGTTCTGGCTCATTCCAGTTTTTTGCCAATTCTCATACATTTTGGTCTAACTCCTCAGTGAAAACTCGGATCACCGAATGGATTGGTTTTTTGGGTTTTACAAGAGTACACCAACAATTTGTGTTTTTTCTTGGAAACTGACCTCCGGGTCAAAAATGACGATTTCTGGCTCACTCCAGTGTTTTGCCAATTCTCATAGATTTTGGTCTACCTCCTCAGTGAAATCTCGGATCACCGAGTGGATTGGTATTTTGGGTTTTCCAAGAGTAGAGAGAGAATTTGTGTTTTTTCTTGGAAACTGACCTCCGGATGAAAAATGACGATTTCTGGCTCATTCCAGTTTTTTGCCAATTCTCATACATTTTGGTCTAACACCTCAGTGAAATTTCAGATCACCGAACGGAGTGGTATTTTGGGTTCTCCAAGAGTAGACAACGAATTTGTGTTTTTTCATGGATACGGACCTTCTGGTCAAAAATGACGAGTTCTGGCTCATTCCAGTTTTTTGCCAATTCTCATACATTTTGGTCTAACTCCTCAGTGAAAACTCGGATCACCGAATGGATTGGTTTTTTGGTTTTACAAGAGTACACCAACAATTTGTGTTTTTTCTTGGAAACTGACCTCCGGGTCAAAAATGACGATTTCTGGCTCACTCCAGTGTTTTGCCAATTCTCATAGATTTTGGTCTACCTCCTCAGTGAAATCTCGGATCACCGAGTGGATTGGTATTTTGGGTTTTCCAAGAGTAGAGAGAGAATTTGTGTTTTTTCTTGGAAACTGACCTCCGGATGAAAAATGACGATTTCTGGCTCATTCCAGTTTTTTGCCAATTCTCATACATTTTGGTCTAACACCTCAGTGAAATTTCGGATCACCGAACGGAGTGGTATTTTGGGTTCTCCAAGAGTAGACAACGAATTTGTGTTTTTGCTTGGATGCTGACCTTCTGGTCAAAAATGACGAGTTCTGGCTCATTCCAGTTTTTTGCCAATTCTCATACATTTTGGTCTAACTCCTCAGAGAAATTTCGGATCACAGAACGGAGTGGTATTTTGGTTCTCCAAGAGTAGACAACGAATTTGTGTTTTTGCTTGGATGCTGACCTTCTGGTCAAAAATGACGAGTTCTGGCTCATTCCAGTTTTTTGCCAATTCCCATACATTTTGGTCTAACTCCTCAGTGAAAACTCAGATCACCGAATGGATTGGTTTTTTGGGTTTTACAAAAGTACACCAACAATTTGTGTTTTTTCTTGGAACTGACCTCCAGGTCAAAAATGACGATTTCTGGCTCACTCCAGTTTTTTGCCAATTCTCATAGATTTTGGTCTACCTCCTCAGTGAAATCTCGGATCACCGAGTGGATTGGTATTTTGCGTTCTCCAAGAGTAGACAACGAATTTGTGTTTTTTCTTGGATACTGACCTTCTGGTCAAAAATGACGAGTTCTGGCTCATTCCAGTTTTTTGCCAATTCCCATACATTTTGGTCTAACTCCTCAGTGAAAACTCAGATCACCGAATGGATTGGTTTTTTGGGTTTTACAAGAGTACACCAACAATTTGTGTTTTTTCTTGGAAACTGAACTCCAGGTCAAAAATGACGATTTCTGGCTCACTCCAGTATTTTGCCAATTCTCATAGATTTTGGTCTACCTCCTCAGTGAAATCTCGGATCACCGAGTGGATTGGTATTTTGGCTTTTCCAAGAGTAGAGAGAGAATTTGTGTTTTTTCTTGGAAACTGACCTCCGGATGAAAAATGACGATTTCTGGCTCATTCCAGTTTTTTGCCAATTTTCATACATTTTGGTCTAACACCTCAGTGAAATTTCAGATCACCGAACGGAGTGGTATTTTGGGTTCTCCAAGAGTAGACAACGAATTTGTGTTTTTTCTTGGATACTGACCTTCTGGTCAAAAATGACGAGTTCTGGCTCATTCCAGTTTTTTGCCAATTCCCATACATTTTGGTCTAACTCCTCAGTGAAAACTCAGATCACCGAATGGATTGGTTTTTTGGGTTTTACAAGAGTACACCAACAATTTGTGTTTTTTCTTGGAAACTGACCTCCGGGTCAAAAATGACGATTTCTGGCTCACTCCAGTGTTTTGCCAATTCTCATAGATTTTGGTCTACCTCCTCAGTGAAATCTCGGATCACCGAGTGGATTGGTATTTTGGGTTTTCCAAGAGTAGAGAGAGAATTTGTGTTTTTTCTTGGAAACTGACCTCCGGATGAAAAATGACGATTTCTGGCTCATTCCAGTTTTTTGCCAATTCTCATACATTTTGGTCTAACACCTCAGTGAAATTTCGGATCACCGAACGGAGTGGTATTTTGGGTTCTCCAAGAGTAGACAACGAATTTGTGTTTTTTCATGGATACGGACCTTCTGGTCAAAAATGACAAGTTCTGGCTCATTCCAGTTTTTTGCCAATTCTCATACATTTTGGTCTAACTCCTCGGTGAAAACTCGGATCACCGAATGGATTGGTTTTTCGGGTTTTACAAGAGTACACCAACAATTTGTGTTTTTTCTTGGAAACTGACCTCCAGGTCAAAAATGACGATTTCTGGCTCACTCCAGTGTTTTGCCAATTCTCATAGATTTTGGTCTACCTCCTCAGTGAAATCTCGGATCACCGAGTGGATTGGTATTTTGGGTTTTCCAAGAGTAGAGAGAGAATTTGTGTTTTTTCTTGGAAACTGACCTCCGGATGAAAAATGACGATTTCTGGCTCATTCCAGTTTTTTGCCAATTCTCATACATTTTGGTCTAACACCTCAGTGAAATTTCAGATCACCGAACGGAGTTTTATTTTGGGTTCTCCAAGAGTAGACAACGAATTTGTGTTTTTTCATGGATACGGACCTTCTGGTCAAAAATGACGATTTCTGGCTCATTCCAGTTTTTTGCCAATTCTCATACATTTTGGTCTAACACCTCAGTGAAATTTCGGATCACCGAACGGAGTGGTATTTTGGGTTCTCCAAGAGTAGACAACGAATTTGTGTTTTTTCATGGATACGGACCTTCTGGTCAAAAATGACGAGTTCTGGCTCATTCCAGTTTTTTGCCAATTCTCATACATTTTGGTCTAACTCCTCAGTGAAAACTCGGATCACCGAATGGATTGGTTTTTTGGGTTTTACAAGAGTACACCAACAATTTGTGTTTTTTCTTGGAAACTGACCTCCGGGTCAAAAATGACGATTTCTGGCTCACTCCAGTGTTTTGCCAATTCTCATAGATTTTGGTCTACCTCCTCAGTGAAATCTCGGATCACCGAGTGGATTGGTATTTTGGGTTTTCCAAGAGTAGAGAGAGAATTTGTGTTTTTTCTTGGAAACTGACCTCCGGATGAAAAATGACGATTTCTGGCTCATTCCAGTTTTTTGCCAATTCTCATACATTTTGGTCTAACACCTCAGTGAAATTTCAGATCACCGAACGGAGTGGTATTTTGGGTTCTCCAAGAGTAGACAACGAATTTGTGTTTTTTCATGGATACGGACCTTCTGGTCAAAAATGACGAGTTCTGGCTCATTCCAGTTTTTTGCCAATTCTCATACATTTTGGTCTAACTCCTCAGTGAAAACTCGGATCACCGAATGGATTGGTTTTTTGGGTTTTACAAGAGTACACCAACAATTTGTGTTTTTTCTTGGAAACTGACCTCCGGGTCAAAAATGACGATTTCTGGCTCACTCCAGTGTTTTGCCAATTCTCATAGATTTTGGTCTACCTCCTCAGTGAAATCTCGGATCACCGAGTGGATTGGTATTTTGGGTTTTCCAAGAGTAGAGAGAGAATTTGTGTTTTTTCTTGGAAACTGACCTCCGGATGAAAAATGACGATTTCTGGCTCATTCCAGTTTTTTGCCAATTCTCATACATTTTGGTCTAACACCTCAGTGAAATTTCGGATCACCGAACGGAGTGGTATTTTGGGTTCTCCAAGAGTAGACAACGAATTTGTGTTTTTTCATGGATACGGACCTTCTGGTCAAAAATGACAAGTTCTGGCTCATTCCAGTTTTTTGCCAATTCTCATACATTTTGGTCTAACTCCTCAGTGAAAACTCGGATCACCGAATGGATTGGTTTTTCGGGTTTTACAAGAGTACACCAACAATTTGTGTTTTTTCTTGGAAACTGACCTCCAGGTCAAAAATGACGATTTCTGGCTCACTCCAGTTTTTTGCCAATTCTCATAGATTTTGGTCTACCTCCTCAGTGAAATCTCGGATCACCGAGTGGATTGGTATTTTGCGTTCTCCAAGAGTAGACAACGAATTTGTGCTTTTTCTTGGATACTGACCTTCTGGTCAAAAATGACGAGTTCTGGCTCATTCCAGTTTTTTGCCAATACTTATAGATTTTGGTCTAACTCCTCAGTGAAAACTCGGATCACCGAATGGATTGGTTTTTTGGGTTTTACAAGAGTACACCAACAATTTGTGTTTTTTCTTGGAAACTGACCTCCGGGTCAAAAATGACGATTTCTGGCTCACTCCAGTGTTTTGCCAATTCTCATAGATTTTGGTCTACCTCCTCAGTGAAATCTCGGATCACCGAGTGGATTGGTATTTTGGGTTTTGCAAGAGTAGAGAGAGAATTTGTGTTTTTTCTTGGAAACTGACCTCCGGATGAAAAATGACGATTTCTGGCTCATTCCAGTTTTTTGCCAATTCTCATACATTTTGGTCTAACACCTCAGTGAAATTTCGGATCACCGAACGGAGTGGTATTTTGGGTTCTCCAAGAGTAGACAACGAATTTGTGTTTTTGCTTGGATGCTGACCTTCTGGTCAAAAATGACGAGTTCTGGCTCATTCCAGTTTTTTGCCAATTCTCATACATTTTGGTCTAACTCCTCAGAGAAATTTCGGATCACAGAACGGAGTGGTATTTTGGTTCTCCAAGAGTAGACAACGAATTTGTGTTTTTGCTTGGATGCTGACCTTCTGGTCAAAAATGACGAGTTCTGGCTCATTCCAGTTTTTTGCCAATTCCCATACATTTTGGTCTAACTCCTCAGTGAAAACTCAGATCACCGAATGGATTGGTTTTTTGGGTTTTACAAAAGTACACCAACAATTTGTGTTTTTTCTTGGAAACTGACCTCCAGGTCAAAAATGACGATTTCTGGCTCACTCCAGTTTTTTGCCAATTCTCATAGATTTTGGTCTACCTCCTCAGTGAAATCTCGGATCACCGAGTGGATTGGTATTTTGCGTTCTCCAAGAGTAGACAACGAATTTGTGTTTTTTCTTGGATACTGACCTTCTGGTCAAAAATGACGAGTTCTGGCTCATTCCAGTTTTTTGCCAATTCCCATACATTTTGGTCTAACTCCTCAGTGAAAACTCAGATCACCGAATGGATTGGTTTTTTGGGTTTTACAAGAGTACACCAACAATTTGTGTTTTTTCTTGGAAACTGAACTCCAGGTCAAAAATGACGATTTCTGGCTCACTCCAGTATTTTGCCAATTCTCATAGATTTTGGTCTACCTCCTCAGTGAAATCTCGGATCACCGAGTGGATTGGTATTTTGGGTTTTCCAAGAGTAGAGAGAGAATTTGTGTTTTTTCTTGGAAACTGACCTCCGGATGAAAAATGACGATTTCTGGCTCATTCCAGTTTTTTGCCAATTTTCATACATTTTGGTCTAACACCTCAGTGAAATTTCAGATCACCGAACGGAGTGGTATTTTGGGTTCTCCAAGAGTAGACAACGAATTTGTGTTTTTTCTTGGATACTGACCTTCTGGTCAAAAATGACGAGTTCTGGCTCATTCCAGTTTTTTGCCAATTCCCATACATTTTGGTCTAACTCCTCAGTGAAAACTCAGATCACCGAATGGATTGGTTTTTTGGGTTTTACAAGAGTACACCAACAATTTGTGTTTTTTCTTGGAAACTGACCTCCGGGTCAAAAATGACGATTTCTGGCTCACTCCAGTGTTTTGCCAATTCTCATAGATTTTGGTCTACCTCCTCAGTGAAATCTCGGATCACCGAGTGGATTGGTATTTTGGGTTTTCCAAGAGTAGAGAGAGAATTTGTGTTTTTTCTTGGAAACTGACCTCCGGATGAAAAATGACGATTTCTGGCTCATTCCAGTTTTTTGCCAATTCTCATACATTTTGGTCTAACACCTCAGTGAAATTTCGGATCACCGAACGGAGTGGTATTTTGGGTTCTCCAAGAGTAGACAACGAATTTGTGTTTTTTCATGGATACGGACCTTCTGGTCAAAAATGACAAGTTCTGGCTCATTCCAGTTTTTTGCCAATTCTCATACATTTTGGTCTAACTCCTCGGTGAAAACTCGGATCACCGAATGGATTGGTTTTTCGGGTTTTACAAGAGTACACCAACAATTTGTGTTTTTTCTTGGAAACTGACCTCCAGGTCAAAAATGACGATTTCTGGCTCACTCCAGTTTTTTGCCAATTCTCATAGATTTTGGTCTACCTCCTCAGTGAAATCTCGGATCACCGAGTGGATTGGTTTTTCGGGTTTTACAAGAGTACACCAACAATTTGTGTTTTTTCTTGGAAACTGACCTCCAGGTCAAAAATGACGATTTCTGGCTCACTCCAGTGTTTTGCCAATTCTCATAGATTTTGGTCTACCTCCTCAGTGAAATCTCGGATCACCGAGTGGATTGGTATTTTGGGTTTTCCAAGAGTAGAGAGAGAATTTGTGTTTTTTCTTGGAAACTGACCTCCGGATGAAAAATGACAATTTCTGGCTCATTCCAGTTTTTTGCCAATTCTCATACATTTTGGTCTAACACCTCAGTGAAATTTCAGATCACCGAACGGAGTGGTATTTTGGGTTCTCCAAGAGTAGACAACGAATTTGTGTTTTTTCATGGATACGGACCTTCTGGTCAAAAATGACGATTTCTGGCTCATTCCAGTTTTTTGCCAATTCTCATACATTTTGGTCTAACACCTCAGTGAAATTTCGGATCACCGAACGGAGTGGTATTTTGGGTTCTCCAAGAGTAGACAACGAATTTGTGTTTTTTCATGGATACGGACCTTCTGGTCAAAAATGACGAGTTCTGGCTCATTCCAGTTTTTTGCCAATTCTCATACATTTTGGTCTAACTCCTCAGTGAAAACTCGGATCACCGAATGGATTGGTTTTTTGGGTTTTACAAGAGTACACCAACAATTTGTGTTTTTTCTTGGAAACTGACCTCCGGGTCAAAAATGACGATTTCTGGCTCACTCCAGTGTTTTGCCAATTCTCATAGATTTTGGTCTACCTCCTCAGTGAAATCTCGGATCACCGAGTGGATTGGTATTTTGGGTTTTCCAAGAGTAGAGAGAGAATTTGTGTTTTTTCTTGGAAACTGACCTCCGGATGAAAAATGACGATTTCTGGCTCATTCCAGTTTTTTGCCAATTCTCATACATTTTGGTCTAACACCTCAGTGAAATTTCAGATCACCGAACGGAGTGGTATTTTGGGTTCTCCAAGAGTAGACAACGAATTTGTGTTTTTTCATGGATACGGACCTTCTGGTCAAAAATGACGAGTTCTGGCTCATTCCAGTTTTTTGCCAATTCTCATACATTTTGGTCTAACTCCTCAGTGAAAACTCGGATCACCGAATGGATTGGTTTTTTGGGTTTTACAAGAGTACACCAACAATTTGTGTTTTTTCTTGGAAACTGACCTCCGGGTCAAAAATGACGATTTCTGGCTCACTCCAGTGTTTTGCCAATTCTCATAGATTTTGGTCTACCTCCTCAGTGAAATCTCGGATCACCGAGTGGATTGGTATTTTGGGTTTTGCAAGAGTAGAGAGAGAATTTGTGTTTTTTCTTGGAAACTGACCTCCGGATGAAAAATGACGATTTCTGGCTCATTCCAGTTTTTTGCCAATTCTCATACATTTTGGTCTAACACCTCAGTGAAATTTCGGATCACCGAACGGAGTGGTATTTTGGGTTCTCCAAGAGTAGACAACGAATTTGTGTTTTTGCTTGGATGCTGACCTTCTGGTCAAAAATGACGAGTTCTGGCTCATTCCAGTTTTTTGCCAATTCTCATACATTTTGGTCTAACTCCTCAGAGAAATTTCGGATCACAGAACGGAGTGGTATTTTGGTTCTCCAAGAGTAGACAACGAATTTGTGTTTTTGCTTGGATGCTGACCTTCTGGTCAAAAATGACGAGTTCTGGCTCATTCCAGTTTTTTGCCAATTCCCATACATTTTGGTCTAACTCCTCAGTGAAAACTCAGATCACCGAATGGATTGGTTTTTTGGGTTTTACAAAAGTACACCAACAATTTGTGTTTTTTCTTGGAAACTGACCTCCAGGTCAAAAATGACGATTTCTGGCTCACTCCAGTTTTTTGCCAATTCTCATAGATTTTGGTCTACCTCCTCAGTGAAATCTCGGATCACCGAGTGGATTGGTATTTTGCGTTCTCCAAGAGTAGACAACGAATTTGTGTTTTTTCTTGGATACTGACCTTCTGGTCAAAAATGACGAGTTCTGGCTCATTCCAGTTTTTTGCCAATTCCCATACATTTTGGTCTAACTCCTCAGTGAAAACTCAGATCACCGAATGGATTGGTTTTTTGGGTTTTACAAGAGTACACCAACAATTTGTGTTTTTTCTTGGAAACTGAACTCCAGGTCAAAAATGACGATTTCTGGCTCACTCCAGTATTTTGCCAATTCTCATAGATTTTGGTCTACCTCCTCAGTGAAATCTCGGATCACCGAGTGGATTGGTATTTTGGGTTTTCCAAGAGTAGAGAGAGAATTTGTGTTTTTTCTTGGAAACTGACCTCCGGATGAAAAATGACGATTTCTGGCTCATTCCAGTTTTTTGCCAATTTTCATACATTTTGGTCTAACACCTCAGTGAAATTTCAGATCACCGAACGGAGTGGTATTTTGGGTTCTCCAAGAGTAGACAACGAATTTGTGTTTTTTCTTGGATACTGACCTTCTGGTCAAAAATGACGAGTTCTGGCTCATTCCAGTTTTTTGCCAATTCCCATACATTTTGGTCTAACTCCTCAGTGAAAACTCAGATCACCGAATGGATTGGTTTTTTGGGTTTTACAAGAGTACACCAACAATTTGTGTTTTTTCTTGGAAACTGACCTCCGGGTCAAAAATGACGATTTCTGGCTCACTCCAGTGTTTTGCCAATTCTCATAGATTTTGGTCTACCTCCTCAGTGAAATCTCGGATCACCGAGTGGATTGGTATTTTGGGTTTTCCAAGAGTAGAGAGAGAATTTGTGTTTTTTCTTGGAAACTGACCTCCGGATGAAAAATGACGATTTCTGGCTCATTCCAGTTTTTTGCCAATTCTCATACATTTTGGTCTAACACCTCAGTGAAATTTCGGATCACCGAACGGAGTGGTATTTTGGGTTCTCCAAGAGTAGACAACGAATTTGTGTTTTTTCATGGATACGGACCTTCTGGTCAAAAATGACAAGTTCTGGCTCATTCCAGTTTTTTGCCAATTCTCATACATTTTGGTCTAACTCCTCGGTGAAAACTCGGATCACCGAATGGATTGGTTTTTCGGGTTTTACAAGAGTACACCAACAATTTGTGTTTTTTCTTGGAAACTGACCTCCAGGTCAAAAATGACGATTTCTGGCTCACTCCAGTTTTTTGCCAATTCTCATAGATTTTGGTCTACCTCCTCAGTGAAATCTCGGATCACCGAGTGGATTGGTTTTTCAGGTTTTACAAGAGTACACCAACAATTTGTGTTTTTTCTTGGAAACTGACCTCCAGGTCAAAAATGACGATTTCTGGCTCACTCCAGTGTTTTGCCAATTCTCATAGATTTTGGTCTACCTCCTCAGTGAAATCTCGGATCACCGAGTGGATTGGTATTTTGGGTTTTCCAAGAGTAGAGAGAGAATTTGTGTTTTTTCTTGGAAACTGACCTCCGGATGAAAAATGACGATTTCTGGCTCATTCCAGTTTTTTGCCAATTCTCATACATTTTGGTCTAACACCTCAGTGAAATTTCAGATCACCGAACGGAGTGGTATTTTGGGTTCTCCAAGAGTAGACAACGAATTTGTGTTTTTTCATGGATACGGACCTTCTGGTCAAAAATGACGATTTCTGGCTCATTCCAGTTTTTTGCCAATTCTCATACATTTTGGTCTAACACCTCAGTGAAATTTCGGATCACCGAACGGAGTGGTATTTTGGGTTCTCCAAGAGTAGACAACGAATTTGTGTTTTTTCATGGATACGGACCTTCTGGTCAAAAATGACGAGTTCTGGCTCATTCCAGTTTTTTGCCAATTCTCATACATTTTGGTCTAACTCCTCAGTGAAAACTCGGATCACCGAATGGATTGGTTTTTTGGGTTTTACAAGAGTACACCAACAATTTGTGTTTTTTCTTGGAAACTGACCTCCGGGTCAAAAATGACGATTTCTGGCTCACTCCAGTGTTTTGCCAATTCTCATAGATTTTGGTCTACCTCCTCAGTGAAATCTCGGATCACCGAGTGGATTGGTATTTTGGGTTTTCCAAGAGTAGAGAGAGAATTTGTGTTTTTTCTTGGAAACTGACCTCCGGATGAAAAATGACGATTTCTGGCTCATTCCAGTTTTTTGCCAATTCTCATACATTTTGGTCTAACACCTCAGTGAAATTTCAGATCACCGAACGGAGTGGTATTTTGGGTTCTCCAAGAGTAGACAACGAATTTGTGTTTTTTCATGGATACGGACCTTCTGGTCAAAAATGACGAGTTCTGGCTCATTCCAGTTTTTTGCCAATTCTCATACATTTTGGTCTAACTCCTCAGTGAAAACTCGGATCACCGAATGGATTGGTTTTTTGGGTTTTACAAGAGTACACCAACAATTTGTGTTTTTTCTTGGAAACTGACCTCCGGGTCAAAAATGACGATTTCTGGCTCACTCCAGTGTTTTGCCAATTCTCATAGATTTTGGTCTACCTCCTCAGTGAAATCTCGGATCACCGAGTGGATTGGTATTTTGGGTTTTGCAAGAGTAGAGAGAGAATTTGTGTTTTTTCTTGGAAACTGACCTCCGGATGAAAAATGACGATTTCTGGCTCATTCCAGTTTTTTGCCAATTCTCATACATTTTGGTCTAACACCTCAGTGAAATTTCGGATCACCGAACGGAGTGGTATTTTGGGTTCTCCAAGAGTAGACAACGAATTTGTGTTTTTGCTTGGATGCTGACCTTCTGGTCAAAAATGACGAGTTCTGGCTCATTCCAGTTTTTTGCCAATTCTCATACATTTTGGTCTAACTCCTCAGAGAAATTTCGGATCACAGAACGGAGTGGTATTTTGGTTCTCCAAGAGTAGACAACGAATTTGTGTTTTTGCTTGGATGCTGACCTTCTGGTCAAAAATGACGAGTTCTGGCTCATTCCAGTTTTTTGCCAATTCCCATACATTTTGGTCTAACTCCTCAGTGAAAACTCAGATCACCGAATGGATTGGTTTTTTGGGTTTTACAAAAGTACACCAACAATTTGTGTTTTTTCTTGGAAACTGACCTCCAGGTCAAAAATGACGATTTCTGGCTCACTCCAGTTTTTTGCCAATTCTCATAGATTTTGGTCTACCTCCTCAGTGAAATCTCGGATCACCGAGTGGATTGGTATTTTGCGTTCTCCAAGAGTAGACAACGAATTTGTGTTTTTTCTTGGATACTGACCTTCTGGTCAAAAATGACGAGTTCTGGCTCATTCCAGTTTTTTGCCAATTCCCATACATTTTGGTCTAACTCCTCAGTGAAAACTCAGATCACCGAATGGATTGGTTTTTTGGGTTTTACAAGAGTACACCAACAATTTGTGTTTTTTCTTGGAAACTGAACTCCAGGTCAAAAATGACGATTTCTGGCTCACTCCAGTATTTTGCCAATTCTCATAGATTTTGGTCTACCTCCTCAGTGAAATCTCGGATCACCGAGTGGATTGGTATTTTGGCTTTTCCAAGAGTAGAGAGAGAATTTGTGTTTTTTCTTGGAAACTGACCTCCGGATGAAAAATGACGATTTCTGGCTCATTCCAGTTTTTTGCCAATTTTCATACATTTTGGTCTAACACCTCAGTGAAATTTCAGATCACCGAACGGAGTGGTATTTTGGGTTCTCCAAGAGTAGACAACGAATTTGTGTTTTTTCTTGGATACTGACCTTCTGGTCAAAAATGACGAGTTCTGGCTCATTCCAGTTTTTTGCCAATTCCCATACATTTTGGTCTAACTCCTCAGTGAAAACTCAGATCACCGAATGGATTGGTTTTTTGGGTTTTACAAAAGTACACCAACAATTTGTGTTTTTTCTTGGAAACTGACCTCCAGGTCAAAAATGACGATTTCTGGCTCACTCCAGTTTTTTGCCAATTCTCATAGATTTTGGTCTACCTCCTCAGTGAAATCTCGGATCACCGAGTGGATTGGTATTTTGCGTTCTCCAAGAGTAGACAACGAATTTGTGTTTTTTCTTGGATACTGACCTTCTGGTCAAAAATGACGAGTTCTGGCTCATTCCAGTTTTTTGCCAATTCCCATACATTTTGGTCTAACTCCTCAGTGAAAACTCAGATCACCGAATGGATTGGTTTTTTGGGTTTTACAAGAGTACACCAACAATTTGTGTTTTTTCTTGGAAACTGAACTCCAGGTCAAAAATGACGATTTCTGGCTCACTCCAGTATTTTGCCAATTCTCATAGATTTTGGTCTACCTCCTCAGTGAAATCTCGGATCACCGAGTGGATTGGTATTTTGGGTTTTCCAAGAGTAGAGAGAGAATTTGTGTTTTTTCTTGGAAACTGACCTCCGGATGAAAAATGACGATTTCTGGCTCATTCCAGTTTTTTGCCAATTTTCATACATTTTGGTCTAACACCTCAGTGAAATTTCAGATCACCGAACGGAGTGGTATTTTGGGTTCTCCAAGAGTAGACAACGAATTTGTGTTTTTTCTTGGATACTGACCTTCTGGTCAAAAATGACGAGTTCTGGCTCATTCCAGTTTTTTGCCAATTCCCATACATTTTGGTCTAACTCCTCAGTGAAAACTCAGATCACCGAATGGATTGGTTTTTTGGGTTTTACAAGAGTACACCAACAATTTGTGTTTTTTCTTGGAAACTGACCTCCGGGTCAAAAATGACGATTTCTGGCTCACTCCAGTGTTTTGCCAATTCTCATAGATTTTGGTCTACCTCCTCAGTGAAATCTCGGATCACCGAGTGGATTGGTATTTTGGGTTTTCCAAGAGTAGAGAGAGAATTTGTGTTTTTTCTTGGAAACTGACCTCCGGATGAAAAATGACGATTTCTGGCTCATTCCAGTTTTTTGCCAATTCTCATACATTTTGGTCTAACACCTCAGTGAAATTTCGGATCACCGAACGGAGTGGTATTTTGGGTTCTCCAAGAGTAGACAACGAATTTGTGTTTTTTCATGGATACGGACCTTCTGGTCAAAAATGACAAGTTCTGGCTCATTCCAGTTTTTTGCCAATTCTCATACATTTTGGTCTAACTCCTCGGTGAAAACTCGGATCACCGAATGGATTGGTTTTTCGGGTTTTACAAGAGTACACCAACAATTTGTGTTTTTTCTTGGAAACTGACCTCCAGGTCAAAAATGACGATTTCTGGCTCACTCCAGTTTTTTGCCAATTCTCATAGATTTTGGTCTACCTCCTCAGTGAAATCTCGGATCACCGAGTGGATTGGTTTTTCGGGTTTTACAAGAGTACACCAACAATTTGTGTTTTTTCTTGGAAACTGACCTCCAGGTCAAAAATGACGATTTCTGGCTCACTCCAGTGTTTTGCCAATTCTCATAGATTTTGGTCTACCTCCTCAGTGAAATCTCGGATCACCGAGTGGATTGGTATTTTGGGTTTTCCAAGAGTAGAGAGAGAATTTGTGTTTTTTCTTGGAAACTGACCTCCGGATGAAAAATGACGATTTCTGGCTCATTCCAGTTTTTTGCCAATTCTCATACATTTTGGTCTAACACCTCAGTGAAATTTCAGATCACCGAACGGAGTGGTATTTTGGGTTCTCCAAGAGTAGACAACGAATTTGTGTTTTTTCATGGATACGGACCTTCTGGTCAAAAATGACGATTTCTGGCTCATTCCAGTTTTTTGCCAATTCTCATACATTTTGGTCTAACACCTCAGTGAAATTTCGGATCACCGAACGGAGTGGTATTTTGGGTTCTCCAAGAGTAGACAACGAATTTGTGTTTTTTCATGGATACGGACCTTCTGGTCAAAAATGACGAGTTCTGGCTCATTCCAGTTTTTTGCCAATTCTCATACATTTTGGTCTAACTCCTCAGTGAAAACTCGGATCACCGAATGGATTGGTTTTTTGGGTTTTACAAGAGTACACCAACAATTTGTGTTTTTTCTTGGAAACTGACCTCCGGGTCAAAAATGACGATTTCTGGCTCACTCCAGTGTTTTGCCAATTCTCATAGATTTTGGTCTACCTCCTCAGTGAAATCTCGGATCACCGAGTGGATTGGTATTTTGGGTTTTCCAAGAGTAGAGAGAGAATTTGTGTTTTTTCTTGGAAACTGACCTCCGGATGAAAAATGACGATTTCTGGCTCATTCCAGTTTTTTGCCAATTCTCATACATTTTGGTCTAACACCTCAGTGAAATTTCAGATCACCGAACGGAGTGGTATTTTGGGTTCTCCAAGAGTAGACAACGAATTTGTGTTTTTTCATGGATACGGACCTTCTGGTCAAAAATGACGAGTTCTGGCTCATTCCAGTTTTTTGCCAATTCTCATACATTTTGGTCTAACTCCTCAGTGAAAACTCGGATCACCGAATGGATTGGTTTTTTGGGTTTTACAAGAGTACACCAACAATTTGTGTTTTTTCTTGGAAACTGACCTCCGGGTCAAAAATGACGATTTCTGGCTCACTCCAGTGTTTTGCCAATTCTCATAGATTTTGGTCTACCTCCTCAGTGAAATCTCGGATCACCGAGTGGATTGGTATTTTGGGTTTTGCAAGAGTAGAGAGAGAATTTGTGTTTTTTCTTGGAAACTGACCTCCGGATGAAAAATGACGATTTCTGGCTCATTCCAGTTTTTTGCCAATTCTCATACATTTTGGTCTAACACCTCAGTGAAATTTCGGATCACCGAACGGAGTGGTATTTTGGGTTCTCCAAGAGTAGACAACGAATTTGTGTTTTTGCTTGGATGCTGACCTTCTGGTCAAAAATGACGAGTTCTGGCTCATTCCAGTTTTTTGCCAATTCTCATACATTTTGGTCTAACTCCTCAGAGAAATTTCGGATCACAGAACGGAGTGGTATTTTGGTTCTCCAAGAGTAGACAACGAATTTGTGTTTTTGCTTGGATGCTGACCTTCTGGTCAAAAATGACGAGTTCTGGCTCATTCCAGTTTTTTGCCAATTCCCATACATTTTGGTCTAACTCCTCAGTGAAAACTCAGATCACCGAATGGATTGGTTTTTTGGGTTTTACAAAAGTACACCAACAATTTGTGTTTTTTCTTGGAAACTGACCTCCAGGTCAAAAATGACGATTTCTGGCTCACTCCAGTTTTTTGCCAATTCTCATAGATTTTGGTCTACCTCCTCAGTGAAATCTCGGATCACCGAGTGGATTGGTATTTTGCGTTCTCCAAGAGTAGACAACGAATTTGTGTTTTTTCTTGGATACTGACCTTCTGGTCAAAAATGACGAGTTCTGGCTCATTCCAGTTTTTTGCCAATTCCCATACATTTTGGTCTAACTCCTCAGTGAAAACTCAGATCACCGAATGGATTGGTTTTTTGGGTTTTACAAGAGTACACCAACAATTTGTGTTTTTTCTTGGAAACTGAACTCCAGGTCAAAAATGACGATTTCTGGCTCACTCCAGTATTTTGCCAATTCTCATAGATTTTGGTCTACCTCCTCAGTGAAATCTCGGATCACCGAGTGGATTGGTATTTTGGGTTTTCCAAGAGTAGAGAGAGAATTTGTGTTTTTTCTTGGAAACTGACCTCCGGATGAAAAATGACGATTTCTGGCTCATTCCAGTTTTTTGCCAATTTTCATACATTTTGGTCTAACACCTCAGTGAAATTTCAGATCACCGAACGGAGTGGTATTTTGGGTTCTCCAAGAGTAGACAACGAATTTGTGTTTTTTCTTGGATACTGACCTTCTGGTCAAAAATGACGAGTTCTGGCTCATTCCAGTTTTTTGCCAATTCCCATACATTTTGGTCTAACTCCTCAGTGAAAACTCAGATCACCGAATGGATTGGTTTTTTGGGTTTTACAAGAGTACACCAACAATTTGTGTTTTTTCTTGGAAACTGACCTCCGGGTCAAAAATGACGATTTCTGGCTCACTCCAGTGTTTTGCCAATTCTCATAGATTTTGGTCTACCTCCTCAGTGAAATCTCGGATCACCGAGTGGATTGGTATTTTGGGTTTTCCAAGAGTAGAGAGAGAATTTGTGTTTTTTCTTGGAAACTGACCTCCGGATGAAAAATGACGATTTCTGGCTCATTCCAGTTTTTTGCCAATTCTCATACATTTTGGTCTAACACCTCAGTGAAATTTCGGATCACCGAACGGAGTGGTATTTTGGGTTCTCCAAGAGTAGACAACGAATTTGTGTTTTTTCATGGATACGGACCTTCTGGTCAAAAATGACAAGTTCTGGCTCATTCCAGTTTTTTGCCAATTCTCATACATTTTGGTCTAACTCCTCGGTGAAAACTCGGATCACCGAATGGATTGGTTTTTCGGGTTTTACAAGAGTACACCAACAATTTGTGTTTTTTCTTGGAAACTGACCTCCAGGTCAAAAATGACGATTTCTGGCTCACTCCAGTTTTTTGCCAATTCTCATAGATTTTGGTCTACCTCCTCAGTGAAATCTCGGATCACCGAGTGGATTGGTTTTTCGGGTTTTACAAGAGTACACCAACAATTTGTGTTTTTTCTTGGAAACTGACCTCCAGGTCAAAAATGACGATTTCTGGCTCACTCCAGTGTTTTGCCAATTCTCATAGATTTTGGTCTACCTCCTCAGTGAAATCTCGGATCACCGAGTGGATTGGTATTTTGGGTTTTCCAAGAGTAGAGAGAGAATTTGTGTTTTTTCTTGGAAACTGACCTCCGGATGAAAAATGACGATTTCTGGCTCATTCCAGTTTTTTGCCAATTCTCATACATTTTGGTCTAACACCTCAGTGAAATTTCAGATCACCGAACGGAGTGGTATTTTGGGTTCTCCAAGAGTAGACAACGAATTTGTGTTTTTTCATGGATACGGACCTTCTGGTCAAAAATGACGATTTCTGGCTCATTCCAGTTTTTTGCCAATTCTCATACATTTTGGTCTAACACCTCAGTGAAATTTCGGATCACCGAACGGAGTGGTATTTTGGGTTCTCCAAGAGTAGACAACGAATTTGTGTTTTTTCATGGATACGGACCTTCTGGTCAAAAATGACGAGTTCTGGCTCATTCCAGTTTTTTGCCAATTCTCATACATTTTGGTCTAACTCCTCAGTGAAAACTCGGATCACCGAATGGATTGGTTTTTTGGGTTTTACAAGAGTACACCAACAATTTGTGTTTTTTCTTGGAAACTGACCTCCGGGTCAAAAATGACGATTTCTGGCTCACTCCAGTGTTTTGCCAATTCTCATAGATTTTGGTCTACCTCCTCAGTGAAATCTCGGATCACCGAGTGGATTGGTATTTTGGGTTTTCCAAGAGTAGAGAGAGAATTTGTGTTTTTTCTTGGAAACTGACCTCCGGATGAAAAATGACGATTTCTGGCTCATTCCAGTTTTTTGCCAATTCTCATACATTTTGGTCTAACACCTCAGTGAAATTTCAGATCACCGAACGGAGTGGTATTTTGGGTTCTCCAAGAGTAGACAACGAATTTGTGTTTTTTCATGGATACGGACCTTCTGGTCAAAAATGACGAGTTCTGGCTCATTCCAGTTTTTTGCCAATTCTCATACATTTTGGTCTAACTCCTCAGTGAAAACTCGGATCACCGAATGGATTGGTTTTTTGGGTTTTACAAGAGTACACCAACAATTTGTGTTTTTTCTTGGAAACTGACCTCCGGGTCAAAAATGACGATTTCTGGCTCACTCCAGTGTTTTGCCAATTCTCATAGATTTTGGTCTACCTCCTCAGTGAAATCTCGGATCACCGAGTGGATTGGTATTTTGGGTTTTGCAAGAGTAGAGAGAGAATTTGTGTTTTTTCTTGGAAACTGACCTCCGGATGAAAAATGACGATTTCTGGCTCATTCCAGTTTTTTGCCAATTCTCATACATTTTGGTCTAACACCTCAGTGAAATTTCGGATCACCGAACGGAGTGGTATTTTGGGTTCTCCAAGAGTAGACAACGAATTTGTGTTTTTGCTTGGATGCTGACCTTCTGGTCAAAAATGACGAGTTCTGGCTCATTCCAGTTTTTTGCCAATTCTCATACATTTTGGTCTAACTCCTCAGAGAAATTTCGGATCACAGAACGGAGTGGTATTTTGGTTCTCCAAGAGTAGACAACGAATTTGTGTTTTTGCTTGGATGCTGACCTTCTGGTCAAAAATGACGAGTTCTGGCTCATTCCAGTTTTTTGCCAATTCCCATACATTTTGGTCTAACTCCTCAGTGAAAACTCAGATCACCGAATGGATTGGTTTTTTGGGTTTTACAAAAGTACACCAACAATTTGTGTTTTTTCTTGGAAACTGACCTCCAGGTCAAAAATGACGATTTCTGGCTCACTCCAGTTTTTTGCCAATTCTCATAGATTTTGGTCTACCTCCTCAGTGAAATCTCGGATCACCGAGTGGATTGGTATTTTGCGTTCTCCAAGAGTAGACAACGAATTTGTGTTTTTTCTTGGATACTGACCTTCTGGTCAAAAATGACGAGTTCTGGCTCATTCCAGTTTTTTGCCAATTCCCATACATTTTGGTCTAACTCCTCAGTGAAAACTCAGATCACCGAATGGATTGGTTTTTTGGGTTTTACAAGAGTACACCAACAATTTGTGTTTTTTCTTGGAAACTGAACTCCAGGTCAAAAATGACGATTTCTGGCTCACTCCAGTATTTTGCCAATTCTCATAGATTTTGGTCTACCTCCTCAGTGAAATCTCGGATCACCGAGTGGATTGGTATTTTGGGTTTTCCAAGAGTAGAGAGAGAATTTGTGTTTTTTCTTGGAAACTGACCTCCGGATGAAAAATGACGATTTCTGGCTCATTCCAGTTTTTTGCCAATTTTCATACATTTTGGTCTAACACCTCAGTGAAATTTCAGATCACCGAACGGAGTGGTATTTTGGGTTCTCCAAGAGTAGACAACGAATTTGTGTTTTTTCTTGGATACTGACCTTCTGGTCAAAAATGACGAGTTCTGGCTCATTCCAGTTTTTTGCCAATTCCCATACATTTTGGTCTAACTCCTCAGTGAAAACTCAGATCACCGAATGGATTGGTTTTTTGGGTTTTACAAGAGTACACCAACAATTTGTGTTTTTTCTTGGAAACTGACCTCCGGGTCAAAAATGACGATTTCTGGTTCACTCCAGTGTTTTGCCAATTCTCATAGATTTTGGTCTACCTCCTCAGTGAAATCTCGGATCACCGAGTGGATTGGTATTTTGGGTTTTCCAAGAGTAGAGAGAGAATTTGTGTTTTTTCTTGGAAACTGACCTCCGGATGAAAAATGACGATTTCTGGCTCATTCCAGTTTTTTGCCAATTCTCATACATTTTGGTCTAACACCTCAGTGAAATTTCGGATCACCGAACGGAGTGGTATTTTGGGTTCTCCAAGAGTAGACAACGAATTTGTGTTTTTTCATGGATACGGACCTTCTGGTCAAAAATGACAAGTTCTGGCTCATTCCAGTTTTTTGCCAATTCTCATACATTTTGGTCTAACTCCTCGGTGAAAACTCGGATCACCGAATGGATTGGTTTTTCGGGTTTTACAAGAGTACACCAACAATTTGTGTTTTTTCTTGGAAACTGACCTCCAGGTCAAAAATGACGATTTCTGGCTCACTCCAGTTTTTTGCCAATTCTCATAGATTTTGGTCTACCTCCTCAGTGAAATCTCGGATCACCGAGTGGATTGGTTTTTCGGGTTTTACAAGAGTACACCAACAATTTGTGTTTTTTCTTGGAAACTGACCTCCAGGTCAAAAATGACGATTTCTGGCTCACTCCAGTGTTTTGCCAATTCTCATAGATTTTGGTCTACCTCCTCAGTGAAATCTCGGATCACCGAGTGGATTGGTATTTTGGGTTTTCCAAGAGTAGAGAGAGAATTTGTGTTTTTTCTTGGAAACTGACCTCCGGATGAAAAATGACGATTTCTGGCTCATTCCAGTTTTTTGCCAATTCTCATACATTTTGGTCTAACACCTCAGTGAAATTTCAGATCACCGAACGGAGTGGTATTTTGGGTTCTCCAAGAGTAGACAACGAATTTGTGTTTTTTCATGGATACGGACCTTCTGGTCAAAAATGACGATTTCTGGCTCATTCCAGTTTTTTGCCAATTCTCATACATTTTGGTGTAACACCTCAGTGAAATTTCGGATCACCGAACGGAGTGGTATTTTGGGTTCTCCAAGAGTAGACAACGAATTTGTGTTTTTTCATGGATACGGACCTTCTGGTCAAAAATGACGAGTTCTGGCTCATTCCAGTTTTTTGCCAATTCTCATACATTTTGGTCTAACTCCTCAGTGAAAACTCGGATCACCGAATGGATTGGTTTTTTGGGTTTTACAAGAGTACACCAACAATTTGTGTTTTTTCTTGGAAACTGACCTCCGGGTCAAAAATGACGATTTCTGGCTCACTCCAGTGTTTTGCCAATTCTCATAGATTTTGGTCTACCTCCTCAGTGAAATCTCGGATCACCGAGTGGATTGGTATTTTGGGTTTTCCAAGAGTAGAGAGAGAATTTGTGTTTTTTCTTGGAAACTGACCTCCGGATGAAAAATGACGATTTCTGGCTCATTCCAGTTTTTTGCCAATTCTCATACATTTTGGTCTAACACCTCAGTGAAATTTCAGATCACCGAACGGAGTGGTATTTTGGGTTCTCCAAGAGTAGACAACGAATTTGTGTTTTTTCATGGATACGGACCTTCTGGTCAAAAATGACGAGTTCTGGCTCATTCCAGTTTTTTGCCAATTCTCATACATTTTGGTCTAACTCCTCAGTGAAAACTCGGATCACCGAATGGATTGGTTTTTTGGGTTTTACAAGAGTACACCAACAATTTGTGTTTTTTCTTGGAAACTGACCTCCGGGTCAAAAATGACGATTTCTGGCTCACTCCAGTGTTTTGCCAATTCTCATAGATTTTGGTCTACCTCCTCAGTGAAATCTCGGATCACCGAGTGGATTGGTATTTTGGGTTTTGCAAGAGTAGAGAGAGAATTTGTGTTTTTTCTTGGAAACTGACCTCCGGATGAAAAATGACGATTTCTGGCTCATTCCAGTTTTTTGCCAATTCTCATACATTTTGGTCTAACACCTCAGTGAAATTTCGGATCACCGAACGGAGTGGTATTTTGGGTTCTCCAAGAGTAGACAACGAATTTGTGTTTTTGCTTGGATGCTGACCTTCTGGTCAAAAATGACGAGTTCTGGCTCATTCCAGTTTTTTGCCAATTCTCATACATTTTGGTCTAACTCCTCAGAGAAATTTCGGATCACAGAACGGAGTGGTATTTTGGTTCTCCAAGAGTAGACAACGAATTTGTGTTTTTGCTTGGATGCTGACCTTCTGGTCAAAAATGACGAGTTCTGGCTCATTCCAGTTTTTTGCCAATTCCCATACATTTTGGTCTAACTCCTCAGTGAAAACTCAGATCACCGAATGGATTGGTTTTTTGGGTTTTACAAAAGTACACCAACAATTTGTGTTTTTTCTTGGAAACTGACCTCCAGGTCAAAAATGACGATTTCTGGCTCACTCCAGTTTTTTGCCAATTCTCATAGATTTTGGTCTACCTCCTCAGTGAAATCTCGGATCACCGAGTGGATTGGTATTTTGCGTTCTCCAAGAGTAGACAACGAATTTGTGTTTTTTCTTGGATACTGACCTTCTGGTCAAAAATGACGAGTTCTGGCTCATTCCAGTTTTTTGCCAATTCCCATACATTTTGGTCTAACTCCTCAGTGAAAACTCAGATCACCGAATGGATTGGTTTTTTGGGTTTTACAAGAGTACACCAACAATTTGTGTTTTTTCTTGGAAACTGAACTCCAGGTCAAAAATGACGATTTCTGGCTCACTCCAGTATTTTGCCAATTCTCATAGATTTTGGTCTACCTCCTCAGTGAAATCTCGGATCACCGAGTGGATTGGTATTTTGGCTTTTCCAAGAGTAGAGAGAGAATTTGTGTTTTTTCTTGGAAACTGACCTCCGGATGAAAAATGACGATTTCTGGCTCATTCCAGTTTTTTGCCAATTTTCATACATTTTGGTCTAACACCTCAGTGAAATTTCAGATCACCGAACGGAGTGGTATTTTGGGTTCTCCAAGAGTAGACAACGAATTTGTGTTTTTTCTTGGATACTGACCTTCTGGTCAAAAATGACGAGTTCTGGCTCATTCCAGTTTTTTGCCAATTCCCATACATTTTGGTCTAACTCCTCAGTGAAAACTCAGATCACCGAATGGATTGGTTTTTTGGGTTTTACAAGAGTACACCAACAATTTGTGTTTTTTCTTGGAAACTGACCTCCGGGTCAAAAATGACGATTTCTGGCTCACTCCAGTGTTTTGCCAATTCTCATAGATTTTGGTCTACCTCCTCAGTGAAATCTCGGATCACCGAGTGGATTGGTATTTTGGGTTTTCCAAGAGTAGAGAGAGAATTTGTGTTTTTTCTTGGAAACTGACCTCCGGATGAAAAATGACGATTTCTGGCTCATTCCAGTTTTTTGCCAATTCTCATACATTTTGGTCTAACACCTCAGTGAAATTTCGGATCACCGAACGGAGTGGTATTTTGGGTTCTCCAAGAGTAGACAACGAATTTGTGTTTTTTCATGGATACGGACCTTCTGGTCAAAAATGACAAGTTCTGGCTCATTCCAGTTTTTTGCCAATTCTCATACATTTTGGTCTAACTCCTCGGTGAAAACTCGGATCACCGAATGGATTGGTTTTTCGGGTTTTACAAGAGTACACCAACAATTTGTGTTTTTTCTTGGAAACTGACCTCCAGGTCAAAAATGACGATTTCTGGCTCACTCCAGTGTTTTGCCAATTCTCATAGATTTTGGTCTACCTCCTCAGTGAAATCTCGGATCACCGAGTGGATTGGTATTTTGGGTTTTCCAAGAGTAGAGAGAGAATTTGTGTTTTTTCTTGGAAACTGACCTCCGGATGAAAAATGACGATTTCTGGCTCATTCCAGTTTTTTGCCAATTCTCATACATTTTGGTCTAACACCTCAGTGAAATTTCAGATCACCGAACGGAGTGGTATTTTGGGTTCTCCAAGAGTAGACAACGAATTTGTGTTTTTTCATGGATACGGACCTTCTGGTCAAAAATGACGATTTCTGGCTCATTCCAGTTTTTTGCCAATTCTCATACATTTTGGTCTAACACCTCAGTGAAATTTCGGATCACCGAACGGAGTGGTATTTTGGGTTCTCCAAGAGTAGACAACGAATTTGTGTTTTTTCATGGATACGGACCTTCTGGTCAAAAATGACGAGTTCTGGCTCATTCCAGTTTTTTGCCAATTCTCATACATTTTGGTCTAACTCCTCAGTGAAAACTCGGATCACCGAATGGATTGGTTTTTTGGGTTTTACAAGAGTACACCAACAATTTGTGTTTTTTCTTGGAAACTGACCTCCGGGTCAAAAATGACGATTTCTGGCTCACTCCAGTGTTTTGCCAATTCTCATAGATTTTGGTCTACCTCCTCAGTGAAATCTCGGATCACCGAGTGGATTGGTATTTTGGGTTTTCCAAGAGTAGAGAGAGAATTTGTGTTTTTTCTTGGAAACTGACCTCCGGATGAAAAATGACGATTTCTGGCTCATTCCAGTTTTTTGCCAATTCTCATACATTTTGGTCTAACACCTCAGTGAAATTTCAGATCACCGAACGGAGTGGTATTTTGGGTTCTCCAAGAGTAGACAACGAATTTGTGTTTTTTCATGGATACGGACCTTCTGGTCAAAAATGACGAGTTCTGGCTCATTCCAGTTTTTTGCCAATTCTCATACATTTTGGTCTAACTCCTCAGTGAAAACTCGGATCACCGAATGGATTGGTTTTTCGGGTTTTACAAGAGTACACCAACAATTTGTGGTTTTTCTTGGAAACTGACCTCCAGGTCAAAAATGACGATTTCTGGCTCACTCCAGTTTTTTGCCAATTCTCATAGATTTTGGTCTACCTCCTCAGTGAAATCTCGGATCACCGAGTGGATTGGTATTTTGCGTTCTCCAAGAGTAGACAACGAATTTGTGTTTTTTCTTGGATACTGACCTTCTGGTCAAAAATGACGAGTTCTGGCTGATTCCAGTTTTTTGCCAATTCTCATACATTTTGGTCTAACACCTCAGTGAAATTTCGGATCACCGAACGGAGTGGTATTTTGGGTTCTCCAAGAGTAGACAACGAATTTGTGTTTTTTCATGGATACGGACCTTCTGGTCAAAAATGACGAGTTCTGGCTCATTCCAGTTTTTTGCCAATTCTCATACATTTTGGTCTAACTCCTCAGAGAAATTTCGGATCACAGAACGGAGTGGTATTTTGGTTCTCCAAGAGTAGACAACGAATTTGTGTTTTTGCTTGGATGCTGACCTTCTGGTCAAAAATGACGAGTTCTGGCTCATTCCAGTTTTTTGCCAATTCCCATACATTTTGGTCTAACTCCTCAGTGAAATCTCGGATCACCGAGTGGATTGGTATTTTGGGTTTTCCAAGAGTAGAGAGAGAATTTGTGTTTTTTCTTGGAAACTGACCTCCGGATGAAAAATGACGATTTCTGGCTCATTCCAGTTTTTTGCCAATTCTCATACATTTTGGTCTAACACCTCAGTGAAATTTCGGATCACCGAACGGAGTGGTATTTTGGGTTCTCCAAGAGTAGACAACGAATTTGTGTTTTTTCATGGATACGGACCTTCTGGTCAAAAATGACAAGTTCTGGCTCATTCCAGTTTTTTGCCAATTCTCATACATTTTGGTCTAACTCCTCAGTGAAAACTCGGATCACCGAATGGATTGGTTTTTCGGGTTTTACAAGAGTACACCAACAATTTGTGGTTTTTCTTGGAAACTGACCTCCAGGTCAAAAATGACGATTTCTGGCTCACTCCAGTTTTTTGCCAATTCTCATAGATTTTGGTCTACCTCCTCAGTGAAATCTCGGATCACCGAGTGGATTGGTATTTTGCGTTCTCCAAGAGTAGACAACGAATTTGTGCTTTTTCTTGGATACTGACCTTCTGGTCAAAAATGACGAGTTCTGGCTCATTCCAGTTTTTTGCCAATACTTATAGATTTTGGTCTAACTCCTCAGTGAAAACTCGGATCACCGAATGGATTGGTTTTTTGGGTTTTACAAGAGTACACCAACAATTTGTGTTTTTTCTTGGAAACTGACCTCCGGGTCAAAAATGACGATTTCTGGCTCACTCCAGTGTTTTGCCAATTCTCATAGATTTTGGTCTACCTCCTCAGTGAAATCTCGGATCACCGAGTGGATTGGTATTTTGGGTTTTGCAAGAGTAGACAGAGAATTTGTGTTTTTTCTTGGAAACTGACCTCCGGATGAAAAATGACGATTTCTGGCTCATTCCAGTTTTTTGCCAATTCTCATACATTTTGGTCTAACACCTCAGTGAAATTTCGGATCACCGAACGGAGTGGTATTTTGGGTTCTCCAAGAGTAGACAACGAATTTGTGTTTTTGCTTGGATGCTGACCTTCTGGTCAAAAATGACGAGTTCTGGCTCATTCCAGTTTTTTGCCAATTCTCATACATTTTGGTCTAACTCCTCAGAGAAATTTCGGATCACAGAACGGAGTGGTATTTTGGTTCTCCAAGAGTAGACAACGAATTTGTGTTTTTGCTTGGATGCTGACCTTCTGGTCAAAAATGACGAGTTCTGGCTCATTCCAGTTTTTTGCCAATTCCCATACATTTTGGTCTAACTCCTCAGTGAAAACTCAGATCACCGAATGGATTGGTTTTTTGGGTTTTACAAAAGTACACCAACAATTTGTGTTTTTTCTTGGAAACTGACCTCCAGGTCAAAAATGACGATTTCTGGCTCACTCCAGTTTTTTGCCAATTCTCATAGATTTTGGTCTACCTCCTCAGTGAAATCTCGGATCACCGAGTGGATTGGTATTTTGCGTTCTCCAAGAGTAGACAACGAATTTGTGTTTTTTCTTGGATACTGACCTTCTGGTCAAAAATGACGAGTTCTGGCTCATTCCAGTTTTTTGCCAATTCCCATACATTTTGGTCTAACTCCTCAGTGAAAACTCAGATCACCGAATGGATTGGTTTTTTGGGTTTTACAAGAGTACACCAACAATTTGTGTTTTTTCTTGGAAACTGAACTCCAGGTCAAAAATGACGATTTCTGGCTCACTCCAGTATTTTGCCAATTCTCATAGATTTTGGTCTACCTCCTCAGTGAAATCTCGGATCACCGAGTGGATTGGTATTTTGGGTTTTCCAAGAGTAGAGAGAGAATTTGTGTTTTTTCTTGGAAACTGACCTCCGGATGAAAAATGACGATTTCTGGCTCATTCCAGTTTTTTGCCAATTTTCATACATTTTGGTCTAACACCTCAGTGAAATTTCAGATCACCGAACGGAGTGGTATTTTGGGTTCTCCAAGAGTAGACAACGAATTTGTGTTTTTTCTTGGATACTGACCTTCTGGTCAAAAATGACGAGTTCTGGCTCATTCCAGTTTTTTGCCAATTCCCATACATTTTGGTCTAACTCCTCAGTGAAAACTCAGATCACCGAATGGATTGGTTTTTTGGGTTTTACAAGAGTACACCAACAATTTGTGTTTTTTCTTGGAAACTGACCTCCGGGTCAAAAATGACGATTTCTGGCTCACTCCAGTGTTTTGCCAATTCTCATAGATTTTGGTCTACCTCCTCAGTGAAATCTCGGATCACCGAGTGGATTGGTATTTTGGGTTTTCCAAGAGTAGAGAGAGAATTTGTGTTTTTTCTTGGAAACTGACCTCCGGATGAAAAATGACGATTTCTGGCTCATTCCAGTTTTTTGCCAATTTTCATACATTTTGGTCTAACACCTCAGTGAAATTTCAGATCACCGAACGGAGTGGTATTTTGGGTTCTCCAAGAGTAGACAACGAATTTGTGTTTTTTCTTGGATACTGACCTTCTGGTCAAAAATGACGAGTTCTGGCTCATTCCAGTTTTTTGCCAATTCCCATACATTTTGGTCTAACTCCTCAGTGAAAACTCAGATCACCGAATGGATTGGTTTTTTGGGTTTTACAAGAGTACACCAACAATTTGTGTTTTTTCTTGGAAACTGACCTCCGGGTCAAAAATGACGATTTCTGGCTCACTCCAGTGTTTTGCCAATTCTCATAGATTTTGGTCTACCTCCTCAGTGAAATCTCGGATCACCGAGTGGATTGGTATTTTGGGTTTTCCAAGAGTAGAGAGAGAATTTGTGTTTTTTCTTGGAAACTGACCTCCGGATGAAAAATGACGATTTCTGGCTCATTCCAGTTTTTTGCCAATTCTCATACATTTTGGTCTAACACCTCAGTGAAATTTCGGATCACCGAACGGAGTGGTATTTTGGGTTCTCCAAGAGTAGACAACAAATTTGTGTTTTTTCATGGATACGGACCTTCTGGTCAAAAATGACAAGTTCTGGCTCATTCCAGTTTTTTGCCAATTCTCATACATTTTGGTCTAACTCCTCGGTGAAAACTCGGATCACCGAATGGATTGGTTTTTCGGGTTTTACAAGAGTACACCAACAATTTGTGTTTTTTCTTGGAAACTGACCTCCAGGTCAAAAATGACGATTTCTGGCTCACTCCAGTTTTTTGCCAATTCTCATAGATTTTGGTCTACCTCCTCAGTGAAATCTCGGATCACCGAGTGGATTGGTATTTTGCGTTCTCCAAGAGTAGACAACGAATTTGTGCTTTTTCTTGGATACTGACCTTCTGGTCAAAAATGACGAGTTCTGGCTCATTCCAGTTTTTTGCCAATACTTATAGATTTTGGTCTAACTCCTCAGTGAAAACTCGGATCACCGAATGGATTGGTTTTTTGGGTTTTACAAGAGTACACCAACAATTTGTGTTTTTTCTTGGAAACTGACCTCCAGGTCAAAAATGACGATTTCTGGCTCACTCCAGTTTTTTGCCAATTCTCATACATTTTGGTCTAACACCTCAGTGAAATTTCGGATCACCGAACGGAGTGGTATTTTGGGTTCTCCAAGAGTAGACAACGAATTTGTGTTTTTGCTTGGATGCTGACCTTCTGGTCAAAAATGACGAGTTCTGGCTCATTCCAGTTTTTTGCCAATTCTCATACATTTTGGTCTAACTCCTCAGAGAAATTTCGGATCACCGAACGGAGTGGTATTTTGGTTCTCCAAGAGTAGACAACGAATTTGTGTTTTTGCTTGGATGCTGACCTTCTGGTCAAAAATGACGAGTTCTGGCTCATTCCAGTTTTTTGCCAATTCCCATACATTTTGGTCTAACTCCTCAGTGAAAACTCGGATCACCGAATGGATTGGTTTTTTGGGTTTTAAAAGAGTACACCAACAATTTGTGTTTTTTCTTGGAAACTGACCTCCAGGTCAAAAATGACGATTTCTGGCTCACTCCAGTTTTTTGCCAATTCTCATAGATTTTGGTCTACCTCCTCAGTGAAATCTCGGATCACCGAGTGGATTGGTATTTTGCGTTCTCCAAGAGTAGACAACGAATTTGTGTTTTTTCTTGGATACTGACCTTCTGGTCAAAAATGACGAGTTCTGGCTGATTCCAGTTTTTTGCCAATTCTCATACATTTTGGTCTAACACCTCAGTGAAATTTCGGATCACCGAACGGAGTGGTATTTTGGGTTCTCCAAGAGTAGACAACGAATTTGTGTTTTTTCATGGATACGGACCTTCTGGTCAAAAATGACAAGTTCTGGCTCATTCCAGTTTTTTGCCAATTCTCATACATTTTGGTCTAACTCCTCGGTGAAAACTCGGATCACCGAATGGATTGGTTTTTCGGGTTTTACAAGAGTACACCAACAATTTGTGTTTTTTCTTGGAAACTGACCTCCAGGTCAAAAATGACGATTTCTGGCTCACTCCAGTTTTTTGCCAATTCTCATAGATTTTGGTCTACCTCCTCAGTGAAATCTCGGATCACCGAGTGGATTGGTATTTTGCGTTCTCCAAGAGTAGACAACGAATTTGTGCTTTTTCTTGGATACTGACCTTCTGGTCCAAAATGACGAGTTCTGGCTCATTCCAGTTTTTTGCCAATACTTATAGATTTTGGTCTAACTCCTCAGTGAAAACTCGGATCACCGAATGGATTGGTTTTTTGGGTTTTACAAGAGTACACCAACAATTTGTGTTTTTTCTTGGAAACTGACCTCCGGGTCAAAAATGACGATTTCTGGCTCACTCCAGTGTTTTGCCAATTCTCATAGATTTTGGTCTACCTCCTCAGTGAAATCTCGGATCACCGAGTGGATTGGTATTTTGGGTTTTGCAAGAGTAGAGAGAGAATTTGTGTTTTTTCTTGGAAACTGACCTCCGGATGAAAAATGACGATTTCTGGCTCATTCCAGTTTTTTGCCAATTCTCATACATTTTGGTCTAACACCTCAGTGAAATTTCGGATCACCGAACGGAGTGGTATTTTGGGTTCTCCAAGAGTAGACAACGAATTTGTGTTTTTGCTTGGATGCTGACCTTCTGGTCAAAAATGACGAGTTCTGGCTCATTCCAGTTTTTTGCCAATTCTCATACATTTTGGTCTAACTCCTCAGAGAAATTTCGGATCACCGAACGGAGTGGTATTTTGGTTCTCCAAGAGTAGACAACGAATTTGTGTTTTTGCTTGGATGCTGACCTTCTGGTCAAAAATGACGAGTTCTGGCTCATTCCAGTTTTTTGCCAATTCCCATACATTTTGGTCTAACTCCTCAGTGAAAACTCAGATCACCGAATGGATTGGTTTTTTGGGTTTTAAAAGAGTACACCAACAATTTGTGTTTTTTCTTGGAAACTGACCTCCAGGTCAAAAATGACGATTTCTGGCTCACTCCAGTTTTTTGCCAATTCTCATAGATTTTGGTCTACCTCCTCAGTGAAATCTCGGATCACCGAGTGGATTGGTATTTTGCGTTC
This sequence comes from Thamnophis sirtalis, assembly GCF_051295495.1. NCBI lineage: Eukaryota > Metazoa > Chordata > Lepidosauria > Squamata > Natricidae > Thamnophis > Thamnophis sirtalis. Next base: position 24,398,393 of record NW_028261382.1, read on the forward strand.
TCCAAGAGTAGACAACGAATTTGTGTTTTTTCTTGGATACTGACCTTCTGGTCAAAAATGACGAGTTCTGGCTCATTCCAGTTTTTTGCCAATTCCCATACATTTTGGTCTAACTCCTCAGTGAAAACTCACATCACCGAATGGATTGGTTTTTTGGGTTTTACAAGAGTACACCAACAATTTGTGTTTTTTCTTGGAAACTGACCTCCAGGTCAAAAATGACGATTTCTGGCTCACTCCAGTTTTTTGCCAATTCTCATAGATTTTGGTCTACCTCCTCAGTGAAATCTCGGATCACCGAGTGGATTGGTTTTTCGGGTTTTACAAGAGTACACCAACAATTTGTGTTTTTTCTTGGAAACTGACCTCCAGGTCAAAAATGACGATTTCTGGCTCACTCCAGTGTTTTGCCAATTCTCATAGATTTTGGTCTACCTCCTCAGTGAAATCTCGGATCACCGAGTGGATTGGTATTTTGGGTTTTCCAAGAGTAGAGAGAGAATTTGTGTTTTTTCTTGGAAACTGACCTCCGGATGAAAAATGACGATTTCTGGCTCATTCCAGTTTTTTGCCAATTCTCATACATTTTGGTCTTAACACCTCAGTGAAATTTCAGATCACCGAACGGAGTGGTATTTTGGGTTCTCCAAGAGTAGACAACGAATTTGTGTTTTATCATGGATACGGACCTTCTGGTCAAAAATGACGAGTTCTGGCTCATTCCAGTTTTTTGCCAATTCTCATACATTTTGGTCTAACTCCTCAGTGAAAACTCGGATCACCGAATGGATTGGTTTTTTGGGTTTTACAAGAGTACACCAACAATTTGTGTTTTTTCTTGGAAACTGACCTCCGGGTCAAAAATGACGATTTCTGGCTCACTCCAGTGTTTTGCCAATTCTCATAGATTTTGGTCTACCTCCTCAGTGAAATCTCGGATCACCGAGTGGATTGGTATTTTGGGTTTTCCAAGAGTAGAGAGAGAATTTGTGTTTTTTCTTGGAAACTGACCTCCGGATGAAAAATGACGATTTCTGGCTCATTCCAGTTTTTTGCCAATTCTCATACATTTTGGTCTAACACCTCAGTGAAATTTCAGATCACCGAACGGAGTGGTATTTTGGGTTCTCCAAGAGTAGACAACGAATTTGTGTTTTTTCATGGATACGGACCTTCTGGTCAAAAATGACGAGTTCTGGCTCATTCCAGTTTTTTGCCAATTCTCATACATTTTGGTCTAACTCCTCAGTGAAAACTCGGATCACCGAATGGATTGGTTTTTTGGGTTTTACAAGAGTACACCAACAATTTGTGTTTTTTCTTGGAAACTGACCTCCGGGTCAAAAATGACGATTTCTGGCTCACTCCAATGTTTTGCCAATTCTCATAGATTTTGGTCTACCTCCTCAGTGAAATCTCGGATCACCGAGTGGATTGGTATTTTGGGTTTTCCAAGAGTAGAGAGAGAATTTGTGTTTTTTCTTGGAAACTGACCTCCGGATGAAAAATGACGATTTCTGGCTCATTCCAGTTTTTTGCCAATTCTCATACATTTTGGTCTAACACCTCAGTGAAATTTCAGATCACCGAACGGAGTGGTATTTTGGGTTCTCCAAGAGTAGACAACGAATTTGTGTTTTTTCATGGATACGGACCTTCTGGTCAAAAATGACGATTTCTGGCTCATTCCAGTTTTTTGCCAATTCTCATACATTTTGGTCTAACACCTCAGTGAAATTTCGGATCACCGAACGGAGTGGTATTTTGGGTTCTCCAAGAGTAGACAACGAATTTGTGTTTTTTCATGGATACGGACCTTCTGGTCAAAAATGACGAGTTCTGGCTCATTCCAGTTTTTTGCCAATTCTCATACATTTTGGTCTAACTCCTCAGTGAAAACTCGGATCACCGAATGGATTGGTTTTTTGGGTTTTACAAGAGTACACCAACAATTTGTGTTTTTTCTTGGAAACTGACCTCCGGGTCAAAAATGACGATTTCTGGCTCACTCCAGTGTTTTGCCAATTCTCATAGATTTTGGTCTACCTCCTCAGTGAAATCTCGGATCACCGAGTGGATTGATATTTTGGGTTTTGCAAGAGTAGAGAGAGAATTTGTGTTTTTTCTTGGAAACTGACCTCCGGATGAAAAATGACGATTTCTGGCTCATTCCAGTTTTTTGCCAATTCTCATACATTTTGGTCTAACACCTCAGTGAAATTTCGGATCACCGAACGGAGTGGTATTTTGGGTTCTCCAAGAGTAGACAACGAATTTGTGTTTTTGCTTGGATGCTGACCTTCTGGTCAAAAATGACGAGTTCTGGCTCATTCCAGTTTTTTGCCAATTCTCATACATTTTGGTCTAACTCCTCAGAGAAATTTCGGATCACCGAACGGAGTGGTATTTTGGTTCTCCAAGAGTAGACAACGAATTTGTGTTTTTGCTTGGATGCTGACCTTCTGGTCAAAAATGACTAGTTCTGGCTCATTCCAGTTTTTTGCCAATTCCCATACATTTTGGTCTAACTCCTCAGTGAAAACTCAGATCACCGAATGGATTGGTTTTTTGGGTTTTACAAGAGTACACCAACAATTTGTGTTTTTTCTTGGAAACTGACCTCCAGGTCAAAAATGACGATTTCTGGCTCACTCCAGTTTTTTGCCAATTCTCATAGATTTTGGTCTACCTCCTCAGTGAAATCTCGGATCACCGAGTGGATTGGTATTTTGCGTTCTCCAAGAGTAGACAACGAATTTGTGTTTTTTCTTGGATACTGACCTTCTGGTCAAAAATGACGAGTTCTGGCTCATTCCAGTTTTTTGCCAATTCCCATACATTTTGGTCTAACTCCTCAGTGAAAACTCAGATCACCGAATGGATTGGTTTTTTGGGTTTTACAAGAGTACACCAACAATTTGTGTTTTTTCTTGGAAACTGACCTCCAGGTCAAAAATGACGATTTCTGGCTCACTCCAGTTTTTTGCCAATTCTCATAGATTTTGGTCTACCTCCTCAGTGAAATCTCGGATCACCGAGTGGATTGGTATTTTGGGTTTTCCAAGAGTAGAGAGAGAATTTGTGTTTTTTCTTGGAAACTGACCTCCGGATGAAAAATGACGATTTCTGGCTCATTCCAGTTTTTTGCCAATTCTCATACATTTTGGTCTAACACCTCAGTGAAATTTCAGATCACCGAACGGAGTGGTATTTTGGGTTCTCCAAGAGTAGACAACGAATTTGTGTTTTATCATGGATACGGACCTTCTGGTCAAAAATGACGAGTTCTGGCTCATTCCAGTTTTTTGCCAATTCTCATACATTTTGGTCTAACTCCTCAGTGAAAACTCGGATCACCGAATGGATTGGTTTTTTGGGTTTTACAAGAGTACACCAACAATTTGTGTTTTTTCTTGGAAACTGACCTCTGGGTCAAAAATGACGATTTCTGGCTCACTCCAGTGTTTTGCCAATTCTCATAGATTTTGGTCTACCTCCTCAGTGAAATCTCGGATCACCGAGTGGATTGGTATTTTGGGTTTTGCAAGAGTAGAGAGAGAATTTGTGTTTTTTCTTGGAAACTGACCTCCGGATGAAAAATGACGATTTCTGGCTCATTCCAGTTTTTTGCCAATTCTCATACATTTTGGTCTAACACCTCAGTGAAATTTCGGATCACCGAACGGAGTGGTATTTTGGGTTCTCCAAGAGTAGACAACGAATTTGTGTTTTTGCTTGGATGCTGACCTTCTGGTCAAAAATGACGAGTTCTGGCTCATTCCAGTTTTTTGCCAATTCTCATACATTTTGGTCTAACTCCTCAGAGAAATTTCGGATCACCGAACGGAGTGGTATTTTGGTTCTCCAAGAGTAGACAACGAATTTGTGTTTTTGCTTTGATGCTGACCTTCTGGTCAAAAATGACGAGTTCTGGCTCATTCCAGTTTTTTGCCAATTCCCATACATTTTGGTCTAACTCCTCAGTGAAAACTCAGATCACCGAATGGATTGGTTTTTTGGGTTTTAAAAGAGTACACCAACAATTTGTGTTTTTTCTTGGAAACTGACCTCCAGGTCAAAAATGACGATTTCTGGCTCACTCCAGTTTTTTGCCAATTCTCATAGATTTTGGTCTACCTCCTCAGTGAAATTTGGAATTTGGAATTGATTTTGGAATTGATTTTATTTGTAGGCCGCCCTTTTCCCTGAGGGGACTCAGGGCGGCTCACAGAAACCAGGGAGAGGGGAATACAATACAATACAGTACTAAGACAACAACACATAATAAAATAATACGCAACATGCATACAACATTCGGGCGGGGTAATGGTCCTTATCCCCAGGCCTGACGGGCGAGCCAGTTCTTCAAGGCTGTGCGGAAGGCCTGGACGGTGGTGAGGGTACGGATCTCTACGGGGAGTTCGTTCCAAAGGGTCGGGGCCGCTACTGAGAAGGCCCTCCTCCTTGTGGTTGCCAGCCGACATTGGCTGGTCGATGGGATGCGGAGGAGGCCCAACCTATGAGATCTTATAGGCCGTAGGGAGGTAATTGGCAGAAGGCGGTCTCTCAAGTATCCAGATCCACTGCCATGTAGGGCTTTATGGGTGGTCAATAGCACCTTGAAGCGCATCCGGAGATCGACAGGTAGCCAGCGCAGCTCGCGGAGGATAGGTGTAATGCGGGTGAATCGGGGTGCACCCGCGATCACTCGCGCGGCTGCGTTCTGTACTAGCTGAAGTCGCCGGATGTTCCTCAAGGGCAGCCCCATGTAGAGCACATTGCAGTATTCCAGCCTAGAGATCACGAGGGCCCGAGTGACTGTTGTGAGAGCCTCCCGGTTCAGGTAGGGTCGCAACTGGCGCACCAGGCGTACCTGGGCGAATGCCCCCCTGGTCACAGCCGCTATATGATGGTCGAATGACAGCTGTGGATCCAGGAGGACTCCCAAGTTGCGAACCCTCTCTGAGGGGTGTAGAATTTGACCCCCCAGCCTGAGTGTTGGATTAATGGCCGAATTTTTGGGAGGAAAACACAACAGCCACTCGGTCTTTTCTGGGTTGAGCACAAGCTTGTTAATCCTCATCCAGTCCATGACGGCTTCGAGTCCCCGGTCCATTACGTCAACCGCTTCATTGATTTGGCACGGGGCGGACAGATACAATTGAGTATCGTCCGCATATTGATGGTATCTAATCCCGTGCCTACGGATGATCTCTCCCAGCGGTTTCATGTAAATGTTAAATAGTAGGGGGGATAAGACCGAACCCTGCGGCACCCCATATTTTAGGGGCCTTGGGGACGATCTCTGCCCTCCCACTAACACCGACTGCGACCTGTCCGAGAGGTAGGAGGAGAACCACCGTAACACGGTGCCTCCCACTCCCACCTCCCGCAGTCTTCGCAGAAGGATACCATGGTCGATGGTATCGAAAGCCGCTGAGAGGTCAAGGAGGACCAGGATGGAGGGATGTCCTTCATCTCTGGCTCTCCAGAGATCATCCATCAATGCGACCAAGGCGGTTTCAGTGCTGTAACCGGGTCTGAAGCCTGACTGGAAGGGGTCTAGATAGTCTGCTTCCTCCAAGGACCGTTGGAGCTGGAAGGCCACCACCTTCTCAACAACCTTCCCCAGAAAGGGGAGGTTGGAGACCGGGCGGTAGTTATTAAGGACAGCTGGATCAAGGGATGACTTCTTCAGGAGGGGTCTCACCACCGCCGCCTTCAGTGCGGCGGGGAAGTTCCCCTCCCGAAGGGAGGCGGTTACAACCGCCTGGATCCAGCCTCGTGTCACCTCACTGCAGTTAGAAACCAGCCATGAGGGACACGGATCCAAAGCACAGGTGGAGGAACTCACAGCTCTCATGGCCTTGTCCACATCCCCGGGGGTAACCTCCTGAAACTCAACCCAGAGCTGTTGAACTTGGTCCCTCTGAGTCTCGGCTGGAACTGCAGGTGTGGAGTCCAAGTCCGTCCGAAACCGAGCAATTTTGTCCGCTAAGAATTGGGCATATTCTTCAGCTCTGCCCTGCAAGGGTTCCCCCGCCTCCCTTTTGTTCAACAGGGAGCGGGTTATCCTAAACAGGGCGGCTGGACGGGACTCAGCGGACGCAACCAGGGAGGCTATATGTGATCTTTTAGCTGCCCTAAGTGCCCTAGTATATTCCCTGGTGCAGGTGGTTACCATTGCTCGGTTCGATGCGGACTTATCGGACCTCCAACGGTGCTCTAGGCACCTCCTCCGGCGCTTCATCTCCCGGAGCTCCTCGGTGAACCAAGGTGGTCTCCGGGATCCGCTGCCTCGGAGGGGCCGCAGTGGCGCAATCCGGTCGAGGGCCTCTGACGCTGCCGAGTGCCACGCAGCAGCCAGAGTCTCTACCGGACTGTGGGTGAGAGTATCAGGAATAACCCCAAGCTCTGTCTGGAACCTTACTGGCTCCATAAGACGCCTGGGGCGGAACCACCTGGTCGGTTCCTCCTCCCTACAGTGGGGGTTTGGCCTCCGGAAGTCGAGCCTCAGTAGGCAATGGTCTGACCACGACAGGGGTACGATGTCACTCCCCCTCAGACCAAGATCACACATCCACTGCTCCGAGAGAAATACAAGGTCAAGCATGTGTCCCGCCGAATGGGTTGGGCCTCGAATTACTTGAGTCAAGCCCATGGCTGTCATGGAAGCCATGAACTCCTGCGCCCCATCAGAGTTTTCACCGAGCGTCGGCAGATTAAAGTCCCCCAGGACCATCAGCCTAGGGAACTCAACTGCCAGCTCGGCTACTGACTCGAGGAGCGAGGGGAGGGCTGCTGCAACGCTGTTGGGAGGCAGGTACGTTAGCAGCAAACCCACTTGACCCTTGAGGTCCAACTTTAACAGCAAAGACTCACACCCGACAATCTCCGGAGCAGGGACCCTACGAGGAACTAACGACTCCCGGATAACAGCGGCCACACCCCCACCCCTTCCCTGGGCTCTCGGCTGATGCAGCACCTGAAATCCTTCTGGGCACAGTTCTACAAGGGGGACTCCTCCCTCTGGGCCCAGCCAGGTCTCAGTAATACATGCCAGGTCTGCCCTCTCGTCTAAAATTAAGTCCCGGACGAGAGGTGCTTTATGTACAACAGACCTGGCATTTAGCGACAACAGCCTGAGACCAGGGTCCTGATTACTTACACCATCTGGTCTTGGAGTGGGACTCCTAGGGCCGGAAGGAGGGATCTCTGTGATGTAGCGAACCCTCCTTCCCCGGTAATGGCCTGCCCTAGAGTCCCCGCCGTATCTGCCCCTCCCTGTCACGACCGCAATACCCCGACCCTCTCCCGTGTCTTTAGCCCCCTCAACCACCCCCATAGCCCCCGCAACTCCCGGCAGGTCCTCCGAATCAAGCACACTCATTTATACACTCAAGCAGTCCCCACGTGATAATTAAAACACATAAAATACAAGAATCATAGGGTAATAAAAAGTGGGATCATCCAATTCACACATTCAATCCCATGCACTCAGCATACCATTTAAAAATTTGCGCAGCGTCCGTAGATCTTATAAAAGAGTATATATAGAAGGGGGAGTAGCCTTCGTCCCCTCTTATGTATTTGGGAAGGTCCCAAAAAGTCCAGGCGATTAGAAGAAATTGTTAAAGCTGTTAAAGTCCGATTTATCAATAGTGTCAGTAAAGGCAAAGTCTGGGCAGTTAAGATGGTTTCCCTTGGACGATAAAAGATAATATTAACCAGCTGGATGCAGTTAGTTCGTATGTGCAGAGGCCCGGCAGATGTAATTATGGCTATAATTGTAAGTGGAGTGTGTAGGTGGTAATTAAGAAGGCGGTAGAGGTGGAAAAAATGATGAAACCAGCCTAGAACTAGAGGAAGCGCCAGTAATGGCCACTGGAGGGAGCCAGAGGACCACATATGCTGCCTTTCCGGGGTAATGGTGTCCAATACAAGATGGTCTGGCAGACGGCCCTGCCCGACGTGGCACTCCTGAGGCAGCAACAGCAGCAGATGGTACCCAACACAATAAAAAGTTTGTTGTTGCAGTCCTGGGATCACAATCCAGGAAGGTAGATGGTAAATAAAACGTTGCAAGGCCCAGTGAAAGCAGCAGTAGAACCCAAAGGAGATGTCGTACCAAGGGGAGAAAGAGCAGTCAACAGGGCCGCAATACAAAACAGTAGAATTGTGGTGGGGATAAAGACCAAGTCCTCCAGACCGAACAGGCACTTCCATGCAGCTCCTTACCCTTTGATCAGGGCACGGATCAAGCCCCCCAGGGTAGCGGGGCAGCCTCTTGGGACAGCGGGGCCAAAGCCACCGCCGCTCATGCAACGCCGCCACCACCGCCACCCAGCTGTTCAAGAGGGAGCCGTCAATAGGGCCGTAATGCCAGGCACCAAGATTACGGTGAGGGTAGCAAAATAAACCTCCAAACCAAACAGGCACTTCAAAGTCCGGATCCAGCCTCCAGCCAGGCACTTCAAAGTCCGGATCCAAATCTCGGATCACCGAGTGGATTGGTATTTTGCGTTCTCCAAGAGTAGACAACGAATTTGTGTTTTTTCTTGGATACTGACCTTCTGGTCAAAAATGACGAGTTCTGGCTCATTCCAGTTTTTTGCCAATTCCCATACATTTTGGTCTAACTCCTCAGTGAAAACTCAGATCACCGAATGGATTGGTTTTTTGGGTTTTACAAGAGTACACCAACAATTTGTGTTTTTTCTTGGAAACTGACCTCCAGGTCAAAAATGACGATTTCTGGCTCACTCCAGTTTTTTGCCAATTCTCATACATTTTGGTCTACCTCCTCAGTGAAATCTCGGATCACCGAGTGGATTGGTATTTTGGGTTTTCCAAGAGTAGAGAGAGAATTTGTGTTTTTTCTTGGAAACTGACCTCCGGATGAAAAATGACGATTTCTGGCTCATTCCAGTTTTTTGCCAATTCTCATACATTTTGGTCTAACACCTCAGTGAAATTTCAGATCACCGAACGGAGTGGTATTTTGGGTTCTCCAAGAGTAGACAACGAATTTGTGTTTTATCATGGATACGGACCTTCTGGTCAAAAATGACGAGTTCTGGCTCATTCCAGTTTTTTGCCAATTCTCATACATTTTGGTCTAACTCCTCAGTGAAAACTCGGATCACCGAATGGATTGGTTTTTTGGGTTTTACAAGAGTACACCAACAATTTGTGTTTTTTCTTGGAAACTGACCTCCGGGTCAAAAATGACGATTTCTGGCTCACTCCAGTGTTTTGCCAATTCTCATAGATTTTGGTCTACCTCCTCAGTGAAATCTCGGATCACCGAGTGGATTGGTATTTTGGGTTTTCCAAGAGTAGAGAGAGAATTTGTGTTTTTTCTTGGAAACTGACCTCCGGATGAAAAATGACGATTTCTGGCTCATTCCAGTTTTTTGCCAATTCTCATACATTTTGGTCTAACACCTCAGTGAAATTTCAGATCACCGAACGGAGTGGTATTTTGGGTTCTCCAAGAGTAGACAACGAATTTGTGTTTTTTCATGGATACGGACCTTCTGGTCAAAAATGACGATTTCTGGCTCATTCCAGTTTTTTGCCAATTCTCATACATTTTGGTCTAACACCTCAGTGAAATTTCGGATCACCGAACGGAGTGGTATTTTGGGTTCTCCAAGAGTAGACAACGAATTTGTGTTTTTTCATGGATACGGACCTTCTGGTCAAAAATGACGAGTTCTGGCTCATTCCAGTTTTTTGCCAATTCTCATACATTTTGGTCTAACTCCTCAGTGAAAACTCGGATCACCGAATGGATTGGTTTTTTGGGTTTTACAAGAGTACACCAACAATTTGTGTTTTTTCTTGGAAACTGACCTCCGGGTCAAAAATGACGATTTCTGGCTCACTCCAGTGTTTTGCCAATTCTCATAGATTTTGGTCTACCTCCTCAGTGAAATCTCGGATCACCGAGTGGATTGGTATTTTGGGTTTTCCAAGAGTAGAGAGAGAATTTGTGTTTTTTCTTGGAAACTGACCTCCGGATGAAAAATGACGATTTCTGGCTCATTCCAGTTTTTTGCCAATTCTCATACATTTTGGTCTAACACCTCAGTGAAATTTCGGATCACCGAACGGAGTGGTATTTTGGGTTCTCCAAGAGTAGACAACGAATTTGTGTTTTTTCATGGATACGGACCTTCTGGTCAAAAATGACAAGTTCTGGCTCATTCCAGTTTTTTGCCAATTCTCATACATTTTGGTCTAACTCCTCAGTGAAAACTCGGATCACCGAATGGATTGGTTTTTCGGGTTTTACAAGAGTACACCAACAATTTGTGTTTTTTCTTGGAAACTGACCTCCAGGTCAAAAATGACGATTTCTGGCTCACTCCAGTTTTTTGCCAATTCTCATAGATTTTGGTCTACCTCCTCAGTGAAATCTCGGATCACCGAGTGGATTGGTATTTTGCGTTCTCCAAGAGTAGACAACGAATTTGTGCTTTTTCTTGGATACTGACCTTCTGGTCAAAAATGACGAGTTCTGGCTCATTCCAGTTTTTTGCCAATACTTATAGATTTTGGTCTAACTCCTCAGTGAAAACTCGGATCACCGAATGGATTGGTTTTTTGGGTTTTACAAGAGTACACCAACAATTTGTGTTTTTTCTTGGAAACTGACCTCCGGGTCAAAAATGACGATTTCTGGCTCACTCCAGTGTTTTGCCAATTCTCATAGATTTTGGTCTACCTCCTCAGTGAAATCTCGGATCACCGAGTGGATTGGTATTTTGGGTTTTGCAAGAGTAGAGAGAGAATTTGTGTTTTTTCTTGGAAACTGACCTCCGGATGAAAAATGACGATTTCTGGCTCATTCCAGTTTTTTGCCAATTCTCATACATTTTGGTCTAACACCTCAGTGAAATTTCGGATCACCGAACGGAGTGGTATTTTGGGTTCTCCAAGAGTAGACAACGAATTTGTGTTTTTGCTTGGATGCTGACCTTCTGGTCAAAAATGACGAGTTCTGGCTCATTCCAGTTTTTTGCCAATTCTCATACATTTTGGTCTAACTCCTCAGAGAAATTTCGGATCACCGAACGGAGTGGTATTTTGGTTCTCCAAGAGTAGACAACGAATTTGTGTTTTTGCTTGGATGCTGACCTTCTGGTCAAAAATGACGAGTTCTGGCTCATTCCAGTTTTTTGCCAATTCCCATACATTTTGGTCTAACTCCTCAGTGAAAACTCAGATCACCGAATGGATTGGTTTTTTGGGTTTTACAAGAGTACACCAACAATTTGTGTTTTTTCTTGGAAACTGACCTCCAGGTCAAAAATGACGATTTCTGGCTCACTCCAGTTTTTTGCCAATTCTCATACATTTTGGTCTACCTCCTCAGTGAAATCTCGGATCACCGAGTGGATTGGTATTTTGGGTTTTCCAAGAGTAGAGAGAGAATTTGTGTTTTTTCTTGGAAACTGACCTCCGGATGAAAAATGACGATTTCTGGCTCATTCCAGTTTTTTGCCAATTCTCATACATTTTGGTCTAACACCTCAGTGAAATTTCAGATCACCGAACGGAGTGGTATTTTGGGTTCTCCAAGAGTAGACAACGAATTTGTGTTTTATCATGGATACGGACCTTCTGGTCAAAAATGACGAGTTCTGGCTCATTCCAGTTTTTTGCCAATTCTCATACATTTTGGTCTAACTCCTCAGTGAAAACTCGGATCACCGAATGGATTGGTTTTTTGGGTTTTACAAGAGTACACCAACAATTTGTGTTTTTTCTTGGAAACTGACCTCCGGGTCAAAAATGACGATTTCTGGCTCACTCCAGTGTTTTGCCAATTCTCATAGATTTTGGTCTACCTCCTCAGTGAAATCTCGGATCACCGAGTGGATTGGTATTTTGGGTTTTCCAAGAGTAGAGAGAGAATTTGTGTTTTTTCTTGGAAACTGACCTCCGGATGAAAAATGACGATTTCTGGCTCATTCCAGTTTTTTGCCAATTCTCATACATTTTGGTCTAACACCTCAGTGAAATTTCAGATCACCGAACGGAGTGGTATTTTGGGTTCTCCAAGAGTAGACAACGAATTTGTGTTTTTTCATGGATACGGACCTTCTGGTCAAAAATGACGATTTCTGGCTCATTCCAGTTTTTTGCCAATTCTCATACATTTTGGTCTAACACCTCAGTGAAATTTCGGATCACCGAACGGAGTGGTATTTTGGGTTCTCCAAGAGTAGACAACGAATTTGTGTTTTTTCATGGATACGGACCTTCTGGTCAAAAATGACGAGTTCTGGCTCATTCCAGTTTTTTGCCAATTCTCATACATTTTGGTCTAACTCCTCAGTGAAAACTCGGATCACCGAATGGATTGGTTTTTTGGGTTTTACAAGAGTACACCAACAATTTGTGTTTTTTCTTGGAAACTGACCTCCGGGTCAAAAATGACGATTTCTGGCTCACTCCAGTGTTTTGCCAATTCTCATAGATTTTGGTCTACCTCCTCAGTGAAATCTCGGATCACCGAGTGGATTGGTATTTTGGGTTTTCCAAGAGTAGAGAGAGAATTTGTGTTTTTTCTTGGAAACTGACCTCCGGATGAAAAATGACGATTTCTGGCTCATTCCAGTTTTTTGCCAATTCTCATACATTTTGGTCTAACACCTCAGTGAAATTTCGGATCACCGAACGGAGTGGTATTTTGGGTTCTCCAAGAGTAGACAACGAATTTGTGTTTTTTCATGGATACGGACCTTCTGGTCAAAAATGACAAGTTCTGGCTCATTCCAGTTTTTTGCCAATTCTCATACATTTTGGTCTAACTCCTCAGTGAAAACTCGGATCACCGAATGGATTGGTTTTTCGGGTTTTACAAGAGTACACCAACAATTTGTGTTTTTTCTTGGAAACTGACCTCCAGGTCAAAAATGACGATTTCTGGCTCACTCCAGTTTTTTGCCAATACTTATAGATTTTGGTCTAACTCCTCAGTGAAAACTCGGATCACCGAATGGATTGGTTTTTTGGGTTTTACAAGAGTACACCAACAATTTGTGTTTTTTCTTGGAAACTGACCTCCGGGTCAAAAATGACGATTTCTGGCTCACTCCAGTGTTTTGCCAATTCTCATAGATTTTGGTCTACCTCCTCAGTGAAATCTCGGATCACCGAGTGGATTGGTATTTTGGGTTTTGCAAGAGTAGAGAGAGAATTTGTGTTTTTTCTTGGAAACTGACCTCCGGATGAAAAATGACGATTTCTGGCTCATTCCAGTTTTTTGCCAATTCTCATACATTTTGGTCTAACACCTCAGTGAAATTTCGGATCACCGAACGGAGTGGTATTTTGGGTTCTCCAAGAGTAGACAACGAATTTGTGTTTTTGCTTGGATGCTGACCTTCTGGTCAAAAATGACGAGTTCTGGCTCATTCCAGTTTTTTGCCAATTCTCATACATTTTGGTCTAACTCCTCAGAGAAATTTCGGATCACCGAACGGAGTGGTATTTTGGTTCTCCAAGAGTAGACAACGAATTTGTGTTTTTGCTTGGATGCTGACCTTCTGGTCAAAAATGACGAGTTCTGGCTCATTCCAGTTTTTTGCCAATTCCCATACATTTTGGTCTAACTCCTCAGTGAAAACTCAGATCACCGAATGGATTGGTTTTTTGGGTTTTACAAAAGTACACCAACAATTTGTGTTTTTTCTTGGAAACTGACCTCCAGGTCAAAAATGACGATTTCTGGCTCACTCCAGTTTTTTGCCAATTCTCATAGATTTTGGTCTACCTCCTCAGTGAAATCTCGGATCACCGAGTGGATTGGTATTTTGCGTTCTCCAAGAGTAGACAACGAATTTGTGTTTTTTCTTGGATACTGACCTTCTGGTCAAAAATGACGAGTTCTGGCTCATTCCAGTTTTTTGCCAATTCCCATACATTTTGGTCTAACTCCTCAGTGAAAACTCAGATCACCGAATGGATTGGTTTTTTGGGTTTTACAAGAGTACACCAACAATTTGTGTTTTTTCTTGGAAACTGACCTCCAGGTCAAAAATGACGATTTCTGGCTCACTCCAGTATTTTGCCAATTCTCATAGATTTTGGTCTACCTCCTCAGTGAAATCTCGGATCACCGAGTGGATTGGTATTTTGGGTTTTCCAAGAGTAGAGAGAGAATTTGTGTTTTTTCTTGGAAACTGACCTCCGGATGAAAAATGACGATTTCTGGCTCATTCCAGTTTTTTGCCAATTTTCATACATTTTGGTCTAACACCTCAGTGAAATTTCAGATCACCGAACGGAGTGGTATTTTGGGTTCTCCAAGAGTAGACAACGAATTTGTGTTTTTTCTTGGATACTGACCTTCTGGTCAAAAATGACGAGTTCTGGCTCATTCCAGTTTTTTGCCAATTCCCATACATTTTGGTCTAACTCCTCAGTGAAAACTCAGATCACCGAATGGATTGGTTTTTTGGGTTTTACAAGAGTACACCAACAATTTTTGTTTTTTCTTGGAAACTGACCTCCGGGTCAAAAATGACGATTTCTGGCTCACTCCAGTGTTTTGCCAATTCTCATAGATTTTGGTCTACCTCCTCAGTGAAATCTCGGATCACCGAGTGGATTGGTATTTTGGGTTTTCCAAGAGTAGAGAGAGAATTTGTGTTTTTTCTTGGAAACTGACCTCCGGATGAAAAATGACGATTTCTGGCTCATTCCAGTTTTTTGCCAATTCTCATACATTTTGGTCTAACACCTCAGTGAAATTTCGGATCACCGAACGGAGTGGTATTTTGGGTTCTCCAAGAGTAGACAACGAATTTGTGTTTTTTCATGGATACGGACCTTCTGGTCAAAAATGACAAGTTCTGGCTCATTCCAGTTTTTTGCCAATTCTCATACATTTTGGTCTAACTCCTCGGTGAAAACTCGGATCACCGAATGGATTGGTTTTTCGGGTTTTACAAGAGTACACCAACAATTTGTGTTTTTTCTTGGAAACTGACCTCCAGGTCAAAAATGACGATTTCTGGCTCACTCCAGTTTTTTGCCAATTCTCATAGATTTTGGTCTACCTCCTCAGTGAAATCTCGGATCACCGAGTGGATTGGTATTTTGCGTTCTCCAAGAGTAGACAACGAATTTGTGCTTTTTCTTGGATACTGACCTTCTGGTCAAAAATGACGAGTTCTGGCTCATTCCAGTTTTTTGCCAATACTTATAGATTTTGGTCTAACTCCTCAGTGAAAACTCGGATCACCGAATGGATTGGTTTTTTGGGTTTTACAAGAGTACACCAACAATTTGTGTTTTTTCTTGGAAACTGACCTCCGGGTCAAAAATGACGATTTCTGGCTCACTCCAGTGTTTTGCCAATTCTCATAGATTTTGGTCTACCTCCTCAGTGAAATCTCGGATCACCGAGTGGATTGGTATTTTGGGTTTTGCAAGAGTAGAGAGAGAATTTGTGTTTTTTCTTGGAAACTGACCTCCGGATGAAAAATGACGATTTCTGGCTCATTCCAGTTTTTTGCCAATTCTCATACATTTTGGTCTAACACCTCAGTGAAATTTCGGATCACCGAACGGAGTGGTATTTTGGGTTCTCCAAGAGTAGACAACGAATTTGTGTTTTTTCATGGATACGGACCTTCTGGTCAAAAATGACAAGTTCTGGCTCATTCCAGTTTTTTGCCAATTCTCATACATTTTGGTCTAACTCCTCAGTGAAAACTCGGATCACCGAATGGATTGGTTTTTCGGGTTTTACAAGAGTACACCAACAATTTGTGTTTTTTCTTGGAAACTGACCTCCAGGTCAAAAATGACGATTTCTGGCTCACTCCAGTTTTTTGCCAATACTTATAGATTTTGGTCTAACTCCTCAGTGAAAACTCGGATCACCGAATGGATTGGTTTTTTGGGTTTTACAAGAGTACACCAACAATTTGTGTTTTTTCTTGGAAACTGACCTCCGGGTCAAAAATGACGATTTCTGGCTCACTCCAGTGTTTTGCCAATTCTCATAGATTTTGGTCTACCTCCTCAGTGAAATCTCGGATCACCGAGTGGATTGGTATTTTGGGTTTTGCAAGAGTAGAGAGAGAATTTGTGTTTTTTCTTGGAAACTGACCTCCGGATGAAAAATGACGATTTCTGGCTCATTCCAGTTTTTTGCCAATTCTCATACATTTTGGTCTAACACCTCAGTGAAATTTCGGATCACCGAACGGAGTGGTATTTTGGGTTCTCCAAGAGTAGACAACGAATTTGTGTTTTTGCTTGGATGCTGACCTTCTGGTCAAAAATGACGAGTTCTGGCTCATTCCAGTTTTTTGCCAATTCTCATACATTTTGGTCTAACTCCTCAGAGAAATTTCGGATCACCGAACGGAGTGGTATTTTGGTTCTCCAAGAGTAGACAACGAATTTGTGTTTTTGCTTGGATGCTGACCTTCTGGTCAAAAATGACGAGTTCTGGCTCATTCCAGTTTTTTGCCAATTCCCATACATTTTGGTCTAACTCCTCAGTGAAAACTCAGATCACCGAATGGATTGGTTTTTTGGGTTTTACAAAAGTACACCAACAATTTGTGTTTTTTCTTGGAAACTGACCTCCAGGTCAAAAATGACGATTTCTGGCTAACTCCAGTTTTTTGCCAATTCTCATAGATTTTGGTCTACCTCCTCAGTGAAATCTCGGATCACCGAGTGGATTGGTATTTTGCGTTCTCCAAGAGTAGACAACGAATTTGTGTTTTTTCTTGGATACTGACCTTCTGGTCAAAAATGACGAGTTCTGGCTCATTCCAGTTTTTTGCCAATTCCCATACATTTTGGTCTAACTCCTCAGTGAAAACTCAGATCACCGAATGGATTGGTTTTTTGGGTTTTACAAGAGTACACCAACAATTTGTGTTTTTTCTTGGAAACTGACCTCCAGGTCAAAAATGACGATTTCTGGCTCACTCCAGTATTTTGCCAATTCTCATAGATTTTGGTCTACCTCCTCAGTGAAATCTCGGATCACCGAGTGGATTGGTATTTTGGGTTTTCCAAGAGTAGAGAGAGAATTTGTGTTTTTTCTTGGAAACTGACCTCCGGATGAAAAATGACGATTTCTGGCTCATTCCAGTTTTTTGCCAATTTTCATACATTTTGGTCTAACACCTCAGTGAAATTTCAGATCACCGAACGGAGTGGTATTTTGGGTTCTCCAAGAGTAGACAACGAATTTGTGTTTTTTCTTGGATACTGACCTTCTGGTCAAAAATGACGAGTTCTGGCTCATTCCAGTTTTTTGCCAATTCCCATACATTTTGGTCTAACTCCTCAGTGAAAACTCAGATCACCGAATGGATTGGTTTTTTGGGTTTTACAAGAGTACACCAACAATTTTTGTTTTTTCTTGGAAACTGACCTCCGGGTCAAAAATGACGATTTCTGGCTCACTCCAGTGTTTTGCCAATTCTCATAGATTTTGGTCTACCTCCTCAGTGAAATCTCGGATCACCGAGTGGATTGGTATTTTGGGTTTTCCAAGAGTAGAGAGAGAATTTGTGTTTTTTCTTGGAAACTGACCTCCGGATGAAAAATGACGATTTCTGGCTCATTCCAGTTTTTTGCCAATTCTCATACATTTTGGTCTAACACCTCAGTGAAATTTCGGATCACCGAACGGAGTGGTATTTTGGGTTCTCCAAGAGTAGACAACGAATTTGTGTTTTTTCATGGATACGGACCTTCTGGTCAAAAATGACAAGTTCTGGCTCATTCCAGTTTTTTGCCAATTCTCATACATTTTGGTCTAACTCCTCGGTGAAAACTCGGATCACCGAATGGATTGGTTTTTCGGGTTTTACAAGAGTACACCAACAATTTGTGTTTTTTCTTGGAAACTGACCTCCAGGTCAAAAATGACGATTTCTGGCTCACTCCAGTTTTTTGCCAATTCTCATAGATTTTGGTCTACCTCCTCAGTGAAATCTCGGATCACCGAGTGGATTGGTATTTTGCGTTCTCCAAGAGTAGACAACGAATTTGTGCTTTTTCTTGGATACTGACCTTCTGGTCAAAAATGACGAGTTCTGGCTCATTCCAGTTTTTTGCCAATACTTATAGATTTTGGTCTAACTCCTCAGTGAAAACTCGGATCACCGAATGGATTGGTTTTTTGGGTTTTACAAGAGTACACCAACAATTTGTGTTTTTTCTTGGAAACTGACCTCCGGGTCAAAAATGACGATTTCTGGCTCACTCCAGTGTTTTGCCAATTCTCATAGATTTTGGTCTACCTCCTCAGTGAAATCTCGGATCACCGAGTGGATTGGTATTTTGGGTTTTGCAAGAGTAGAGAGAGAATTTGTGTTTTTTCTTGGAAACTGACCTCCGGATGAAAAATGACGATTTCTGGCTCATTCCAGTTTTTTGCCAATTCTCATACATTTTGGTCTAACACCTCAGTGAAATTTCGGATCACCGAACGGAGTGGTATTTTGGGTTCTCCAAGAGTAGACAACGAATTTGTGTTTTTGCTTGGATGCTGACCTTCTGGTCAAAAATGACGAGTTCTGGCTCATTCCAGTTTTTTGCCAATTCTCATACATTTTGGTCTAACTCCTCAGAGAAATTTCGGATCACCGAACGGAGTGGTATTTTGGTTCTCCAAGAGTAGACAACGAATTTGTGTTTTTGCTTGGATGCTGACCTTCTGGTCAAAAATGACGAGTTCTGGCTCATTCCAGTTTTTTGCCAATTCCCATACATTTTGGTCTAACTCCTCAGTGAAAACTCAGATCACCGAATGGATTGGTTTTTTGGGTTTTACAAAAGTACACCAACAATTTGTGTTTTTTCTTGGAAACTGACCTCCAGGTCAAAAATGACGATTTCTGGCTCACTCCAGTTTTTTGCCAATTCTCATAGATTTTGGTCTACCTTCTCAGTGAAATCTCGGATCACCGAGTGGATTGGTATTTTGCGTTCTCCAAGAGTAGACAACGAATTTGTGTTTTTTCTTGGATACTGACCTTCTGGTCAAAAATGACGAGTTCTGGCTCATTCCAGTTTTTTGCCAATTCCCATACATTTTGGTCTAACTCCTCAGTGAAAACTCAGATCACCGAATGGATTGGTTTTTTGGGTTTTACAAGAGTACACCAACAATTTGTGTTTTTTCTTGGAAACTGAACTCCAAGTCAAAAATGACGATTTCTGGCTCACTCCAGTATTTTGCCAATTCTCATAGATTTTGGTCTACCTCCTCAGTGAAATCTCGGATCACCGAGTGGATTGGTATTTTGGGTTTTCCAAGAGTAGAGAGAGAATTTGTGTTTTTTCTTGGAAACTGACCTCCGGATGAAAAATGACGATTTCTGGCTCATTCCAGTTTTTTGCCAATTTTCATACATTTTGGTCTAACACCTCAGTGAAATTTCAGATCACCGAACGGAGTGGTATTTTGGGTTCTCCAAGAGTAGACAACGAATTTGTGTTTTTTCTTGGATACTGACCTTCTGGTCAAAAATGACGAGTTCTGGCTCATTCCAGTTTTTTGCCAATTCCCATACATTTTGGTCTAACTCCTCAGTGAAAACTCAGATCACCGAATGGATTGGTTTTTTGGGTTTTACAAGAGTACACCAACAATTTGTGTTTTTTCTTGGAAACTGACCTCCGGGTCAAAAATGACGATTTCTGGCTCACTCCAGTTTTTTGCCAATTCTCATAGATTTTGGTCTACCTCCTCAGTGAAATCTCGGATCACCGAGTGGATTGGTATTTTGCGTTCTCCAAGAGTAGACAACGAATTTGTGTTTTTTCTTGGATACTGACCTTCTGGTCAAAAATGACGAGTTCTGGCTCATTCCAGTTTTTTGCCAATTCTCATACATTTTGGTCTAACACCTCAGTGAAATTTCGGATCACCGAACGGAGTGGTATTTTGGGTTCTCCAAGAGTAGACAACGAATTTGTGTTTTTTCATGGATACGGACCTTCTGGTCAAAAATGACAAGTTCTGGCTCATTCCAGTTTTTTGCCAATTCTCATACATTTTGGTCTAACTCCTCGGTGAAAACTCGGATCACCGAATGGATTGGTTTTTCGGGTTTTACAAGAGTACACCAACAATTTGTGTTTTTTCTTGGAAACTGACCTCCAGGTCAAAAATGACGATTTCTGGCTCACTCCAGTTTTTTGCCAATTCTCATAGATTTTGGTCTACCTCCTCAGTGAAATCTCGGATCACCGAGTGGATTGGTATTTTGCGTTCTCCAAGAGTAGACAACGAATTTGTGCTTTTTCTTGGATACTGACCTTCTGGTCCAAAATGACGAGTTCTGGCTCATTCCAGTTTTTTGCCAATACTTATAGATTTTGGTCTAACTCCTCAGTGAAAACTCGGATCACCGAATGGATTGGTTTTTTGGGTTTTACAAGAGTACACCAACAATTTGTGTTTTTTCTTGGAAACTGACCTCCGGGTCAAAAATGACGATTTCTGGCTCACTCCAGTGTTTTGCCAATTCTCATAGATTTTGGTCTACCTCCTCAGTGAAATCTCGGATCACCGAGTGGATTGGTATTTTGGGTTTTGCAAGAGTAGAGAGAGAATTTGTGTTTTTTCTTGGAAACTGACCTCTGGATGAAAAATGACGATTTCTGGCTCATTCCAGTTTTTTGCCAATTCTCATACATTTTGGTCTAACACCTCAGTGAAATTTCGGATCACCGAACGGAGTGGTATTTTGGGTTCTCCAAGAGTAGACAACGAATTTGTGTTTTTGCTTGGATGCTGACCTTCTGGTCAAAAATGACGAGTTCTGGCTCATTCCAGTTTTTTGCCAATTCTCATACATTTTGGTCTAACTCCTCAGAGAAATTTCGGATCACCGAACGGAGTGGTATTTTGGTTCTCCAAGAGTAGACAACGAATTTGTGTTTTTGCTTGGATGCTGACCTTCTGGTCAAAAATGACGAGTTCTGGCTCATTCCAGTTTTTTGCCAATTCCCATACATTTTGGTCTAACTCCTCAGTGAAAACTCAGATCACCGAATGGATTGGTTTTTTGGGTTTTACAAAAGTACACCAACAATTTGTGTTTTTTCTTGGAAACTGACCTCCAGGTCAAAAATGACGATTTCTGGCTCACTCCAGTTTTTTGCCAATTCTCATAGATTTTGGTCTACCTCCTCAGTGAAATCTCGGATCACCGAGTGGATTGGTATTTTGCGTTCTCCAAGAGTAGACAACGAATTTGTGTTTTTTCTTGGATACTGACCTTCTGGTCAAAAATGACGAGTTCTGGCTCATTCCAGTTTTTTGCCAATTCCCATACATTTTGGTCTAACTCCTCAGTGAAAACTCAGATCACCGAATGGATTGGTTTTTTGGGTTTTACAAGAGTACACCAACAATTTGTGTTTTTTCTTGGAAACTGACCTCCAGGTCAAAAATGACGATTTCTGGCTCACTCCAGTATTTTGCCAATTCTCATAGATTTTGGTCTACCTCCTCAGTGAAATCTCGGATCACCGAGTGGATTGGTATTTTGGGTTTTCCAAGAGTAGAGAGAGAATTTGTGTTTTTTCTTGGAAACTGACCTCCGGATGAAAAATGACAATTTCTGGCTCATTCCAGTTTTTTGCCAATTTTCATACATTTTGGTCTAACACCTCAGTGAAATTTCAGATCACCGAACGGAGTGGTATTTTGGGTTCTCCAAGAGTAGACAACGAATTTGTGTTTTTTCTTGGATACTGACCTTCTGGTCAAAAATGACGAGTTCTGGCTCATTCCAGTTTTTTGCCAATTCCCATACATTTTGGTCTAACTCCTCAGTGAAAACTCAGATCACCGAATGGATTGGTTTTTTGGGTTTTACAAGAGTACACCAACAATTTGTGTTTTTTCTTGGAAACTGACCTCCGGGTCAAAAATGACGATTTCTGGCTCACTCCAGTGTTTTGCCAATTCTCATAGATTTTGGTCTACCTCCTCAGTGAAATCTCGGATCACCGAGTGGATTGGTATTTTGGGTTTTCCAAGAGTAGAGAGAATTTGTGTTTTTTCTTGGAAACTGACCTCCGGATGAAAAATGACGATTTCTGGCTCATTCCAGTTTTTTGCCAATTCTCATACATTTTGGTCTAACACCTCAGTGAAATTTCGGATCACCGAACGGAGTGGTATTTTGGGTTCTCCAAGAGTAGACAACGAATTTGTGTTTTTTCATGGATACGGACCTTCTGGTCAAAAATGACAAGTTCTGGCTCATTCCAGTTTTTTGCCAATTCTCATACATTTTGGTCTAACTCCTCGGTGAAAACTCGGATCACCGAATGGATTGGTTTTTCGGGTTTTACAAGAGTACACCAACAATTTGTGTTTTTTCTTGGAAACTGACCTCCAGGTCAAAAATGACGATTTCTGGCTCACTCCAGTTTTTTGCCAATTCTCATAGATTTTGGTCTACCTCCTCAGTGAAATCTCGGATCACCGAGTGGATTGGTATTTTGCGTTCTCCAAGAGTAGACAACGAATTTGTGCTTTTTCTTGGATACTGACCTTCTGGTCAAAAATGACGAGTTCTGGCTCATTCCAGTTTTTTGCCAATACTTATAGATTTTGGTCTAACTCCTCAGTGAAAACTCGGATCACCGAATGGATTGGTTTTTTGGGTTTTACAAGAGTACACCAACAATTTGTGTTTTTTCTTGGAAACTGACCTCCGGGTCAAAAATGACGATTTCTGGCTCACTCCAGTGTTTTGCCAATTCTCATAGATTTTGGTCTACCTCCTCAGTGAAATCTCGGATCACCGAGTGGATTGGTATTTTGGGTTTTGCAAGAGTAGAGAGAGAATTTGTGTTTTTTCTTGGAAACTGACCGGATGAAAAATGACGATTTCTGGCTCATTCCAGTTTTTTGCCAATTCTCATACATTTTGGTCTAACACCTCAGTGAAATTTCGGATCACCGAACGGAGTGGTATTTTGGGTTCTCCAAGAGTAGACAACGAATTTGTGTTTTTGCTTGGATGCTGACCTTCTGGTCAAAAATGACGAGTTCTGGCTCATTCCAGTTTTTTGCCAATTCTCATACATTTTGGTCTAACTCCTCAGAGAAATTTCGGATCACCGAACGGAGTGGTATTTTGGTTCTCCAAGAGTAGACAACGAATTTGTGTTTTTGCTTGGATGCTGACCTTCTGGTAAAAAATGACGAGTTCTGGCTCATTCCAGTTTTTTGCCAATTCCCATACATTTTGGTCTAACTCCTCAGTGAAAACTCAGATCACCGAATGGATTGGTTTTTTGGGTTTTACAAAAGTACACCAACAATTTGTGTTTTTTCTTGGAAACTGACCTCCAGGTCAAAAATGACGATTTCTGGCTCACTCCAGTTTTTTGCCAATTCTCATAGATTTTGGTCTACCTTCTCAGTGAAATCTCGGATCACCGAGTGGATTGGTATTTTGCGTTCTCCAAGAGTAGACAACGAATTTGTGTTTTTTCTTGGATACTGACCTTCTGGTCAAAAATGACGAGTTCTGGCTCATTCCAGTTTTTTGCCAATTCCCATACATTTTGGTCTAACTCCTCAGTGAAAACTCAGATCACCGAATGGATTGGTTTTTTGGGTTTTACAAGAGTACACCAACAATTTGTGTTTTTTCTTGGAAACTGAACTCCAAGTCAAAAATGACGATTTCTGGCTCACTCCAGTATTTTGCCAATTCTCATAGATTTTGGTCTACCTCCTCAGTGAAATCTCGGATCACCGAGTGGATTGGTATTTTGGGTTTTCCAAGAGTAGAGAGAGAATTTGTGTTTTTTCTTGGAAACTGACCTCCGGATGAAAAATGACGATTTCTGGCTCATTCCAGTTTTTTGCCAATTTTCATACATTTTGGTCTAACACCTCAGTGAAATTTCAGATCACCGAACGGAGTGGTATTTTGGGTTCTCCAAGAGTAGACAACGAATTTGTGTTTTTTCTTGGATACTGACCTTCTGGTCAAAAATGACGAGTTCTGGCTCATTCCAGTTTTTTGCCAATTCCCATACATTTTGGTCTAACTCCTCAGTGAAAACTCAGATCACCGAATGGATTGGTTTTTTGGGTTTTACAAGAGTACACCAACAATTTGTGTTTTTTCTTGGAAACTGACCTCCGGGTCAAAAATGACGATTTCTGGCTCACTCCAGTGTTTTGCCAATTCTCATAGATTTTGGTCTACCTCCTCAGTGAAATCTCGGATCACCGAGTGGATTGGTATTTTGGGTTTTCCAAGAGTAGAGAGAGAATTTGTGTTTTTTCTTGGAAACTGACCTCCGGATGAAAAATGACGATTTCTGGCTCATTCCAGTTTTTTGCCAATTCTCATACATTTTGGTCTAACACCTCAGTGAAATTTCGGATCACCGAACGGAGTGGTATTTTGGGTTCTCCAAGAGTAGACAACGAATTTGTGTTTTTTCATGGATACGGACCTTCTGGTCAAAAATGACAAGTTCTGGCTCATTCCAGTTTTTTGCCAATTCTCATACATTTTGGTCTAACTCCTCGGTGAAAACTCGGATCACCGAATGGATTGGTTTTTCGGGTTTTACAAGAGTACACCAACAATTTGTGTTTTTTCTTGGAAACTGACCTCCAGGTCAAAAATGACGATTTCTGGCTCACTCCAGTTTTTTGCCAATTCTCATAGATTTTGGTCTACCTCCTCAGTGAAATCTCGGATCACCGAGTGGATTGGTATTTTGCGTTCTCCAAGAGTAGACAACGAATTTGTGCTTTTTCTTGGATACTGACCTTCTGGTCAAAAATGACGATTTCTGGCTCACTCCAGTGTTTTGCCAATTCTCATAGATTTTGGTCTACCTCCTCAGTGAAATCTCGGATCACCGAGTGGATTGGTATTTTGGGTTTTGCAAGAGTAGAGAGAGAATTTGTGTTTTTTCTTGGAAACTGACCTCCGGATGAAAAATGACGATTTCTGGCTCATTCCAGTTTTTTGCCAATTCTCATACATTTTGGTCTAACACCTCAGTGAAATTTCGGATCACCGAACGGAGTGGTATTTTGGGTTCTCCAAGAGTAGACAACGAATTTGTGTTTTTGCTTGGATGCTGACCTTCTGGTCAAAAATGACGAGTTCTGGCTCATTCCAGTTTTTTGCCAATTCTCATACATTTTGGTCTAACTCCTCAGTGAAAACTCAGATCACCGAATGGATTGGTTTTTTGGGTTTTAAAAGAGTACACCAACAATTTGTGTTTTTTCTTGGAAACTGACCTCCAGGTCAAAAATGACGATTTCTGGCTCACTCCAGTTTTTTGCCAATTCTCATAGATTTTGGTCTACCTCCTCAGTGAAATCTCGGATCACCGAGTGGATTGGTATTTTGCGTTCTCCAAGAGTAGACAACGAATTTGTGTTTTTTCTTGGATACTGACCTTCTGGTCAAAAATGACGAGTTCTGGCTCATTCCAGTTTTTTGCCAATTCTCATACATTTTGGTCTAACACCTCAGTGAAATTTCGGATCACCGAACGGAGTGGTATTTTGGGTTCTCCAAGAGTAGACAACGAATTTGTGTTTTTTCATGGATACGGACCTTCTGGTCAAAAATGACAAGTTCTGGCTCATTCCAGTTTTTTGCCAATTCTCATACATTTTGGTCTAACTCCTCGGTGAAAACTCGGATCACCGAATGGATTGGTTTTTCGGGTTTTACAAGAGTACACCAACAATTTGTGTTTTTTCTTGGAAACTGACCTCCAGGTCAAAAATGACGATTTCTGGCTCACTCCAGTTTTTTGCCAATTCTCATAGATTTTGGTCTACCTCCTCAGTGAAATCTCGGATCACCGAGTGGATTGGTATTTTGCGTTCTCCAAGAGTAGACAACGAATTTGTGCTTTTTCTTGGATACTGACCTTCTGGTCCAAAATGACGAGTTCTGGCTCATTCCAGTTTTTTGCCAATACTTATAGATTTTGGTCTAACTCCTCAGTGAAAACTCGGATCACCGAATGGATTGGTTTTTTGGGTTTTACAAGAGTACACCAACAATTTGTGTTTTTTCTTGGAAACTGACCTCCGGGTCAAAAATGACGATTTCTGGCTCACTCCAGTGTTTTGCCAATTCTCATAGATTTTGGTCTACCTCCTCAGTGAAATCTCGGATCACCGAGTGGATTGGTATTTTGGGTTTTGCAAGAGTAGAGAGAGAATTTGTGTTTTTTCTTGGAAACTGACCTCCGGATGAAAAATGACGATTTCTGGCTCATTCCAGTTTTTTGCCAATTCTCATACATTTTGGTCTAACACCTCAGTGAAATTTCGGATCACCGAACGGAGTGGTATTTTGGGTTCTCCAAGAGTAGACAACGAATTTGTGTTTTTGCTTGGATGCTGACCTTCTGGTCAAAAATGACGAGTTCTGGCTCATTCCAGTTTTTTGCCAATTCTCATACATTTTGGTCTAACTCCTCAGAGAAATTTCGGATCACCGAACGGAGTGGTATTTTGGTTCTCCAAGAGTAGACAACGAATTTGTGTTTTTGCTTGGATGCTGACCTTCTGGTCAAAAATGACGAGTTCTGGCTCATTCCAGTTTTTTGCCAATTCCCATACATTTTGGTCTAACTCCTCAGTGAAAACTCAGATCACCGAATGGATTGGTTTTTTGGGTTTTAAAAGAGTACACCAACAATTTGTGTTTTTTCTTGGAAACTGACCTCCAGGTCAAAAATGACGATTTCTGGCTCACTCCAGTTTTTTGCCAATTCTCATAGATTTTGGTCTACCTCCTCAGTGAAATCTCGGATCACCGAGTGGATTGGTATTTTGCGTTCTCCAAGAGTAGACAACGAATTTGTGTTTTTTCTTGGATACTGACCTTCTGGTCAAAAATGACGAGTTCTGGCTCATTCCAGTTTTTTGCCAATTCCCATACATTTTGGTCTAACTCCTCAGTGAAAACTCAGATCACCGAATGGATTGGTTTTTTGGGTTTTACAAGAGTACACCAACAATTTGTGTTTTTTCTTGGAAACTGACCTCCAGGTCAAAAATGACGATTTCTGGCTCACTCCAGTTTTTTGCCAATTCTCATAGATTTTGGTCTACCTCCTCAGTGAAATCTCGGATCACCGAGTGGATTGGTATTTTGGGTTTTCCAAGAGTAGAGAGAGAATTTGTGTTTTTTCTTGGAAACTGACCTCCGGATGAAAAATGACGATTTCTGGCTCATTCCAGTTTTTTGCCAATTCTCATACATTTTGGTCTAACACCTCAGTGAAATTTCAGATCACCGAACGGAGTGGTATTTTGGGTTCTCCAAGAGTAGACAACGAATTTGTGTTTTATCATGGATACGGACCTTCTGGTCAAAAATGACGAGTTCTGGCTCATTCCAGTTTTTTGCCAATTCTCATACATTTTGGTCTAACTCCTCAGTGAAAACTCGGATCACCGAATGGATTGGTTTTTTGGGTTTTACAAGAGTACACCAACAATTTGTGTTTTTTCTTGGAAACTGACCTCCGGGTCAAAAATGACGATTTCTCGCTCACTCCAGTGTTTTGCCAATTCTCATAGATTTTGGTCTACCTCCTCAGTGAAATCTCGGATCACCGAGTGGATTGGTATTTTGGGTTTTCCAAGAGTAGAGAGAGAATTTGTGTTTTTTCTTGGAAACTGACCTCCGGATGAAAAATGACGATTTCTGGCTCATTCCAGTTTTTTGCCAATTCTCATACATTTTGGTCTAACACCTCAGTGAAATTTCAGATCACCGAACGGAGTGGTATTTTGGGTTCTCCAAGAGTAGACAACGAATTTGTGTTTTTTCATGGATACGGACCTTCTGGTCAAAAATGACGAGTTCTGGCTCATTCCAGTTTTTTGCCAATTATCATACATTTTGGTCTAACTCCTCAGGGAAAACTCGGATCACCGAATGGATTGGTTTTTTGGGTTTTACAAGAGTACACCAACAATTTGTGTTTTTTCTTGGAAACTGACCTCCGGGTCAAAAATGACGATTTCTGGCTCACTCCAGTGTTTTGCCAATTCTCATAGATTTTGGTCTACCTCCTCAGTGAAATCTCGGATCACCGAGTGGATTGGTATTTTGGGTTTTCCAAGAGTAGAGAGAGAATTTGTGTTTTTTCTTGGAAACTGACCTCCGGATGAAAAATGACGATTTCTGGCTCATTCCAGTTTTTTGCCAATTCTCATACATTTTGGTCTAACACCTCAGTGAAATTTCGGATCACCGAACGGAGTGGTATTTTGGGTTCTCCAAGAGTAGACAACGAATTTGTGTTTTTTCATGGATACGGACCTTCTGGTCAAAAATGACAAGTTCTGGCTCATTCCAGTTTTTTGCCAATTCTCATACATTTTGGTCTAACTCCTCAGTGAAAACTCGGATCACCGAATGGATTGGTTTTTCGGGTTTTACAAGAGTACACCAACAATTTGTGTTTTTTCTTGGAAACTGACCTCCAGGTCAAAAATGACGATTTCTGTCTCACTCCAGTTTTTTGCCAATTCTCATAGATTTTGGTCTACCTCCTCAGTGAAATCTCGGATCACCGAGTGGATTGGTATTTTGCGTTCTCCAAGAGTAGACAACGAATTTGTGCTTTTTCTTGGATACTGACCTTCTGGTCAAAAATGACGAGTTCTGGCTCATTCCAGTTTTTTGCCAATACTTATAGATTTTGGTCTAACTCCTCAGTGAAAACTCGGATCACCGAATGGATTGGTTTTTTGGGTTTTACAAGAGTACACCAACAATTTGTGTTTTTTCTTGGAAACTGACCTCCGGGTCAAAAATGACGATTTCTGGCTCACTCCAGTGTTTTGCCAATTCTCATAGATTTTGGTCTACCTCCTCAGTGAAATCTCGGATCACCGAGTGGATTGGTATTTTGGGTTTTGCAAGAGTAGAGAGAGAATTTGTGTTTTTTCTTGGAAACTGACCTCCGGATGAAAAATGACGATTTCTGGCTCATTCCAGTTTTTTGCCAATTCTCATACATTTTGGTCTAACACCTCAGTGAAATTTCGGATCACCGAACGGAGTGGTATTTTGGGTTCTCCAAGAGTAGACAACGAATTTGTGTTTTTGCTTGGATGCTGACCTTCTGGTCAAAAATGACGAGTTCTGGCTCATTCCAGTTTTTTGCCAATTCTCATACATTTTGGTCTAACTCCTCAGAGAAATTTCGGATCACCGAACGGAGTGGTATTTTGGTTCTCCAAGAGTAGACAACGAATTTGTGTTTTTGCTTGGATGCTGACCTTCTGGTCAAAAATGATGAGTTCTGGCTCATTCCAGTTTTTTGCCAATTCCCATACATTTTGGTCTAACTCCTCAGTGAAAACTCAGATCACCGAATGGATTGGTTTTTTGGGTTTTAAAAGAGTACACCAACAATTTGTGTTTTTTCTTGGAAACTGACCTCCAGGTCAAAAATGACGATTTCTGGCTCACTCCAGTTTTTTGCCAATTCTCATAGATTTTGGTCTACCTCCTCAGTGAAATCTCGGATCACCGAGTGGATTGGTATTTTGCGTTCTCCAAGAGTAGACAACGAATTTGTGTTTTTTCTTGGATACTGACCTTCTGGTCAAAAATGACGAGTTCTGGCTCATTCCAGTTTTTTGCCAATTCCCATACATTTTGGTCTAACTCCTCAGTGAAAACTCAGATCACCGAATGGATTGGTTTTTTGGGTTTTACAAGAGTACACCAACAATTTGTGTTTTTTCTTGGAAACTGACCTCCAGGTCAAAAATGACGATTTCTGGCTCACTCCAGTTTTTTGCCAATTCTCATAGATTTTGGTCTACCTCCTCAGTGAAATCTCGGATCACCGAGTGGATTGGTATTTTGGGTTTTCCAAGAGTAGAGAGAGAATTTGTGTTTTTTCTTGGAAACTGACCTCCGGATGAAAAATGACGATTTCTGGCTCATTCCAGTTTTTTGCCAATTCTCATACATTTTGGTCTAACACCTCAGTGAAATTTCAGATCACCGAACGGAGTGGTATTTTGGGTTCTCCAAGAGTAGACAACGAATTTGTGTTTTATCATGGATACGGACCTTCTGGTCAAAAATGACGAGTTCTGGCTCATTCCAGTTTTTTGCCAATTCTCATACATTTTGGTCTAACTCCTCAGTGAAAACTCGGATCACCGAATGGATTGGTTTTTTGGGTTTTACAAGAGTACACCAACAATTTGTGTTTTTTCTTGGAAACTGACCTCCGGGTCAAAAATGACGATTTCTGGCTCACTCCAGTGTTTTGCCAATTCTCATAGATTTTGGTCTACCTCCTCAGTGAAATCTCGGATCACCGAGTGGATTGGTATTTTGGGTTTTCCAAGAGTAGAGAGAGAATTTGTGTTTTTTCTTGGAAACTGACCTCCGGATGAAAAATGACGATTTCTGGCTCATTCCAGTTTTTTGCCAATTCTCATACATTTTGGTCTAACACCTCAGTGAAATTTCGGATCACCGAACGGAGTGGTATTTTGGGTTCTCCAAGAGTAGACAACGAATTTGTGTTTTTTCATGGATACGGACCTTCTGGTCAAAAATGACAAGTTCTGGCTCATTCCAGTTTTTTGCCAATTCTCATACATTTTGGTCTAACTCCTCAGTGAAAACTCGGATCACCGAATGGATTGGTTTTTCGGGTTTTACAAGAGTACACCAACAATTTGTGTTTTTTCTTGGAAACTGACCTCCAGGTCAAAAATGACGATTTCTGTCTCACTCCAGTTTTTTGCCAATTCTCATAGATTTTGGTCTACCTCCTCAGTGAAATCTCGGATCACCGAGTGGATTGGTATTTTGCGTTCTCCAAGAGTAGACAACGAATTTGTGCTTTTTCTTGGATACTGACCTTCTGGTCAAAAATGACGAGTTCTGGCTCATTCCAGTTTTTTGCCAATACTTATAGATTTTGGTCTAACACCTCAGTGAAATTTCGGATCACCGAACGGAGTGGTATTTTGGGTTCTCCAAGAGTAGACAACGAATTTGTGTTTTTTCATGGATACGGACCTTCTGGTCAAAAATGACAAGTTCTGGCTCATTCCAGTTTTTTGCCAATTCTCATACATTTTGGTCTACCTCCTCAGTGAAATCTCGGATCACCGAGTGGATTGGTATTTTGGGTTTTGCAAGAGTAGAGAGAGAATTTGTGTTTTTTCTTGGAAACTGACCTCCGGATGAAAAATGACGATTTCTGGCTCATTCCAGTTTTTTGCCAATTCTCATACATTTTGGTCTAACACCTCAGTGAAATTTCGGATCACCGAACGGAGTGGTATTTTGGGTTCTCCAAGAGTAGACAACGAATTTGTGTTTTTGCTTGGATGCTGACCTTCTGGTCAAAAATGACGAGTTCTGGCTCATTCCAGTTTTTTGCCAATTCTCATACATTTTGGTCTAACTCCTCAGAGAAATTTCGGATCACCGAACGGAGTGGTATTTTGGTTCTCCAAGAGCAGACAACGAATTTGTGTTTTTGCTTGGATGCTGACCTTCTGGTCAAAAATGACGAGTTCTGGCTCATTCCAGTTTTTTGCCAATTCCCATACATTTTGGTCTAACTCCTCAGTGAAAACTCAGATCACCGAATGGATTGGTTTTTTGGGTTTTACAAGAGTACACCAACAATTTGTGTTTTTTCTTGGAAACTGACCTCCAGGTCAAAAATGACGATTTCTGGCTCACTCCAGTTTTTTGCCAATTCTCATAGATTTTGGTCTACCTCCTCAGTGAAATCTCGGATCACCGAGTGGATTGGTATTTTGGGTTTTCCAAGAGTAGAGAGAGAATTTGTGTTTTTTCTTGGAAACTGACCTCCGGATGAAAAATGACGATTTCTGGCTCATTCCAGTTTTTTGCCAATTCTCATACATTTTGGTCTAACACCTCAGTGAAATTTCAGATCACCGAACGGAGTGGTATTTTGGGTTCTCCAAGAGTAGACAACGAATTTGTGTTTTTTCTTGGATACTGACCTTCTGGTCAAAAATGACGAGTTCTGGCTCATTCCAGTTTTTTGCCAATACTTATAGATTTTGGTCTAACTCCTCAGTGAAAACTCAGATCACCGAATGGATTGGTTTTTTGGGTTTTACAAGAGTACACCAACAATTTGTGTTTTTTCTTGGAAACTGACCTCCGGGTCAAAAATGACGATTTCTGGCTCACTCCAGTGTTTTGCCAATTCTCATAGATTTTGGTCTACCTCCTCAGTGAAATCTCGGATCACCGAGTGGATTGGTATTTTGGGTTTTCCAAGAGTAGAGAGAGAATTTGTGTTTTTTCTTGGAAACTGACCTCCGGATGAAAAATGACGATTTCTGGCTCATTCCAGTTTTTTGCCAATTCTCATACATTTTGGTCTAACACCTCAGTGAAATTTCGGATCACCGAACGGAGTGGTATTTTGGGTTCTCCAAGAGTAGACAACGAATTTGTGTTTTTTCATGGATACGGACCTTCTGGTCAAAAATGACAAGTTCTGGCTCATTCCAGTTTTTTGCCAATTCTCATACATTTTGGTCTAACTCCTCAGTGAAAACTCGGATCACCGAATGGATTGGTTTTTCGGGTTTTACAAGAGTACACCAACAATTTGTGTTTTTTCTTGGAAACTGACCTCCAGGTCAAAAATGATGATTTCTGGCTCACTCCAGTTTTTTGCCAATTCTCATAGATTTTGGTCTACCTCCTCAGTGAAATCTCGGATCACCGAGTGGATTGGTATTTTGCGTTCTCCAAGAGTAGACAACGAATTTGTGTTTTTTCTTGGATACTGACCTTCTGGTCAAAAATGACGAGTTCTGGCTCATTCCAGTTTTTTGCCAATTCCCATACATTTTGGTCTAACTCCTCAGTGAAAACTCAGATCACCGAATGGATTGGTTTTTGGGGTTTTACAAGAGTACACCAACAATTTGTGTTTTTTCTTGGAAACTGACCTCCAGGTCAAAAATGATGATTTCTGGCTCACTCCAGTTTTTTGCCAATTCTCATAGATTTTGGTCTACCTCCTCAGTGAAATCTCGGATCACCGAGTGGATTGGTATTTTGGGTTTTCCAAGAGTAGAGAGAGAATTTGTGTTTTTTCTTGGAAACTGACCTCCGGATGAAAAATGACGATTTCTGGCTCATTCCAGTTTTTTGCCAATTCTCATACATTTTGGTCTAACACCTCAGTGAAATTTCAGATCACCGAACGGAGTGGTATTTTGGGTTCTCCAAGAGTAGACAACGAATTTGTGTTTTATCATGGATACGGACCTTCTGGTCAAAAATGACGAGTTCTGGCTCATTCCAGTTTTTTGCCAATTCTCATACATTTTGGTCTAACTCCTCAGTGAAAACTCGGATCACCGAATGGATTGGTTTTTTGGGTTTTACAAGAGTACACCAACAATTTGTGTTTTTTCTTGGAAACTGACCTCCGGGTCAAAAATGACGATTTCTGGCTCACTCCAGTGTTTTGCCAATTCTCATAGATTTTGGTCTACCTCCTCAGTGAAATCTCGGATCACCGAGTGGATTGGTATTTTGGGTTTTCCAAGAGTAGAGAGAGAATTTGTGTTTTTTCTTGGAAACTGACCTCCGGATGAAAAATGACGATTTCTGGCTCATTCCAGTTTTTTGCCAATTCTCATACATTTTGGTCTAACACCTCAGTGAAATTTCGGATCACCGAACGGAGTGGTATTTTGGGTTCTCCAAGAGTAGACAACGAATTTGTGTTTTTTCATGGATACGGACCTTCTGGTCAAAAATGACAAGTTCTGGCTCATTCCAGTTTTTTGCCAATTCTCATACATTTTGGTCTAACTCCTCAGTGAAAACTCGGATCACCGAATGGATTGGTTTTTCGGGTTTTACAAGAGTACACCAACAATTTGTGTTTTTTCTTGGAAACTGACCTCCAGGTCAAAAATGACGATTTCTGTCTCACTCCAGTTTTTTGCCAATTCTCATAGATTTTGGTCTACCTCCTCAGTGAAATCTCGGATCACCGAGTGGATTGGTATTTTGCGTTCTCCAAGAGTAGACAACGAATTTGTGCTTTTTCTTGGATACTGACCTTCTGGTCAAAAATGACGAGTTCTGGCTCATTCCAGTTTTTTGCCAATACTTATAGATTTTGGTCTAACTCCTCAGTGAAAACTCGGATCACCGAATGGATTGGTTTTTTGGGTTTTACAAGAGTACACCAACAATTTGTGTTTTTTCTTGGAAACTGACCTCCGGGTCAAAAATGACGATTTCTGGCTCACTCCAGTGTTTTGCCAATTCTCATAGATTTTGGTCTACCTCCTCAGTGAAATCTCGGATCACCGAGTGGATTGGTATTTTGGGTTTTGCAAGAGTAGAGA
This sequence comes from Thamnophis sirtalis, assembly GCF_051295495.1. Lineage (NCBI taxonomy): Eukaryota > Metazoa > Chordata > Lepidosauria > Squamata > Natricidae > Thamnophis > Thamnophis sirtalis. Next base: position 24,432,840 of record NW_028261382.1, read on the forward strand.
GAGAATTTGTGTTTTTTCTTGGAAACTGACCTCCGGATGAAAAATGACGATTTCTCGCTCATTCCAGTTTTTTGCCAATTCTCATACATTTTGGTCTAACACCTCAGTGAAATTTCGGATCACCGAACGGAGTGGTATTTTGGGTTCTCCAAGAGTAGACAACGAATTTGTGTTTTTGCTTGGATGCTGACCTTCTGGTCAAAAATGACGAGTTCTGGCTCATTCCAGTTTTTTGCCAATTCTCATACATTTTGGTCTAACTCCTCAGAGAAATTTCGGATCACCGAACGGAGTGGTATTTTGGTTCTCCAAGAGTAGACAACGAATTTGTGTTTTTGCTTGGATGCTGACCTTCTGGTCAAAAATGACGAGTTCTGGCTCATTCCAGTTTTTTGCCAATTCCCATACATTTTGGTCTAACTCCTCAGTGAAAACTCAGATCACCGAATGGATTGGTTTTTTGGGTTTTACAAGAGTACACCAACAATTTGTGTTTTTTCTTGGAAACTGACCTCCAGGTCAAAAATGACGATTTCTGGCTCACTCCAGTTTTTTGCCAATTCTCATAGATTTTGGTCTACCTCCTCAGTGAAATCTCGGATCACCGAGTGGATTGGTATTTTGCGTTCTCCAAGAGTAGACAACGAATTTGTGTTTTTTCTTGGATACTGACCTTCTGGTCAAAAATGACGAGTTCTGGCTCATTCCAGTTTTTTGCCAATTCCCATACATTTTGGTCTAACTCCTCAGTGAAAACTCAGATCACCGAATGGATTGGTTTTTTGGGTTTTACAAGAGTACACCAACAATTTGTGTTTTTTCTTGGAAACTGACCTCCAGGTCAAAAATGATGATTTCTGGCTCACTCCAGTTTTTTGCCAATTCTCATAGATTTTGGTCTACCTCCTCAGTGAAATCTCGGATCACCGAGTGGATTGGTATTTTGGGTTTTCCAAGAGTAGAGAGAGAATTTGTGTTTTTTCTTGGAAACTGACCTCCGGATGAAAAATGACGATTTCTGGCTCATTCCAGTTTTTTGCCAATTCTCATACATTTTGGTCTAACACCTCAGTGAAATTTCAGATCACCGAACGGAGTGGTATTTTGGGTTCTCCAAGAGTAGACAACGAATTTGTGTTTTATCATGGATACGGACCTTCTGGTCAAAAATGACGAGTTCTGGCTCATTCCAGTTTTTTGCCAATTCTCATACATTTTGGTCTAACTCCTCAGTGAAAACTCGGATCACCGAATGGATTGGTTTTTTGGGTTTTACAAGAGTACACCAACAATTTGTGTTTTTTCTTGGAAACTGACCTCCGGGTCAAAAATGACGATTTCTGGCTCACTCCAGTGTTTTGCCAATTCTCATAGATTTTGGTCTACCTCCTCAGTGAAATCTCGGATCACCGAGTGGATTGGTATTTTGGGTTTTCCAAGAGTAGAGAGAGAATTTGTGTTTTTTCTTGGAAACTGACCTCCGGATGAAAAATGACGATTTCTGGCTCATTCCAGTTTTTTGCCAATTCTCATACATTTTGGTCTAACACCTCAGTGAAATTTCGGATCACCGAACGGAGTGGTATTTTGGGTTCTCCAAGAGTAGACAACGAATTTGTGTTTTTTCATGGATACGGACCTTCTGGTCAAAAATGACAAGTTCTGGCTCATTCCAGTTTTTTGCCAATTCTCATACATTTTGGTCTAACTCCTCAGTGAAAACTCGGATCACCGAATGGATTGGTTTTTCGGGTTTTACAAGAGTACACCAACAATTTGTGTTTTTTCTTGGAAACTGACCTCCAGGTCAAAAATGACGATTTCTGTCTCACTCCAGTTTTTTGCCAATTCTCATAGATTTTGGTCTACCTCCTCAGTGAAATCTCGGATCACCGAGTGGATTGGTATTTTGCGTTCTCCAAGAGTAGACAACGAATTTGTGCTTTTTCTTGGATACTGACCTTCTGGTCAAAAATGACGAGTTCTGGCTCATTCCAGTTTTTTGCCAATACTTATAGATTTTGGTCTAACTCCTCAGTGAAAACTCGGATCACCGAATGGATTGGTTTTTTGGGTTTTACAAGAGTACACCAACAATTTGTGTTTTTTCTTGGAAACTGACCTCCGGGTCAAAAATGACGATTTCTGGCTCACTCCAGTGTTTTGCCAATTCTCATAGATTTTGGTCTACCTCCTCAGTGAAATCTCGGATCACCGAGTGGATTGGTATTTTGGGTTTTGCAAGAGTAGAGAGAGAATTTGTGTTTTTTCTTGGAAACTGACCTCCGGATGAAAAATGACGATTTCTCGCTCATTCCAGTTTTTTGCCAATTCTCATACATTTTGGTCTAACACCTCAGTGAAATTTCGGATCACCGAACGGAGTGGTATTTTGGGTTCTCCAAGAGTAGACAACGAATTTGTGTTTTTGCTTGGATGCTGACCTTCTGGTCAAAAATGACGAGTTCTGGCTCATTCCAGTTTTTTGCCAATTCTCATACATTTTGGTCTAACTCCTCAGAGAAATTTCGGATCACCGAACGGAGTGGTATTTTGGTTCTCCAAGAGTAGACAACGAATTTGTGTTTTTGCTTGGATGCTGACCTTCTGGTCAAAAATGACGAGTTCTGGCTCATTCCAGTTTTTTGTCAATTCTCATACATTTTGGTCTAACTCCTCAGTGAAAACTCAGATCACCGAATGGATTGGTTTTTTGGGTTTTACAAGAGTACACCAACAATTTGTGTTTTTTCTTGGAAACTGACCTCCAGGTCAAAAATGACGATTTCTGGCTCACTCCAGTTTTTTGCCAATTCTCATAGATTTTGGTCTACCTCCTCAGTGAAATCTCGGATCACCGAGTGGATTGGTATTTTGCGTTCTCCAAGAGTAGACAACGAATTTGTGTTTTTTCTTGGATACTGACCTTCTGGTCAAAAATGACGAGTTCTGGCTCATTCCAGTTTTTTGCCAATTCCCATACATTTTGGTCTAACTCCTCAGTGAAAACTCAGATCACCGAATGGATTGGTTTTTTGGGTTTTACAAGAGTACACCAACAATTTGTGTTTTTTCTTGGAAACTGACCTCCAGGTCAAAAATGACGATTTCTGGCTCACTCCAGTTTTTTGCCAATTCTCATAGATTTTGGTCTACCTCCTCAGTGAAATCTCGGATCACCGAGTGGATTGGTATTTTGGGTTTTCCAAGAGTAGAGAGAGAATTTGTGTTTTTTCTTGGAAACTGACCTCCGGATGAAAAATGACGATTTCTGGCTCATTCCAGTTTTTTGCCAATTCTCATACATTTTGGTCTAACACCTCAGTGAAATTTCAGATCACCGAACGGAGTGGTATTTTGGGTTCTCCAAGAGTAGACAACGAATTTGTGTTTTATCATGGATACGGACCTTCTGGTCAAAAATGACGAGTTCTGGCTCATTCCAGTTTTTTGCCAATTCTCATACATTTTGGTCTAACTCCTCAGTGAAAACTCGGATCACCGAATGGATTGGTTTTTTGGGTTTTACAAGAGTACACCAACAATTTGTGTTTTTTCTTGGAAACTGACCTCCGGGTCAAAAATGACGATTTCTGGCTCACTCCAGTGTTTTGCCAATTCTCATAGATTTTGGTCTACCTCCTCAGTGAAATCTCGGATCACCGAGTGGATTGGTATTTTGGGTTTTCCAAGAGTAGAGAGAGAATTTGTGTTTTTTCTTGGAAACTGACCTCCGGATGAAAAATGACGATTTCTGGCTCATTCCAGTTTTTTGCCAATTCTCATACATTTTGGTCTACCTCCTCAGTGAAATCTCGGATCACCGAGTGGATTGGTATTTTGCGTTCTCCAAGAGTAGACAACGAATTTGTGTTTTTTCTTGGATACTGACCTTCTGGTCAAAAATGACGAGTTCTGGCTCATTCCAGTTTTTTGCCAATTCCCATACATTTTGGTCTAACTCCTCAGTGAAAACTCAGATCACCGAATGGATTGGTTTTTTGGGTTTTACAAGAGTACACCAACAATTTGTGTTTTTTCTTGGAAACTGACCTCCAGGTCAAAAATGACGATTTCTGGCTCACTCCAGTTTTTTGCCAATTCTCATAGATTTTGGTCTACCTCCTCAGTGAAATCTCGGATCACCGAGTGGATTGGTATTTTGGGTTTTCCAAGAGTAGAGAGAGAATTTGTGTTTTTTCTTGGAAACTGACCTCCGGATGAAAAATGACGATTTCTGGCTCATTCCAGTTTTTTGCCAATTCTCATACATTTTGGTCTAACACCTCAGTGAAATTTCAGATCACCGAACGGAGTGGTATTTTGGGTTCTCCAAGAGTAGACAACGAATTTGTGTTTTATCATGGATACGGACCTTCTGGTCAAAAATGACGAGTTCTGGCTCATTCCAGTTTTTTGCCAATTCTCATACATTTTGGTCTAACTCCTCAGTGAAAACTCGGATCACCGAATGGATTGGTTTTTGGGTTTTACAAGAGTACACCAACAATTTGTGTTTTTTCTTGGAAACTGACCTCCGGGTCAAAAATGACGATTTCTGGCTCACTCCAGTGTTTTGCCAATTCTCATAGATTTTGGTCTACCTCCTCAGTGAAATCTCGGATCACCGAGTGGATTGGTATTTTGGGTTTTCCAAGAGTAGAGAGAGAATTTGTGTTTTTTCTTGGAAACTGACCTCCGGATGAAAAATGACGATTTCTGGCTCATTCCAGTTTTTTGCCAATTCTCATACATTTTGGTCTAACACCTCAGTGAAATTTCGGATCACCGAACGGAGTGGTATTTTGGGTTCTCCAAGAGTAGACAACGAATTTGTGTTTTTTCATGGATACGGACCTTCTGGTCAAAAATGACAAGTTCTGGCTCATTCCAGTTTTTGCCAATTCTCATACATTTTGGTCTAACTCCTCAGTGAAAACTCGGATCACCGAATGGATTGGTTTTTCGGGTTTTACAAGAGTACACCAACAATTTGTGTTTTTTCTTGGAAACTGACCTCCAGGTCAAAAATGACGATTTCTGTCTCACTCCAGTTTTTTGCCAATTCTCATAGATTTTGGTCTACCTCCTCAGTGAAATCTCGGATCACCGAGTGGATTGGTATTTTGCGTTCTCCAAGAGTAGACAACGAATTTGTGCTTTTTCTTGGATACTGACCTTCTGGTCAAAAATGACGAGTTCTGGCTCATTCCAGTTTTTTGCCAATACTTATAGATTTTGGTCTAACTCCTCAGTGAAAACTCGGATCACCGAATGGATTGGTTTTTTGGGTTTTACAAGAGTACACCAACAATTTGTGTTTTTTCTTGGAAACTGACCTCCGGGTCAAAAATGACGATTTCTGGCTCACTCCAGTGTTTTGCCAATTCTCATAGATTTTGGTCTACCTCCTCAGTGAAATCTCGGATCACCGAGTGGATTGGTATTTTGGGTTTTGCAAGAGTAGAGAGAGAATTTGTGTTTTTTCTTGGAAACTGACCTCCGGATGAAAAATGACGATTTCTCGCTCATTCCAGTTTTTTGCCAATTCTCATACATTTTGGTCTAACACCTCAGTGAAATTTCGGATCACCGAACGGAGTGGTATTTTGGGTTCTCCAAGAGTAGACAACGAATTTGTGTTTTTGCTTGGATGCTGACCTTCTGGTCAAAAATGACGAGTTCTGGCTCATTCCAGTTTTTTGCCAATTCTCATACATTTTGGTCTAACTCCTCAGAGAAATTTCGGATCACCGAACGGAGTGGTATTTTGGTTCTCCAAGAGTAGACAACGAATTTGTGTTTTTGCTTGGATGCTGACCTTCTGGTCAAAAATGACGAGTTCTGGCTCATTCCAGTTTTTTGCCAATTCCCATACATTTTGGTCTAACTCCTCAGTGAAAACTCAGATCACCGAATGGATTGGTTTTTTGGGTTTTACAAGAGTACACCAACAATTTGTGTTTTTTCTTGGAAACTGACCTCCAGGTCAAAAATGACGATTTCTGGCTCACTCCAGTTTTTTGCCAATTCTCATAGATTTTGGTCTACCTCCTCAGTGAAATCTCGGATCACCGAGTGGATTGGTATTTTGCGTTCTCCAAGAGTAGACAACGAATTTGTGTTTTTTCTTGGATACTGACCTTCTGGTCAAAAATGACGAGTTCTGGCTCATTCCAGTTTTTTGCCAATTCCCATACATTTTGGTCTAACTCCTCAGTGAAAACTCAGATCACCGAATGGATTGGTTTTTTGGGTTTTACAAGAGTACACCAACAATTTGTGTTTTTTCTTGGAAACTGACCTCCAGGTCAAAAATGACGATTTCTGGCTCACTCCAGTTTTTTGCCAATTCTCATAGATTTTGGTCTACCTCCTCAGTGAAATCTCGGATCACCGAGGGGATTGGTATTTTGGGTTTTCCAAGAGTAGAGAGAAAATTTGTGTTTTTTCTTGGAAACTGACCTCCGGATGAAAAATGACGATTTCTGGCTCATTCCAGTTTTTTGCCAATTCTCATACATTTTGGTCTAACACCTCAGTGAAATTTCAGATCACCGAACGGAGTGGTATTTTGGGTTCTCCAAGAGTAGACAACGAATTTGTGTTTTTTCTTGGATACTGACCTTCTGGTCAAAAATGACGAGTTCTGGCTCATTCCAGTTTTTTGCCAATACTTATAGATTTTGGTCTAACTCCTCAGTGAAAACTCAGATCACCGAATGGATTGGTTTTTTGGGTTTTACAAGAGTACACCAACAATTTGTGTTTTTTCTTGGAAACTGACCTCCGGGTCAAAAATGACGATTTCTGGCTCACTCCAGTGTTTTGCCAATTCTCATAGATTTTGGTCTACCTCCTCAGTGAAATCTCGGATCACCGAGTGGATTGGTATTTTGGGTTTTCCAAGAGTAGAGAGAGAATTTGTGTTTTTTCTTGGAAACTGACCTCCGGATGAAAAATGACGATTTCTGGCTCATTCCAGTTTTTTGCCAATTCTCATACATTTTGGTCTAACACCTCAGTGAAATTTCGGATCACCGAACGGAGTGGTATTTTGGGTTCTCCAAGAGTAGACAACGAATTTGTGTTTTTTCATGGATACGGACCTTCTGGTCAAAAATGACAAGTTCTGGCTCATTCCAGTTTTTTGCCAATTCTCATACATTTTGGTCTAACTCCTCAGTGAAAACTCGGATCACCGAATGGATTGGTTTTTCGGGTTTTACAAGAGTACACCAACAATTTGTGTTTTTTCTTGGAAACTGACCTCCAGGTCAAAAATGACGATTTCTGGCTCACTCCAGTTTTTTGCCAATTCTCATAGATTTTGGTCTACCTCCTCAGTGAAATCTCGGATCACCGAGTGGATTGGTATTTTGCGTTCTCCAAGAGTAGACAACGAATTTGTGCTTTTTCTTGGATACTGACCTTCTGGTCAAAAATGACGAGTTCTGGCTCATTCCAGTTTTTTGCCAATACTTATAGATTTTGGTCTAACTCCTCAGTGAAAACTCGGATCACCGAATGGATTGGTTTTTTGGGTTTTACAAGAGTACACCAACAATTTGTGTTTTTTCTTGGAAACTGACCTCCGGGTCAAAAATGACGATTTCTGGCTCACTCCAGTGTTTTGCCAATTCTCATAGATTTTGGTCTACCTCCTCAGTGAAATCTCGGATCACCGAGTGGATTGGTATTTTGGGTTTTGCAAGAGTAGAGAGAGAATTTGTGTTTTTTCTTGGAAACTGACCTCCGGATGAAAAATGACGATTTCTGGCTCATTCCAGTTTTTTGCCAATTCTCATACATTTTGGTCTAACACCTCAGTGAAATTTTGGATCACCGAACGGAGTGGTATTTTGGATTCTCCAAGAGTAGACAACGAATTTGTGTTTTTGCTTGGATGCTGACCTTCTGGTCAAAAATGACGAGTTCTGGCTCATTCCAGTTTTTTGCCAATTCTCATACATTTTGGTCTAACTCCTCAGAGAAATTTCGGATCACCGAACGGAGTGGTATTTTGGTTCTCCAAGAGTAGACAACGAATTTGTGTTTTTGCTTGGATGCTGACCTTCTGGTCAAAAATGACGAGTTCTGGCTCATTCCAGTTTTTTGTCAATTCTCATACATTTTGGTCTAACTCCTCAGTGAAAACTCAGATCACCGAATGGATTGGTTTTTTGGGTTTTACAAGAGTACACCAACAATTTGTGTTTTTTCTTGGAAACTGACCTCCAGGTCAAAAATGACGATTTCTGGCTCACTCCAGTTTTTTGCCAATTCTCATAGATTTTGGTCTACCTCCTCAGTGAAATCTCGGATCACCGAGTGGATTGGTATTTTGCGTTCTCCAAGAGTAGACAACGAATTTGTGTTTTTTCTTGGATACTGACCTTCTGGTCAAAAATGACGAGTTCTGGCTCATTCCAGTTTTTTGCCAATTCCCATACATTTTGGTCTAACTCCTCAGTGAAAACTCAGATCACCGAATGGATTGGTTTTTTGGGTTTTACAAGAGTACACCAACAATTTGTGTTTTTTCTTGGAAACTGACCTCCAGGTCAAAAATGACGATTTCTGGCTCACTCCAGTTTTTTGCCAATTCTCATAGATTTTGGTCTACCTCCTAAGTGAAATCTCGGATCACCGAGTGGATTGGTATTTTGGGTTTTCCAAGAGTAGAGAGAGAATTTGTGTTTTTTCTTGGAAACTGACCTCCGGATGAAAAATGACGATTTCTGGCTCATTCCAGTTTTTTGCCAATTCTCATACATTTTGGTCTAACACCTCAGTGAAATTTCAGATCACCGAACGGAGTGGTATTTTGGGTTCTCCAAGAGTAGACAACGAATTTGTGTTTTTTCATGGATACGGACCTTCTGGTCAAAAATGACGAGTTCTGGCTCATTCCAGTTTTTTGCCAATTCTCATACATTTTGGTCTAACTCCTCAGTGAAAACTCGGATCACCGAATGGATTGGTTTTTCGGGTTTTACAAGAGTACACCAACAATTTGTGTTTTTTCTTGGAAACTGACCTCCGGGTCAAAAATGACGATTTCTGGCTCACTCCAGTGTTTTGCCAATTCTCATAGATTTTGGTCTACCTCCTCAGTGAAATCTCGGATCACCGAGTGGATTGGTATTTGGAGTTTTCCAAGAGTAGAGAGAGAATTTGTGTTTTTTCTTGGAAACTGACCTCCGGATGAAAAATGACGATTTCTGGCTCATTCCAGTTTTTTGCCAATTCTCTTACATTTTGGTCTAACACCTCAGTGAAATTTCAGATCACCGAACGGAGTGGTATTTTGGGTTCTCCAAGAGTAGACAACGAATTTGTGTTTTTGCTTGGATGCTGACCTTCTGGTCAAAAATGACGAGTTCTGGCTCATTCCAGTTTTTTGCCAATTCTCATACATTTTGGTCTAACTCCTCAGAGAAATTTCGGATCACCGAACGGAGTGGTATTTTGGTTCTCCAAGAGTAGACAACGAATTTGTGTTTTTGCTTGGATGCTGACCTTCTGGTCAAAAATGACGAGTTCTGGCTCATTCCAGTTTTTTGCCAATTCCCATACATTTTGGTCTAACTCCTCAGTGAAAACTCAGATCACCGAATGGATTGGTTTTTTGGGTTTTACAAGAGTACACCAACAATTTGTGTTTTTTCTTGGAAACTGACCTCCAGGTCAAAAATGACGATTTCTGGCTCACTCCAGTTTTTTGCCAATTCTCATAGATTTTGGTCTACCTCCTCAGTGAAATCTCGGATCACCGAGTGGATTGGTATTTTGCGTTCTCCAAGAGTAGACAACGAATTTGTGTTTTTTCTTGGATACTGACCTTCTGGTCAAAAATGACGAGTTCTGGCTCATTCCAGTTTTTTGCCAATTCCCATACATTTTGGTCTAACTCCTCAGTGAAAACTCAGATCACCGAATGGATTGGTTTTTTGGGTTTTACAAGAGTACACCAACAATTTGTGTTTTTTCTTGGAAACTGACCTCCAGGTCAAAAATGACGATTTCTGGCTCACTCCAGTTTTTTGCCAATTCTCATAGATTTTGGTCTACCTCCTCAGTGAAATCTCGGATCACCGAGGGGATTGGTATTTTGGGTTTTCCAAGAGTAGAGAGAAAATTTGTGTTTTTTCTTGGAAACTGACCTCCGGATGAAAAATGACGATTTCTGGCTCATTCCAGTTTTTTGCCAATTCTCATACATTTTGGTCTAACACCTCAGTGAAATTTCAGATCACCGAACGGAGTGGTATTTTGGGTTCTCCAAGAGTAGACAACGAATTTGTGTTTTTTCTTGGATACTGACCTTCTGGTCAAAAATGACGAGTTCTGGCTCATTCCAGTTTTTTGCCAATACTTATAGATTTTGGTCTAACTCCTCAGTGAAAACTCAGATCACCGAATGGATTGGTTTTTTGGGTTTTACAAGAGTACACCAACAATTTGTGTTTTTTCTTGGAAACTGACCTCCGGGTCAAAAATGACGATTTCTGGCTCACTCCAGTGTTTTGCCAATTCTCATAGATTTTGGTCTACCTCCTCAGTGAAATCTCGGATCACCGAGTGGATTGGTATTTTGGGTTTTCCAAGAGTAGAGAGAGAATTTGTGTTTTTTCTTGGAAACTGACCTCCGGATGAAAAATGACGATTTCTGGCTCATTCCAGTTTTTTGCCAATTCTCATACATTTTGGTCTAACACCTCAGTGAAATTTCGGATCACCGAACGGAGTGGTATTTTGGGTTCTCCAAGAGTAGACAACGAATTTGTGTTTTTTCATGGATACGGACCTTCTGGTCAAAAATGACAAGTTCTGGCTCATTCCAGTTTTTTGCCAATTCTCATACATTTTGGTCTAACTCCTCAGTGAAAACTCGGATCACCGAATGGATTGGTTTTTCGGGTTTTACAAGAGTACACCAACAATTTGTGTTTTTTCTTGGAAACTGACCTCCAGGTCAAAAATGACGATTTCTGGCTCACTCCAGTTTTTTGCCAATTCTCATAGATTTTGGTCTACCTCCTCAGTGAAATCTCGGATCACCGAGTGGATTGGTATTTTGCGTTCTCCAAGAGTAGACAACGAATTTGTGCTTTTTCTTGGATACTGACCTTCTGGTCAAAAATGACGAGTTCTGGCTCATTCCAGTTTTTTGCCAATACTTATAGATTTTGGTCTAACTCCTCAGTGAAAACTCGGATCACCGAATGGATTGGTTTTTTGGGTTTTACAAGAGTACACCAACAATTTGTGTTTTTTCTTGGAAACTGACCTCCGGGTCAAAAATGACGATTTCTGGCTCACTCCAGTGTTTTGCCAATTCTCATAGATTTTGGTCTACCTCCTCAGTGAAATCTCGGATCACCGAGTGGATTGGTATTTTGGGTTTTGCAAGAGTAGAGAGAGAATTTGTGTTTTTTCTTGGAAACTGACCTCCGGATGAAAAATGACGATTTCTGGCTCATTCCAGTTTTTTGCCAATTCTCATACATTTTGGTCTAACACCTCAGTGAAATTTCGGATCACCGAACGGAGTGGTATTTTGGATTCTCCAAGAGTAGACAACGAATTTGTGTTTTTGCTTGGATGCTGACCTTCTGGTCAAAAATGACGAGTTCTGGCTCATTCCAGTTTTTTGCCAATTCTCATACATTTTGGTCTAACTCCTCAGAGAAATTTCGGATCACCGAACGGAGTGGTATTTTGGTTCTCCAAGAGTAGACAACGAATTTGTGTTTTTGCTTGGATGCTGACCTTCTGGTCAAAAATGACGAGTTCTGGCTCATTCCAGTTTTTTGTCAATTCTCATACATTTTGGTCTAACTCCTCAGTGAAAACTCAGATCACCGAATGGATTGGTTTTTTGGGTTTTACAAGAGTACACCAACAATTTGTGTTTTTTCTTGGAAACTGACCTCCAGGTCAAAAATGACGATTTCTGGCTCACTCCAGTTTTTTGCCAATTCTCATAGATTTTGGTCTACCTCCTCAGTGAAATCTCGGATCACCGAGTGGATTGGTATTTTGCGTTCTCCAAGAGTAGACAACGAATTTGTGTTTTTTCTTGGATACTGACCTTCTGGTCAAAAATGACGAGTTCTGGCTCATTCCAGTTTTTTGCCAATTCCCATACATTTTGGTCTAACTCCTCAGTGAAAACTCAGATCACCGAATGGATTGGTTTTTTGGGTTTTACAAGAGTACACCAACAATTTGTGTTTTTTCTTGGAAACTGACCTCCAGGTCAAAAATGACGATTTCTGGCTCACTCCAGTTTTTTGCCAATTCTGATAGATTTTGGTCTACCTCCTCAGTGAAATCTCGGATCACCGAGTGGATTGGTATTTTGGGTTTTCCAAGAGTAGAGAGAGAATTTGTGTTTTTTCTTGGAAACTGACCTCCGGATGAAAAATGACGATTTCTGGCTCATTCCAGTTTTTTGCCAATTCTCATACATTTTGGTCTAACACCTCAGTGAAATTTCAGATCACCGAACGGAGTGGTATTTTGGGTTCTCCAAGAGTAGACAACGAATTTGTGTTTTTTCATGGATACGGACCTTCTGGTCAAAAATGACGAGTTCTGGCTCATTCCAGTTTTTTGCCAATTCTCATACATTTTGGTCTAACTCCTCAGTGAAAACTCGGATCACCGAATGGATTGGTTTTTTGGGTTTTACAAGAGTACACCAACAATTTGTGTTTTTTCTTGGAAACTGACCTCCGGGTCAAAAATGACGATTTCTGGCTCACTCCAGTGTTTTGCCAATTCTCATAGATTTTGGTCTACCTCCTCAGTGAAATCTCGGATCACCGAGTGGATTGGTATTTGGAGTTTTCCAAGAGTAGAGAGAGAATTTGTGTTTTTTCTTGGAAACTGACCTCCGGATGAAAAATGACGATTTCTGGCTCATTCCAGTTTTTTGCCAATTCTCTTACATTTTGGTCTAACACCTCAGTGAAATTTCAGATCACCGAACGGAGTGGTATTTTGGGTTCTCCAAGAGTAGACAACGAATTTGTGTTTTTTCATGGATACGGACCTTCTGGTCAAAAATGACGAGTTCTGGCTCATTCCAGTTTTTTGCCAATTCTCATACATTTTGGTCTAACTCCTCAGTGAAAACTCGGATCACCGAATGGATTGGTTTTTTGGGTTTTACAAGAGTACACCAACAATTTGTGTTTTTTCTTGGAAACTGACCTCCGGGTCAAAAATGACGATTTCTGGCTCACTCCAGTGTTTTGCCAATTCTCATAGATTTTGGTCTACCTCCTCAGTGAAATCTCGGATCACCGAGTGGATTGGTATTTTGGGTTTTCCAAGAGTAGAGAGAGAATTTGTGTTTTTTCTTGGAAACTGACCTCCGGATGAAAAATGACGATTTCTGGCTCATTCCAGTTTTTTGCCAATTCTCATACATTTTGGTCTAACACCTCAGTGAAATTTCGGATCACCGAACGGAGTGGTATTTTGGGTTCTCCAAGAGTAGACAACGAATTTGTTTTTTTTCATGGATACGGACCTTCTGGTCAAAAATGACGAGTTCTGGCTCATTCCAGTTTTTTGCCAATTCTCATACATTTTGGTCTAACTCCTCAGTGAAAACTCGGATCACCGAATGGATTGGTTTTTCGGGTTTTACAAGAGTACACCAACAATTTGTGTTTTTTCTTGGAAACTGACCTCCAGGTCAAAAATGACGATTTCTGGCTCACTCCAGTTTTTTGCCAATTCTCATAGATTTTGGTCTACCTCCTCAGTGAAATCTCGGATCACCGAGTGGATTGGTATTTTGCGTTCTCCAAGAGTAGAAAACGAATTTGTGTTTTTTCTTGGATACTGACCTTCTGGTCAAAAATGACGAGTTCTGGCTCATTCCAGTTTTTTGCCAATTCCCATACATTTTGGTCTAACTCCTCAGTGAAAACTCGGATCACCGAATGGATTGGTTTTTTGGGTTTTACAAGAGTACACCAACAATTTGTGTTTTTTCTTGGAAACTGACCTCCGGGTCAAAAATGACGATTTCTGGCTCACTCCAGTGTTTTGCCAATTCTCATAGATTTTGGTCTACCTCCTCAGTGAAATCTCGGATCACCGAGTGGATTGGTATTTTGGGTTTTCCAAGAGTAGAGAGAGAATTTGTGTTTTTTCTTGGAAACTGACCTCCGGATGAAAAATGACGATTTCTGGCTCATTCCAGTTTTTTGCCAATTCTCATACATTTTGGTCTAACACCTCAGTGAAATTTCGGATCACCGAACGGAGTGGTATTTTGGGTTCTCCAAGAGTAGACAACGAATTTGTGTTTTTTCATGGATACGGACCTTCTGGTCAAAAATGACGAGTTCTGGCTCATTCCAGTTTTTTGCCAATTCTCATACATTTTGGTCTAACTCCTCAGTGAAAACTCGGATCACCGAATGGATTGGTTTTTTGGGTTTTACAAGAGTACACCAACAATTTGTGTTTTTTCTTGGAAACTGACCTCCGGGTCAAAAATGACGATTTCTGGCTCACTCCAGTGTTTTGCCAATTCTCATAGATTTTGGTCTACCTCCTCAGTGAAATCTCGGATCACCGAGTGGATTGGTATTTGGAGTTTTCCAAGAGTAGAGAGAGAATTTGTGTTTTTTCTTGGAAACTGACCTCCGGATGAAAAATGACGATTTCTGGCTCATTCCAGTTTTTTGCCAATTCTCTTACATTTTGGTCTAACACCTCAGTGAAATTTCAGATCACCGAACGGAGTGGTATTTTGGGTTCTCCAAGAGTAGACAACGAATTTGTGTTTTTTCATGGATACGGACCTTCTGGTCAAAAATGACGAGTTCTGGCTCATTCCAGTTTTTTGCCAATTCTCATACATTTTGGTCTAACTCCTCAGTGAAAACTCGGATCACCGAATGGATTGGTTTTTTGGGTTTTACAAGAGTACACCAACAATTTGTGTTTTTTCTTGGAAACTGACCTCCGGGTCAAAAATGACGATTTCTGGCTCACTCCAGTGTTTTGCCAATTCTCATAGATTTTGGTCTACCTCCTCAGTGAAATCTCGGATCACCGAGTGGATTGGTATTTGGAGTTTTCCAAGAGTAGAGAGAGAATTTGTGTTTTTTCTTGGAAACTGACCTCCGGATGAAAAATGACGATTTCTGGCTCATTCCAGTTTTTTGCCAATTCTCTTACATTTTGGTCTAACACCTCAGTGAAATTTCAGATCACCGAACGGAGTGGTATTTTGGGTTCTCCAAGAGTAGACAACGAATTTGTGTTTTTTCATGGATACGGACCTTCTGGTCAAAAATGACGAGTTCTGGCTCATTCCAGTTTTTTGCCAATTCTCATACATTTTGGTCTAACTCCTCAGTGAAAACTCGGATCACCGAATGGATTGGTTTTTTGGGTTTTACAAGAGTACACCAACAATTTGTGTTTTTTCTTGGAAACTGACCTCCGGGTCAAAAATGACGATTTCTGGCTCACTCCAGTGTTTTGCCAATTCTCATAGATTTTGGTCTACCTCCTCAGTGAAATCTCGGATCACCGAGTGGATTGGTATTTTGGGTTTTCCAAGAGTAGAGAGAGAATTTGTGTTTTTTCTTGGAAACTGACCTCCGGATGAAAAATGACGATTTCTGGCTCATTCCAGTTTTTTGCCAATTCTCATACATTTTGGTCTAACACCTCAGTGAAATTTCGGATCACCGAACGGAGTGGTATTTTGGGTTCTCCAAGAGTAGACAACGAATTTGTTTTTTTTCATGGATACGGACCTTCTGGTCAAAAATGACGAGTTCTGGCTCATTCCAGTTTTTTGCCAATTCTCATACATTTTGGTCTAACTCCTCAGTGAAAACTCGGATCACCGAATGGATTGGTTTTTCGGGTTTTACAAGAGTACACCAACAATTTGTGTTTTTTCTTGGAAACTGACCTCCAGGTCAAAAATGACGATTTCTGGCTCACTCCAGTTTTTTGCCAATTCTCATAGATTTTGGTCTACCTCCTCAGTGAAATCTCGGATCACCGAGTGGATTGGTATTTTGCGTTCTCCAAGAGTAGAAAACGAATTTGTGTTTTTTCTTGGATACTGACCTTCTGGTCAAAAATGACGAGTTCTGGCTCATTCCAGTTTTTTGCCAATTCCCATACATTTTGGTCTAACTCCTCAGTGAAAACTCGGATCACCGAATGGATTGGTTTTTTGGGTTTTACAAGAGTACACCAACAATTTGTGTTTTTTCTTGGAAACTGACCTCCGGGTCAAAAATGACGATTTCTGGCTCACTCCAGTGTTTTGCCAATTCTCATAGATTTTGGTCTACCTCCTCAGTGAAATCTCGGATCACCGAGTGGATTGGTATTTTGGGTTTTCCAAGAGTAGAGAGAGAATTTGTGTTTTTTCTTGGAAACTGACCTCCGGATGAAAAATGACGATTTCTGGCTCATTCCAGTTTTTTGCCAATTCTCATACATTTTGGTCTAACACCTCAGTGAAAGTTCGGATCACCGAACGGAGTGGTATTTTGGGTTCTCCAAGAGTAGACAACGAATTTGTGTTTTTGCTTGGATGCTGACCTTCTGGTCAAAAATGACGAGTTCTGGCTCATTCCAGTTTTTTGCCAATTCTCATACATTTTGGTCTAACTCCTCAGAGAAATTTGGGATCACCGAACGGAGTGGTATTTTGGGTTCTCCAAGAGTAGACAACGAATTTGTGTTTTTGCTTGGATGCTGACCTTCTGGTCAAAAATGACGAGTTCTGGCTCATTCCAGTTTTTTGCCAATTCCCATACATTTTGGTCTAACTCCTCAGTGAAAACTCAGATCACCGAATGGATTGGTTTTTTGGGTTTTACAAGAGTACACCAACAATTTGTGTTTTTTCTTGGAAACTGACCTCCAGGTCAAAAATGACGATTTCTGGCTCACTCCAGTTTTTTGCCAATTCTCATAGATTTTGGTCTACCTCCTCAGTGAAATCTCGGATCACCGAGTGGATTGGTATTTTGGGTTTTCCAAGAGTAGAGAGAGAATTTGTGTTTTTTCTTGGAAACTGACCTCCGGATGAAAAATGACGATTTCTGGCTCATTCCAGTTTTTTGCCAATTCTCATACATTTTGGTCTAACACCTCAGTGAAATTTCAGATCACCGAACGGAGTGGTATTTAGGGTTCTCCAAGAGTAGACAACGAATTTGTGTTTTTTCATGGATACGGACCTTCTGGTCAAAAATGACGAGTTCTGGCTCATTCCAGTTTTTTGCCAATTCTCATACATTTTGGTCTAACTCCTCAGTGAAAACTCGGATCACCGAATGGATTGGTTTTTTGGGTTTTACAAGAGTACACCAACAATTTGTGTTTTTGCTTGGAAACTGACCTCGGGTCAAAAATGACGATTTCTGGCTCACTCCAGTGTTTTGCCAATTCTCATAGATTTTGGTCTACCTCCTCAGTGAAATCTCGGATCACCGAGTGGATTGGTATTTTGGGTTTTCCAAGAGTAGAGAGAGAATTTGTGTTTTTTCTTGGAAACTGACCTCCGGATGAAAAATGACGATTTCTGGCTCATTCCAGTTTTTTGCCAATTCTCATACATTTTGGTCTAACACCTCAGTGAAAGTTCGGATCACCGAACGGAGTGGTATTTTGGGTTCTCCAAGAGTAGACAACGAATTTGTGTTTTTTCATGGATACGGACCTTCTGGTCAAAAATGACGAGTTCTGGCTCATTCCAGTTTTTTGCCAATTCTCATACATTTTGGTCTAACTCCTCAGTGAAAACTCGGATCACCGAATGGATTGGTTTTTTGGGTTTTACAAGAGTACACCAACAATTTGTGTTTTTTCTTGGAAACTGACCTCCGGGTCAAAAATGACGATTTCTGGCTCACTCCAGTGTTTTGCCAATTCTCATAGATTTTGGTCTACCTCCTCAGTGAAATCTCGGATCACCGAGTGGATTGGTATTTTGGGTTTTCCAAGAGTAGAGAGAGAATTTGTGTTTTTTCTTGGAAACTGACCTCCGGATGAAAAATGACGATTTCTGGCTCATTCCAGTTTTTTGCCAATTCTCATACATTTTGGTCTAACACCTCAGTGAAATTTCGGATCACCGAACGGAGTGGTATTTTGGGTTCTCCAAGAGTAGACAACGAATTTGTGTTTTTTCATGGATACGGACCTTCTGGTCAAAAATGACGAGTTCTGGCTCATTCCAGTTTTTTGCCAATTCTCATACATTTTGGTCTAACTCCTCAGTGAAAACTCGCATCACCGAATGGATTGGTTTTTGGGGTTTTACAAGAGTACACCAACAATTTGTGTTTTTTCTTGGAAACTGACCTCCAGGTCAAAAATGACGATTTCTGGCTCACTCCAGTTTTTTGCCAATTCTCATAGATTTTGGTCTACCTCCTCAGTGAAATCTCGGATCACCGAGTGGATTGGTATTTTGCGTTCTCCAAGAGTAGACAACGAATTTGTGTTTTTTCTTGGATACTGACCTTCTGGTCAAAAATGACGAGTTCTGGCTCATTCCAGTTTTTTGCCAATTCCCATACATTTTGGTCTAACTCCTCAGTGAAAACTCAGATCACTGAATGGATTGGTTTTTTGGGTTTTACAAGAGTACACCAACAATTTGTGTTTTTTCTTGGAAACTGACCTCCAGGTCAAAAATGACGATTTCTGGCTCACTCCAGTTTTTTGCCAATTCTCATAGATTTTGGTCTACCTCCTCAGTGAAATCTCGGATCACCGAGTGGATTGGCATTTTGGGTTTTCCAAGAGTAGAGAGAGAATTTGTGTTTTTTCTTGGAAACTGACCTCCGGATGAAAAATGACGATTTCTGGCTCATTCCAGTTTTTTGCCAATTCTCATACATTTTGGTCTAACACCTCAGTGAAATTTCAGATCACCGAACGGAGTGGTATTTTGGGTTCTCCAAGAGTAGACAACGAATTTGTGTTTTTTCATGGATACGGACCTTCTGGTCAAAAATGACGAGTTCTGGCTCATTCCAGTTTTTTGCCAATTCTCATACATTTTGGTCTAACTCCTCAGTGAAAACTCGGATCACCGAATGGATTGGTTTTTTGGGTTTTACAAGAGTACACCAACAATTTGTGTTTTTTCTTGGAAACTGACCTCCGGGTCAAAAATGACGATTTCTGGCTCACTCCAGTGTTTTGCCAATTCTCATAGATTTTGGTCTACCTCCTCAGTGAAATCTCGGATCACCGAGTGGATTGGTATTTTGGGTTTTCCAAGAGTAGAGAGAGAATTTGTGTTTTTTCTTGGAAACTGACCTCCGAATGAAAAATGACGATTTCTGGCTCATTCCAGTTTTTTGCCAATTCTCATACATTTTGGTCTAACACCTCAGTGAAATTTCGGATCACCGAACGGAGTGGTATTTTGGGTTCTCCAAGAGTAGACAACGAATTTGTGTTTTTTCATGGATACGGACCCTCTGGTCAAAAATGACGAGTTCTGGCTCATTCCAGTTTTTTGCCAATTCTCATACATTTTGGTCTAACTCCTCAGTGAAAACTCGGATCACCGAATGGATTGGTTTTTCGGGTTTTACAAGAGTACACCAACAATTTGTGTTTTTTCTTGGAAACTGACCTCCAGGTCAAAAATGACGATTTCTGGCTCACTCCAGTTTTTTGCCAATTCTCATAGATTTTGGTCTACCTCCTCAGTGAAATCTCGGATCACCGAGTGGATTGGTATTTTGCGTTCTCCAAGAGTAGACAACGAATTTGTGTTTTTTCTTGGATACTGACCTTCTGGTCAAAAATGACGAGTTCTGGCTCATTCCAGTTTTTTGCCAATACTTATAGATTTTGGTCTAACTCCTCAGTGAAAACTCGGATCACCGAATGGATTGGTTTTTTGGGTTTTACAAGAGTACACCAACAATTTGTGTTTTTTCTTGGAAACTGACCTCCGGGTCAAAAATGACGATTTCTGGCTCACTCCAGTGTTTTGCCAATTCTCATAGATTTTGGTCTACCTCCTCAGTGAAATCTCGGATCACCGAGTGGGTTGGTATTTTGGGTTTTCCAAGAGTAGAGAGAGAATTTGTGTTTTTTCTTGGAAACTGACCTCTGGATGAAAAATGACGATTTCTGGCTCATTCCAGTTTTTTGCCAATTCTCATACATTTTGGTCTAACACCTCAGTGAAATTTCAGATCACCGAACGGAGTGGTATTTTGGGTTCTCCAAGAGTAGACAACGAATTTGTGTTTTTTCATGGATACGGACCTTCTGGTCAAAAATGACGAGTTCTGGCTCATTCCAGTTTTTTGCCAATTCTCATACATTTTGGTCTAACTCCTCAGTGAAAACTCGGATCACCGAATGGATTGGTTTTTTGGTTTTTACAAGAGTACACCAACAATTTGTGTTTTTTCTTGGAAACTGACCTCCGGGTCAAAAATGACGATTTCTGGCTCACTCCAGTGTTTTGCCAATTCTCATAGATTTTGGTCTACCTCCTCAGTGAAATCTCGGATCACCGAGTGGATTGGTATTTTGGGTTTTCCAAGAGTAGAGAGAGAATTTGTGTTTTTTCTTGGAAACTGACCTCCGGATGAAAAATGACGATTTCTGGCTCATTCCAGTTTTTTGCCAATTCTCATACATTTTGGTCTAACACCTCAGTGAAAGTTCGGATCACCGATCGGAGTGGTATTTTGGGTTCTCCAAGAGTAGACAACGAATTTGTGTTTTTTCATGGATACGGACCTTCTGGTCAAAAATGACGAGTTCTGGCTCATTCCAGTTTTTTGCCAATTCTCATACATTTTGGTCTAACTCCTCAGTGAAAACTCGGATCACCGAATGGATTGGTTTTTCGGGTTTTGCAAGAGTACACCAACAATTTGTGTTTTTTCTTGGAAACTGACCTCCAGGTCAAAAATGACGATTTCTGGCTCACTCCAGTTTTTTGCCAATTCTCATAGATTTTGGTCTACCTCCTCAGTGAAATCTCGGATCACCGAGTGGATTGGTATTTTGCGTTCTCCAAGAGTAGACGAATTTGTGTTTTTTCTTGGATACTGACCTTCTGGTCAAAAATGACGAGTTCTGGCTCATTCCAGTTTTTTGCCAATTCCCATACATTTTGGTCTAACTCCTCAGTGAAAACTCAGATCACCGAATGGATTGGTTTTTTGGGTTTTACAAGAGTACACCAACAATTTGTGTTTTTTCTTGGAAACTGACCTCCAGGTCAAAAATGACGATTTCTGGCTCACTCCAATGTTTTGCCAATTCTCATAGATTTTGGTCTACCTCCTAAGTGAAAGTTCGGATCACCGAACGGAGTGGTATTTTGGGTTCTCCAAGAGTAGAGAGAGAATTTGTGTTTTTTCTTGGAAACTGACCTCCGGATGAAAAATGACGATTTCTGGCTCATTCCAGTTTTTTGCCAATTCTCATACATTTTGGTCTAACACCTCAGTGAAATTTCAGATCACCAAACGGAGTGGTATTTTGGGTTCTCCAAGAGTAGACAACGAATTTGTGTTTTTTCATGGATACGGACCTTCTGGTCAAAAATGACGAGTTCTGGCTCATTCCAGTTTTTTGCCAATTCTCATACATTTTGGTCTAACTCCTCAGTGAAAACTCGGATCACCGAATGGATTGGTTTTTTGGGTTTTACAAGAGTACACCAACAATTTGTGTTTTTTCTTGGAAACTGACCTCCGGGTCAAAAATGACAATTTCTGGCTCACTCCAGTGTTTTGCCAATTCTCATAGATTTTGGTCTACCTCCTCAGTGAAATCTCGGATCACCGAGTGGATTGGTATTTTGGGTTTTCCAAGAGTAGAGAGAGAATTTGTGTTTTTTCTTGGAAACTGACCTCCGGATGAAAAATGACGATTTCTGGCTCATTCCAGTTTTTTGCCAATTCTCATACATTTTGGTCTAACACCTCAGTGAAATTTCGGATCACCGAACGGAGTGGTATTTTGGGTTCTCCAAGAGTAGACAACGAATTTGTGTTTTTTCATGGATACGGACCTTCTGGTCAAAAATGACGAGTTCTGGCTCATTCCAGTTTTTTGCCAATTCTCATACATTTTGGTCTAACTCCTCAGTGAAAACTCGGATCACCGAATGGATTGGTTTTTCGGGTTTTACAAGAGTACACCAACAATTTGTGTTTTTTCTTGGAAACTGACCTCCAGGTCAAAAATGACGATTTCTGGCTCACTCCAGTTTTTTGCCAATTCTCATAGATTTTGGTCTACCTCCTCAGTGAAATCTCGGATCACCGAGTGGATTGGTATTTTGCGTTCTCCAAGAGTAGACAACGAATTTGTGTTTTTTCTTGGATACTGATCTTCTGGTCAAAAATGACGAGTTCTGGCTCATTCCAGTTTTTTGCCAATACTTATAGATTTTGGTCTAACTCCTCAGTGAAAACTCGGATCACCGAATGGATTGGTTTTTTGGGTTTTACAAGAGTACACCAACAATTTGTGTTTTTTCTTGGAAACTGACCTCCGGGTCAAAAATGACGATTTCTGGCTCACTCCAGTGTTTTGCCAATTCTCATAGATTTTGGTCTACCTCCTCAGTGAAATCTCGGATCACCGAGTGGGTTGGTATTTTGGGTTTTCCAAGAGTAGAGAGAGAATTTGTGTTTTTTCTTGGAAACTGACCTCCGGATGAAAAATGACGATTTCTGGCTCATTCCAGTTTTTTGCCAATTCTCATACATTTTGGTCTAACACCTCAGTGAAATTTCAGATCACCGAACGGAGTGGTATTTTGGGTTCTCCAAGAGTAGACAACGAATTTGTGTTTTTTCATGGATACGGACCTTCTGGTCAAAAATGACGAGTTCTGGCTCATTCCAGTTTTTTGCCAATTCTCATACATTTTGGTCTAACTCCTCAGTGAAAACTCGGATCACCGAATGGATTGGTTTTTTGGGTTTTACAAGAGTACACCAACAATTTGTGTTTTTTCTTGGAAACTGACCTCCGGGTCAAAAATGACGATTTCTGGCTCACTCCAGTGTTTTGCCAATTCTCATAGATTTTGGTCTACCTCCTCAGTGAAATCTCGGATCACCGAGTGGATTGGTATTTTGGGTTTTCCAAGAGTAGAGAGAGAATTTGTGTTTTTTCTTGGAAACTGACCTCCGGATGAAAAATGACGATTTCTGGCTCATTCCAGTTTTTTGCCAATTCTCATACATTTTGGTCTAACACCTCAGTGAAAGTTCGGATCACCGAACGGAGTGGTATTTTGGGTTCTCCAAGAGTAGACAACGAATTTGTGTTTTTTCATGGATACGGACCTTCTGGTCAAAAATGACGAGTTCTGGCTCATTCCAGTTTTTTGCCAATTCTCATACATTTTGGTCTAACTCCTCAGTGAAAACTCGGATCACCGAATGGATTGGTTTTTCGGGTTTTGCAAGAGTACACCAACAATTTGTGTTTTTTCTTGGAAACTGACCTCCAGGTCAAAAATGACGATTTCTGGCTCACTCCAGTTTTTTGCCAATTCTCATAGATTTTGGTCTACCTCCTCAGTGAAATCTCGGATCACCGAGTGGATTGGTATTTTGCGTTCTCCAAGAGTAGACGAATTTGTGTTTTTTCTTGGATACTGACCTTCTGGTCAAAAATGACGAGTTCTGGCTCATTCCAGTTTTTTGCCAATTCCCATACATTTTGGTCTAACTCCTCAGTGAAAACTCAGATCACCGAATGGATTGGTTTTTTGGGTTTTACAAGAGTACACCAACAATTTGTGTTTTTTCTTGGAAACTGACCTCCAGGTCAAAAATGACGATTTCTGGCTCACTCCAATGTTTTGCCAATTCTCATAGATTTTGGTCTACCTCCTAAGTGAAAGTTCGGATCACCGAACGGAGTGGTATTTTGGGTTCTCCAAGAGTAGACAACGAATTTGTGTTTTTGCTTGGATGCTGACCTTCTGGTCAAAAATGACGAGTTCTGGCTCATTCCAGTTTTTTGCCAATTCCCATACATTTTGGTCTAACTCCTCAGTGAAAACTCAGATCACCGAATGGATTGGTTTTTTGGGTTTTACAAGAGTACACCAACAATTTGTGTTTTTTCTTGGAAACTGACCTCCAGGTCAAAAATGACGATTTCTGGCTCACTCCAGTTTTTTGCCAATTCTCATAGATTTTGGTCTACCTCCTCAGTGAAATCTCGGATCACCGAATGGATTGGTATTTTGGGTTTTCCAAGAGTAGAGAGAGAATTTGTGTTTTTTCTTGGAAACTGACCTCCGGATGAAAAATGACGATTTCTGGCTCATTCCAGTTTTTTGCCAATTCTCATACATTTTGGTCTAACACCTCAGTGAAATTTCAGATCACCGAACGGAGTGGTATTTTGGGTTCTCCAAGAGTAGACAACGAATTTGTGTTTTTCATGGATACGGACCTTCTGGTCAAAAATGACGAGTTCTGGCTCATTCCAGTTTTTTGCCAATTCTCATACATTTTGGTCTAACTCCTCAGTGAAAACTCGGATCACCGAATGGATTGGTTTTTTGGGTTTTACAAGAGTACACCAACAATTTGTGTTTTTTCTTGGAAACTGACCTCCGGGTCAAAAATGACGATTTCTGGCTCACTCCAGTGTTTTGCCAATTCTCATAGATTTTGGTCTACCTCCTCAGTGAAATCTCGGATCACCGAGTGGATTGGTATTTTGGGTTTTCCAAGAGTAGAGAGAGAATTTGTGTTTTTTCTTGGAAACTGACCTCCGGATGAAAAATGACGATTTCTGGCTCATTCCAGTTTTTTGCCAATTCTCATACATTTTGGTCTAACACCTCAGTGAAAGTTCGGATCACCGAACGGAGTGGTATTTTGGGTTCTCCAAGAGTAGACAACGAATTTGTGTTTTTTCATGGATACGGACCTTCTGGTCAAAAATGACGAGTTCTGGCTCATTCCAGTTTTTTTGCCAATTCTCATACATTTTGGTCTAACTCCTCAGTGAAAACTCGGATCACCGAATGGATTGGTTTTTTGGGTTTTACAAGAGTACACCAACAATTTGTGTTTTTTCTTGGAAACTGACCTCCGGGTCAAAAATGACGATTTCTGGCTCACTCCAGTGTTTTGCCAATTCTCATAGATTTTGGTCTACCTCCTCAGTGAAAGTTCGGATCACCGAACGGAGTGGTATTTTGGGTTCTCCAAGAGTAGACAACGAATTTGTGTTTATGCTTGGATGCTGACCTTCTGGTCAAAAATGACGAGTTCTGGCTCATTCCAGTTTTTTGCCAATTCTCATACATTTTGGTCTAACTCCTCAGAGAAATTTCGGATCACCGAACGGAGTGGTATTTTGGGTTCTCCAAGAGTAGACAACGAATTTGTGTTTTTGCTTGGATGCTGACCTTCTGGTCAAAAATGACGAGTTCTGGCTCATTCCAGTTTTTTGCCAATTCCCATACATTTTGGTCTAACTCCTCAGTGAAAACTCAGATCACCGAATGGATTGGTTTTTTGGGTTTTACAAGAGTACACCAACAATTTGTGTTTTTTCTTGGAAACTGACCTCCAAGTCAAAAATGACGATTTCTGGCTCACTCCAGTTTTTTGCCAATTCTCATAGATTTTGGTCTACCTCCTCAGTGAAATCTCGGATCACCGAGTGGATTGGTATTTTGGGTTTTCCAAGAGTAGAGAGAGAATTTGTGTTTTTTCTTGGAAACTGACCTCCGGATGAAAAATGACGATTTCTGGCTCATTCCAGTTTTTTGCCAATTCTCATACATTTTGGTCTAACACCTCAGTGAAAGTTCGGATCACCGAACGGAGTGGTATTTTGGGTTCTCCAAGAGTAGACAACGAATTTGTGTTTTTTTCATGGATACGGACCTTCTGGTCAAAAATGACGAGTTCTGGCTCATTCCAGTTTTTTTGCCTATTCTCATACATTTTGGTCTAACTCCTCAGTGAAAACTCGGATCACCGAATGGATTGGTTTTTTGGGTTTTACAAGAGTACACCAACAATTTGTGTTTTTTCTTGGAAACTGACCTCCGGGTCAAAAATGACGATTTCTGGCTCACTCCAGTGTTTTGCCAATTCTCATAGATTTTGGTCTACCTCCTCAGTGAAAGTTCGGATCACCGAACGGAGTGGTATTTTGGGTTCTCCAAGAGTAGACAACGAATTTGTGTTTTTGCTTGGATGCTGACCTTCTGGTCAAAAATGACGAGTTCTGGCTCATTCCAGTTTTTTGCCAATTCTCATACATTTTGGTCTAACTCCTCAGTGAAATTTCGGATCACCGAATGGAGTGGTATTTTGGGTTCTCCAACAGTAGACAACGAATTTGTGTTTTTGCTTGGATGCTGACCTTCTGGTCAAAAATGATGAGTTCTGGCTCATTCCAGTTTTTTGCCAATTCCCATACATTTTGGTCTAACTCCTCAGTGAAAACTCAGATCACCGAATGGATTGGTTTTTTGGGTTTTACAAGAGTACACCAACAATTTGTGTTTTTTCTTGGAAACTGACCTCCAGGTCAAAAATGACGATTTCTGGCTCACTCCAGTTTTTTGCCAATTCTCATAGATTTTGGTCTACCTCCTCAGTGAAATCTCGGATCACCGAGTGGATTGGTATTTTGCGTTCTCCAAGAGTAGACAACGAATTTGTGTTTTTTCTTGGATACTGACCTTCTGGTCAAAAATGACGAGTTCTGGCTCATTCCAGTTTTTTGCCAATTCCCATACATTTTGGTCTAACTCCTCAGTGAAAACTCAGATCACCGAATGGATTGGTTTTTTGGGTTTTACAAGAGTACACCAACAATTTGTGTTTTTTCTTGGAAACTGACCTCCAGGTCAAAAATGACGATTTCTGGCTCACTCCAGTTTTTTGCCAATTCTCATAGATTTTGGTCTACCTCCTCAGTGAAATCTCGGATCACCGAGTGGATTGGTATTTTGGGTTTTCCAAGAGTAGAGAGAGAATTTGTGTTTTTTCTTGGAAACTGACCTCCGGATGAAAAATGACGATTTCTGGCTCATTCCAGTTTTTTGCCAATTCTCATACATTATGGTCTAACACCTCAGTGAAATTTCAGATCACCGAACGGAGTGGTATTTTGGGTTCTCCAAGAGTAGACAACGAATTTGTGTTTTTTCATGGATACGGACCTTCTGGTCAAAAATGACGAGTTCTGGCTCATTCCAGTTTTTTGCCAATACTTATAGATTTTGGTCTAACTCCTCAGTGAAAACTCGGATCACCGAATGGATTGGTTTTTTGGGTTTTACAAGAGTACACCAACAATTTGTGTTTTTTCTTGGAAACTGACCTCCGGGTCAAAAATGACGATTTCTGGCTCACTCCAGTGTTTTGCCAATTCTCATAGATTTTGGTCTACCTCCTCGGATCACCGAACGGAGTGGTATTTTGGGTTCTCCAAGAGTAGACAACGAATTTGTGTTTTTGCTTGGATGCTGACCTTCTGGTCAAAAATGACGAGTTCTGGCTCATTCCAGTTTTTTGCCAATTCTCATACATTTTGGTCTAACTCCTCAGAGAAATTTCGGATCACCGAACGGAGTGGTATTTTGGGTTCTCCAAGAGTAGACAACGAATTTGTGTTTTTGCTTGGATGCTGACCTTCTGGTCAAAAATGACGAGTTCTGGCTCATTCCAGTTTTTTGCCAATTCCCATACATTTTGGTCTAACTCCTCAGTGAAAACTCAGATCACCGAATGGATTGGTTTTTTGGGTTTTACAAGAGTACACCAACAATTTGTGTTTTTTCTTGGAAACTGACCTCCGGGTCAAAAATGACGATTTCTGGCTCACTCCAGTTTTTTGCCAATTCTCATAGATTTTGGTCTACCTCCTCAGTGAAATCTCGGATCACCGAGTGGATTGGTATTTTGGGTTTTCCAAGAGTAGAGAGAGAATTTGTGTTTTTTCTTGGAAACTGACCTCCGGATGAAAAATGACGATTTCTGGCTCATTCCAGTTTTTTGCCAATTCTCATACATTTTGGTCTAACACCTCAGTGAAAGTTCGGATCACCGAACGGAGTGGTATTTTGGGTTCTCCAAGAGTAGACAACGAATTTGTGTTTTTTCATGGATACGGACCTTCTGGTCAAAAATGACGAGTTCTGGCTCATTCCAGTTTTTTTGCCTATTCTCATACATTTTGGTCTAACTCCTCAGAGAAATTTCGGATCACCGAATGGATTGGTTTTTTGGGTTTTACAAGAGTACACCAACAATTTGTGTTTTTTCTTGGAAACTGACCTCCGGGTCAAAAATGACGATTTCTGGCTCACTCCAGTGTTTTGCCAATTCTCATAGATTTTGGTCTACCTCCTCAGTGAAATCTCGGATCACCGAGTGGATTGGTATTTTGGGTTTTCCAAGAGTAGAGAGAGAATTTGTGTTTTTTCTTGGAAACTGACCTCCGGATGAAAAATGACGATTTCTGGCTCATTCCAGTTTTTTGCCAATTCTCATACATTTTGGTCTAACACCTCAGTGAAAGTTCGGATCACCGAACGGAGTGGTATTTTGGGTTCTCCAAGAGTAGACAACGAATTTGTGTTTTTTCATGGATACGGACCTTCTGGTCAAAAATGATGAGTTCTGGCTCATTCCAGTTTTTTTGCCTATTCTCATACATTTTGGTCTAACTCCTCAGTGAAAACTCGGATCACCGAATGGATTGGTTTTTTGGGTTTTACAAGAGTACACCAACAATTTGTGTTTTTTCTTGGAAACTGACCTCCCGGTCAAAAATGACGATTTCTGGCTCACTCCAGTGTTTTGCCAATTCTCATAGATTTTGGTCTACCTCCTCAGTGAAAGTTCGGATCACCGAACGGAGTGGTATTTTGGGTTCTCCAAGAGTAGACAACGAATTTGTGTTTTTGCTTGGATGCTGACCTTCTGGTCAAAAATGACGAGTTCTGGCTCATTCCAGTTTTTTGCCAATTCTCATACATTTTGGTCTAACTCCTCAGAGAAATTTCAGATCACCGAACGGAGTGGTATTTTGGGTTCTCCAACAGTAGACAACGAATTTGTGTTTTTTCATGGATACGGACCTTCTGGTCAAAAATGACGAGTTCTGGCTCATTCCAGTTTTTTTGCCTATTCTCATACATTTTGGTCTAACTCCTCAGTGAAAACTCGGATCACCGAATGGATTGGTTTTTTGGGTTTTACAAGAGTACACCAACAATTTGTGTTTTTTCTTGGAAACTGACCTCCGGGTCAAAAATGACGATTTCTGGCTCACTCCAGTGTTTTGCCAATTCTCATAGATTTTGGTCTACCTCCTCGGATCACCGAACGGAGTGGTATTTTGGGTTCTCCAAGAGTAGACAACGAATTTGTGTTTTTTCATGGATACGGACCTTCTGGT
The DNA here is from genome assembly GCF_051295495.1 of Thamnophis sirtalis. Lineage (NCBI taxonomy): Eukaryota > Metazoa > Chordata > Lepidosauria > Squamata > Natricidae > Thamnophis > Thamnophis sirtalis. The sequence goes on from NW_028261382.1 coordinate 24,462,309, forward strand.
CAAAAATGACGAGTTCTGGCTCATTCCAGTTTTTTTGCCTATTCTCATACATTTTGGTCTAACTCCTCAGTGAAAACTCGGATCACCGAATGGATTGGTTTTTTGGGTTTTACAAGAGTACACCAACAATTTGTGTTTTTTCTTGGAAACTGACCTCCCGGTCAAAAATGACGATTTCTGGCTCACTCCAGTGTTTTGCCAATTCTCATAGATTTTGGTCTACCTCCTCAGTGAAAGTTCGGATCACTGAACGGAGTGGTATTTTGGGTTCTCCAAGAGTAGACAACGAATTTGTGTTTTTGCTTGGATGCTGACCTTCTGGTCAAAAATGACGAGTTCTGGCTCATTCCAGTTTTTTGCCAATTCTCATACATTTTGGTCTAACTCCTCAGAGAAATTTCAGATCACCGAACGGAGTGGTATTTTGGGTTCTCCAACAGTAGACAACGAATTTGTGTTTTTTCATGGATACGGACCTTCTGGTCAAAAATGACGAGTTCTGGCTCATTCCAGTTTTTTTGCCTATTCTCATACATTTTGGTCTAACTCCTCAGTGAAAACTCGGATCACCGAATGGATTGGTTTTTTGGGTTTTACAAGAGTACACCAACAATTTGTGTTTTTTCTTGGAAACTGACCTCCGGGTCAAAAATGACGATTTCTGGCTCACTCCAGTGTTTTGCCAATTCTCATAGATTTTGGTCTACCTCCTCAGTGAAATCTCGGATCACCGAGTGGATTGGTATTTTGGGTTTTCCAAGAGTAGAGAGAGAATTTGTGTTTTTTCTTGGAAACTGACCTCCGGATGAAAAATGACGATTTCTGGCTCATTCCAGTTTTTTGCCAATTCTCATACATTTTGGTCTAACACCTCAGTGAAATTTCGGATCACCGAACGGAGTGGTATTTTGGGTTCTCCAAGAGTAGACAACGAATTTGTGTTTTTTCATGGATACGGACCTTCTGGTCAAAAATGACGAGTTCTGGCTCATTCCAGTTTTTTTGCCTATTCTCATACATTTTGGTCTAACTCCTCAGTGAAAACTCGGATCACCGAATGGATTGGTTTTTTGGGTTTTACAAGAGTACACCAACAATTTGTGTTTTTTCTTGGAAACTGACCTCCCGGTCAAAAATGACGATTTCTGGCTCACTCCAGTGTTTTGCCAATTCTCATAGATTTTGGTCTACCTCCTCAGTGAAAGTTCGGATCACCGAACGGAGTGGTATTTTGGGTTCTCCAAGAGTAGACAACGAATTTGTGTTTTTGCTTGGATGCTGACCTTCTGGTCAAAAATGACGAGTTCTGGCTCATTCCAGTTTTTTGCCAATTCTCATACATTTTGGTCTAACTCCTCAGAGAAATTTCAGATCACCGAACGGAGTGGTATTTTGGGTTCTCCAACAGTAGACAACGAATTTGTGTTTTTTCATGGATACGGACCTTCTGGTCAAAAATGACGAGTTCTGGCTCATTCCAGTTTTTTTGCCTATTCTCATACATTTTGGTCTAACTCCTCAGTGAAAACTCGGATCACCGAATGGATTGGTTTTTTGGGTTTTACAAGAGTACACCAACAATTTGTGTTTTTTCTTGGAAACTGACCTCCGGGTCAAAAATGACGATTTCTGGCTCACTCCAGTGTTTTGCCAATTCTCATAGATTTTGGTCTACCTCCTCGGATCACCGAACGGAGTGGTATTTTGGGTTCTCCAAGAGTAGACAACGAATTTGTGTTTTTTCATGGATACGGACCTTCTGGTCAAAAATGACGAGTTCTGGCTCATTCCAGTTTTTTTGCCTATTCTCATACATTTTGGTCTAACTCCTCAGTGAAAACTCGGATCACCGAATGGATTGGTTTTTTGGGTTTTACAAGAGTACACCAACAATTTGTGTTTTTTCTTGGAAACTGACCTCCCGGTCAAAAATGACGATTTCTGGCTCACTCCAGTGTTTTGCCAATTCTCATAGATTTTGGTCTACCTCCTCAGTGAAAGTTCGGATCACTGAACGGAGTGGTATTTTGGGTTCTCCAAGAGTAGACAACGAATTTGTGTTTTTGCTTGGATGCTGACCTTCTGGTCAAAAATGACGAGTTCTGGCTCATTCCAGTTTTTTGCCAATTCTCATACATTTTGGTCTAACTCCTCAGAGAAATTTCAGATCACCGAACGGAGTGGTATTTTGGGTTCTCCAACAGTAGACAACGAATTTGTGTTTTTTCATGGATACGGACCTTCTGGTCAAAAATGACGAGTTCTGGCTCATTCCAGTTTTTTTGCCTATTCTCATACATTTTGGTCTAACTCCTCAGTGAAAACTCGGATCACCGAATGGATTGGTTTTTTGGGTTTTACAAGAGTACACCAACAATTTGTGTTTTTTCTTGGAAACTGACCTCCGGGTCAAAAATGACGATTTCTGGCTCACTCCAGTGTTTTGCCAATTCTCCCAATACTTATAGATTTTGGTCTAACTCCTCAGTGAAAACTCGGATCACCGAATCGATTGGTTTTTTGGGTTTTACAAGAGTACACCAACAATTTGTGTTTTTTCTTGGAAACTGACCTCCGGGTCAAAAATGACGATTTCTGGGTCACTCCAGTGTTTTGCCAATTCTCATAGATTTTGGTCTACCTCCTCAGTGAAATCTCGGATCACCGAGTGGGTTGGTATTTTGGGTTTTCCAAGAGTAGAGAGATAATTTGTGTTTTTTCTTGGAAACTGACCTCCGGATGAAAACTGACGATTTCTGGCTCATTCCAGTTTTTTGCCAATTCTCATACATTTTGGTCTAACACCTCAGTGAAAGTTCGGATCACCGAACGGAGTGGTATTTTGGGTTCTCCAAGAGTAGACAACGAATTTGTGTTTTTTCATGGATACGGACCTTCTGGTCAAAAATGACGAGTTCTGGCTCATTCCAGTTTTTTGCCAATTCTCATACATTTTGGTCTAACTCCTCAGTGAAAACTCGGATCACCGAATGGATTGGTTTTTTGGGTTTTACAAGAGTACACCAACAATTTGTGTTTTTTCTTGGAAACTGACCTCCAGGTCAAAAATGACGATTGCTGGCTCACTCCAGTTTTTTGCCAATTCTCATAGATTTTGGTCTACCTCCTCAGTGAAATCTCGGATCACCGAGTGGATTGGTATTTTGCGTTCTCCAAGAGTAGACGAATTTGTGTTTTTTCTTGGATACTGACCTTCTGGTCAAAAATGACGAGTTCTGGCTCATTCCAGTTTTTTGCCAATTCCCATACATTTTGGTCTAACTCCTCAGTGAAAACTCAGATCACCGAATGGATTGGTTTTTTGGGTTTTACAAGAGTACACCAACAATTTGTGTTTTTTCTTGGAAACTGACCTCCAGGTCAAAAATGACGATTTCTGGCTCACTCCAGTTTTTTGCCAATTCTCATAGATTTTGGTCTACCTCCTCAGTGAAATCTCGGATCACCGAGTGGATTGGTATTTTGGGTTTTCCAAGAGTAGAGAGAGAATTTGTGTTTTTTCTTGGAAACTGACCTCCGGATGAAAAATGACGATTTCTGGCTCATTCCAGTTTTTTGCCAATTCTCATACATTTTGGTCTAACACCTCAGTGAAAGTTCGGATCACCGAACGGAGTGGTATTTTGGGTTCTCCAAGAGTAGACAACGAATTTGTGTTTTTTCATGGACACGGACCTTCTGGTCAAAAATGACGAGTTCTGGCTCATTCCAGTTTTTTTGCCAATTCTCATACATTTTGGTCTAACTCAGTGAAAACTCGGATCACCGAATGGATTGGTTTTTTGGGTTTTACAAGAGTACGCCAACAATTTGTGTTTTTTCTTGGAAACTGACCTCCGGGTCAAAAATGACGATTTCTGGCTCATTCCAGTGTTTTGCCAATTCTCATAGATTTTGGTCTACCTCCTCAGTGAAATCTCGGATCACCGAGTGGATTGGTATTTTGGGTTTTCCAAGAGTAGAGAGAGAATTTGTGTTTTTTCTTGGAAACTGACCTCCGGATGAAAAATGACGATTTCTGGCTCATTCCAGTTTTTTGCCAATTCTCATACATTTTGGTCTAACACCTCAGTGAAATTTAGGATCACCGAACGGAGTGGTATTTTGGCTTCTCCAAGAGTAGACAACGAATTTGTGTTTTTTCATGGATACGGACCTTCTGGTCAAAAATGACGAGTTCTGGCTCATTCCAGTTTTTTGCCAATTCTCATACATTTTGGTCTAACTCCTCAGTGAAAACTCGGATCACCGAATGGATTGGTTTTTCGGGTTTTACAAGAGTACACCAACAATTTGTGTTTTTTCTTGGAAACTGACCTCCAGGTCAAAAATGACGATTTCTGGCTCACTCCAGTTTTTTGCCAATTCTCATAGATTTTGGTCTACCTCCTCAGTGAAATCTCGGATCACCGAGTGGATTGGTATTTTGCGTTCTCCAAGAGTAGACAACGAATTTGTGTTTTTTCTTGGATACTGACCTTCTGGTCAAAAATGACGAGTTCTGGCTCATTCCAGTTTTTTGCCAATTATACATTTTGGTCTAACTCCTCAGTGAAAACTCGGATCACCGAATGGATTGGTTTTTTGGGTTTTACAAGAGTACACCAACAATTTGTGTTTTTTCTTGGAAACTGACCTCCGGGTTAAAAATGACGATTTCTGGCTCACTCCAGTGTTTTGCCAATTCTCATAGATTTTGGTCTATCTCCTCAGTGAAATCTCGGATCACCGAGTGGATTGGTATTTTGGGTTTTCCAAGAGTAGAGAGAGAATTTGTGTTTTTTCTTGGAAACTGACCTCCGGATGAAAAATGACGATTTCTGGCTCATTCCAGTTTTTTGCCAATTCTCATACATTTTGGTCTAACACCTCAGTGAAAGTTCGGATCACCGAACGGAGTGGTATTTTGGGTTGTCCAAGAGTAGACAACGAATTTGTGTTTTTGCTTGGATGCTGACCTTCTGGTCAAAAATGACGAGTTCTGGCTCATTCCAGTTTTTTGCCAATTCCCATACATTTTGGTCTAACTCCTCAGTGAAAACTCAGATCACCGAATGGATTGGTTTTTTGGGTTTTACAAGAGTACACCAACAATTTGTGTTTTTTCTTGGAAACTGACCTCCAGGTCAAAAATAACGATTTCTGGCTCACTCCAGTTTTTTGCCAATTCTCATAGATTTTGGTCTACCTCCTCAGTGAAATCTCGGATCACCGAGTGGATTGGTATTTTGGGTTTTCCAAGAGTAGAGAGAGAATTTGTGTTTTTTCTTGGAAACTGACCTCCGGATGAAAAATGACGATTTCTGGCTCATTCCAGTTTTTTGCCAATTCTCATACATTTTGGTCTAACACCTCAGTGAAATTTCGGATCACCGAACGGAGTGGTATTTTGGGTTCTCCAAGAGTAGACAACGAATTTGTGTTTTTTCATGGATACGGACCTTCTGGTCAAAAATGACGAGTTCTGGCTCATTCCAGTTTTTTTGCCAATTCTCATACATTTTGGTCTAACTCCTCAGTGAAAACTCGGATCACCGAATGGATTGGTTTTTTGGGTTTTACAAGAGTACGCCAACAATTTGTGTTTTTTCTTGGAAACTGACCTCCGGGTCAAAAATGACGATTTCTGGCTCACTCCAGTGTTTTGCCAATTCTCATAGATTTTGGTCTACCTCCTCAGTGAAATCTCGGATCACCGAGTGGATTGGTATTTTGGGTTTTCCAAGAGTAGAGAGAGAATTTGTGTTTTTTCTTGGAAACTGACCTCCGGATGAAAAATGACGATTTCTGGCTCATTCCAGTTTTTTGCCAATTCTCATACATTTTGGTCTAACACCTCAGTGAAAGTTCGGATCACCGAACGGAGTGGTATTTTGGGTTCTCCAAGAGTAGACAACGAATTTGTGTTTTTTCATGGATACGGACCTTCTGGTCAAAAATGACGAGTTCTGGCTCATTCCAGTTTTTTTGCCAATTCTCATACATTTTGGTCTAACTCCTCAGTGAAAACTCGGATCACCGAATGGATTGGTTTTTTGGGTTTTACAAGAGTACGCCAACAATTTGTGTTTTTTCTTGGAAACTGACCTCCGGGTCAAAAATGACGATTTCTGGCTCACTCCAGTGTTTTGCCAATTCTCATAGATTTTGGTCTACCTCCTCAGTGAAATCTCGGATCACCGAGTGGATTGGTATTTTGGGTTTTCCAAGAGTAGAGAGAGAATTTGTGTTTTTTCTTGGAAACTGACCTCCGGATGAAAAATGACGATTTCTGGCTCATTCCAGTTTTTTGCCAATTCTCATACATTTTGGTCTAACACCTCAGTGAAATTTCGGATCACCGAACGGAGTGGTATTTTGGGTTCTCCAAGAGTAGACAACGAATTTGTGTTTTTGCTTGGATGCTGACCTTCTGGTCAAAAATGACGAGTTCTGGCTCATTCCAGTTTTTTGCCAATTCTCATACATTTTGGTCTAACTCCTCAGTGAAAACTCGGATCACCGAATGGATTGGTTTTTTGGGTTTTACAAGAGTACACCAACAATTTGTGTTTTTTCTTGGAAACTGACCTCCAGGTCAAAAATGACGATTTCTGGCTCACTCCAGTTTTTTGCCAATTCTCATAGATTTTGGTCTACCTCCTCAGTGAAATCTCGGATCACCGAGTGGATTGGTATTTTGCGTTCTCCAAGAGTAGACGAATTTGTGTTTTTTCTTGGATACTGACCTTCTGGTCAAAAATGACGAGTTCTGGCTCATTCCAGTTTTTTGCCAATTCCCATACATTTTGGTCTAACTCCTCAGTGAAAACTCAGATCACCGAATGGATTGGTTTTTTGGGTTTTACAAGAGTACACCAACAATTTGTGTTTTTTCTTGGAAACTGACCTCCAGGTCAAAAATGACGATTTCTGGCTCACTCCAGTTTTTTGCCAATTCTCATAGATTTTGGTCTACCTCCTCAGTGAAATCTCGGATCACCGAGTGGATTGGTATTTTGGGTTTTCCAAGAGTAGAGAGAGAATTTGTGTTTTTTCTTGGAAACTGACCTCCGGATGAAAAATGACGATTTCTGGCTCATTCCAGTTTTTTGCCAATTCTCATACATTTTGGTCTAACACCTCAGTGAAAGTTCGGATCACCGAACGGAGTGGTATTTTGGGTTCTCCAAGAGTAGACAACGAATTTGTGTTTTTTCATGGACACGGACCTTCTGGTCAAAAATGACGAGTTCTGGCTCATTCCAGTTTTTTTGCCAATTCTCATACATTTTGGTCTAACTCCTCAGTGAAAACTCGGATCACCGAATGGATTGGTTTTTCGGGTTTTACAAGAGTACACCAACAATTTGTGTTTTTTCTTGGAAACTGACCTCCAGGTCAAAAATGACGATTTCTGGCTCACTCCAGTTTTTTGCCAATTCTCATAGATTTTGGTCTACCTCCTCAGTGAAATCTCGGATCACCGAGTGGATTGGTATTTTGCGTTCTCCAAGAGTAGACAACGAATTTGTGTTTTTTCTTGGATACTGACCTTCTGGTCAAAAATGACGAGTTCTGGCTCATTCCAGTTTTTTGCCAATTCCCATACATTTTGGTCTAACTCCTCAGTGAAAACTCAGATCACCGAATGGATTGGTTTTTTGGGTTTTACAAGAGTACACCAACAATTTGTGTTTTTTCTTGGAAACTGACCTCCAGGTCAAAAATGACGATTTCTGGCTCACTCCAGTTTTTTGCCAATTCTCATAGATTTTGGTCTACCTCCTCAGTGAAATCTCGGATCACCGAGTGGATTGGTATTTTGGGTTTTCCAAGAGTAGAGAGAGAATTTGTGTTTTTTCTTGGAAACTGACCTCCGGATGAAAAATGACGATTTCTGGCTCATTCCAGTTTTTTGCCAATTCTCATACATTTTGGTCTAACACCTCAGTGAAAGTTCGGATCACCGAACGGAGTGGTATTTTGGGTTCTCCAAGAGTAGACAACGAATTTGTGTTTTTGCTTGGATGCTGACCTTCTGGTCAAAAATGACGAGTTCTGGCTCATTCCAGTTTTTTGCCAATTCTCATACATTTTGGTCTAACTCCTCAGAGAAATTTCGGATCACCGAACGGAGTGGTATTTTGGGTTCTCCAAGAGTAGACAACGAATTTGTGTTTTTGCTTGGATGCTGACCTTCTGGTCAAAAATGACGAGTTCTGGCTCATTCCAGTTTTTTGCCAATTCTCATACATTTTGGTCTAACTCCTCAGTGAAAACTCGGATCACCGAATGGATTGGTTTTTTGGGTTTTACAAGAGTACACCAACAATTTGTGTTTTTTCTTGGAAACTGACCTCCAGGTCAAAAATGACGATTTCTGGCTCACTCCAGTTTTTTGCCAATTCTCATAGATTTTGGTCTACCTCCTCAGTGAAATCTCGGATCACCGAGTGGATTGGTATTTTGCGTTCTCCAAGAGTAGACGAATTTGTGTTTTTTCATGGACACGGACCTTCTGGTCAAAAATGACGAGTTCTGGCTCATTCCAGTTTTTTTGCCAATTCTCATACATTTTGGTCTAACTCCTCAGTGAAAACTCGGATCACCGAATGGATTGGTTTTTCGGGTTTTACAAGAGTACACCAACAATTTGTGTTTTTTCTTGGAAACTGACCTCCAGGTCAAAAATGACGATTTCTGGCTCACTCCAGTTTTTTGCCAATTCTCATAGATTTTGGTCTACCTCCTCAGTGAAATCTCGGATCACCGAGTGGATTGGTATTTTGCGTTCTCCAAGAGTAGACAACGAATTTGTGTTTTTTCTTGGATACTGACCTTCTGGTCAAAAATGACGAGTTCTGGCTCATTCCAGTTTTTTTGCCAATTCCCATACATTTTGGTCTAACTCCTCAGTGAAAACTCAGATCACCGAATGGATTGGTTTTTTGGGTTTTACAAGAGTACACCAACAATTTGTGTTTTTTCTTGGAAACTGACCTCCAGGTCAAAAATGACGATTTCTGGCTCACTCCAGTTTTTTGCCAATTCTCATAGATTTTGGTCTACCTCCTCAGTGAAATCTCGGATCACCGAGTGGATTGGTATTTTGGGTTTTCCAAGAGTAGAGAGAGAATTTGTGTTTTTTCTTGGAAACTGACCTCCGGATGAAAAATGACGATTTCTGGCTCATTCCAGTTTTTTGCCAATTCTCATACATTTTGGTCTAACACCTCAGTGAAAGTTCGGATCACCGAACGGAGTGGTATTTTGGGTTCTCCAAGAGTAGACAACGAATTTGTGTTTTTGCTTGGATGCTGACCTTCTGGTCAAAAATGACGAGTTCTGGCTCATTCCAGTTTTTTGCCAATTCTCATACATTTTGGTCTAACTCCTCAGAGAAAACTCGGATCACCGAATGGATTGGTTTTTTGGGTTTTACAAGAGTACACCAACAATTTGTGTTTTTTCTTGGAAACTGACCTCCAGGTCAAAAATGACGATTTCTGGCTCACTCCAGTTTTTTGCCAATTCTCATAGATTTTGGTCTACCTCCTCAGTGAAATCTCGGATCACCGAGTGGATTGGTATTTTGGGTTTTCCAAGAGTAGAGAGAGAATTTGTGTTTTTTCTTGGAAACTGACCTCCGGATGAAAAATGACGATTTCTGGCTCATTCCAGTTTTTTGCCAATTCTCATACATTTTGGTCTAACACCTCAGTGAAAGTTCGGATCACCGAACGGAGTGGTATTTTGGGTTCTCCAAGAGTAGACAACGAATTTGTGTTTTTTCATGGACACGGACCTTCTGGTCAAAAATGACGAGTTCTGGCTCATTCCAGTTTTTTTGCCAATTCTCATACATTTTGGTCTAACTCCTCAGTGAAAACTCGGATCACCGAATGGATTGGTTTTTCGGGTTTTACAAGAGTACACCAACAATTTGTGTTTTTTCTTGGAAACTGACCTCCAGGTCAAAAATGACGATTTCTGGCTCACTCCAGTTTTTTGCCAATTCTCATAGATTTTGGTCTACCTCCTCAGTGAAATCTCGGATCACCGAGTGGATTGGTATTTTGCGTTCTCCAAGAGTAGACAACGAATTTGTGTTTTTTCTTGGATACTGACCTTCTGGTCAAAAATGACGAGTTCTGGCTCATTCCAGTTTTTTGCCAATTCCCATACATTTTGGTCTAACTCCTCAGTGAAAACTCAGATCACCGAATGGATTGGTTTTTTGGGTTTTACAAGAGTACACCAACAATTTGTGTTTTTTCTTGGAAACTGACCTCCAGGTCAAAAATGACGATTTCTGGCTCACTCCAGTTTTTTGCCAATTCTCATAGATTTTGGTCTACCTCCTCAGTGAAATCTCGGATCACCGAGTGGATTGGTATTTTGGGTTTTCCAAGAGTAGAGAGAGAATTTGTGTTTTTTCTTGGAAACTGACCTCCGGATGAAAAATGACGATTTCTGGCTCATTCCAGTTTTTTGCCAATTCTCATACATTTTGGTCTAACACCTCAGTGAAAGTTCGGATCACCGAACGGAGTGGTATTTTGGGTTCTCCAAGAGTAGACAACGAATTTGTGTTTTTGCTTGGATGCTGACCTTCTGGTCAAAAATGACGAGTTCTGGCTCATTCCAGTTTTTTGCCAATTCTCATACATTTTGGTCTAACTCCTCAGAGAAATTTCGGATCACCGAATGGATTGGTTTTTTGGGTTTTACAAGAGTACACCAACAATTTGTGTTTTTGCTTGGAAACTGACCTCCAGGTCAAAAATGACGATTTCTGGCTCACTCCAGTTTTTTGCCAATTCTCATAGATTTTGGTCTACCTCCTCAGTGAAATCTCGGATCACCGAGTGGATTGGTATTTTGCGTTCTCCAAGAGTAGACGAATTTGTGTTTTTTCATGGACACGGACCTTCTGGTCAAAAATGACGAGTTCTGGCTCATTCCAGTTTTTTTTGCCAATTCTCATACATTTTGGTCTAACTCCTCAGTGAAAACTCGGATCACCGAATGGATTGGTTTTTCGGGTTTTACAAGAGTACACCAACAATTTGTGTTTTTTCTTGGAAACTGACCTCCAGGTCAAAAATGACGATTTCTGGCTCACTCCAGTTTTTTGCCAATTCTCATAGATTTTGGTCTACCTCCTCAGTGAAATCTCGGATCACCGAGTGGATTGGTATTTTGCGTTCTCCAAGAGTAGACAACGAATTTGTGTTTTTTCTTGGATACTGACCTTCTGGTCAAAAATGACGAGTTCTGGCTCATTCCAGTTTTTTGCCAATTCCCATACATTTTGGTCTAACTCCTCAGTGAAAACTCAGATCACCGAATGGATTGGTTTTTTGGGTTTTACAAGAGTACACCAACAATTTGTGTTTTTTCTTGGAAACTGACCTCCAGGTCAAAAATGACGATTTCTGGCTCACTCCAGTTTTTTGCCAATTCTCATAGATTTTGGTCTACCTCCTCAGTGAAATCTCGGATCACCGAGTGGATTGGTATTTTGGGTTTTCCAAGAGTAGAGAGAGAATTTGTGTTTTTTCTTGGAAACTGACCTCCGGATGAAAAATGACGATTTCTGGCTCATTCCAGTTTTTTGCCAATTCTCATACATTTTGGTCTAACACCTCAGTGAAAGTTCGGATCACCGAACGGAGTGGTATTTTGGGTTCTCCAAGAGTAGACAACGAATTTGTGTTTTTGCTTGGATGCTGACCTTCTGGTCAAAAATGACGAGTTCTGGCTCATTCCAGTTTTTTGCCAATTCTCATACATTTTGGTCTAACTCCTCAGAGAAATTTCGGATCACCGAATGGATTGGTTTTTTGGGTTTTACAAGAGTACACCAACAATTTGTGTTTTTGCTTGGAAACTGACCTCCAGGTCAAAAATGACGATTTCTGGCTCACTCCAGTTTTTTGCCAATTCTCATAGATTTTGGTCTACCTCCTCAGTGAAATCTCGGATCACCGAGTGGATTGGTATTTTGCGTTCTCCAAGAGTAGACGAATTTGTGTTTTTTCATGGACACGGACCTTCTGGTCAAAAATGACGAGTTCTGGCTCATTCCAGTTTTTTTGCCAATTCTCATACATTTTGGTCTAACTCCTCAGTGAAAACTCGGATCACCGAATGGATTGGTTTTTCGGGTTTTACAAGAGTACACCAACAATTTGTGTTTTTTCTTGGAAACTGACCTCCAGGTCAAAAATGACGATTTCTGGCTCACTCCAGTTTTTTGCCAATTCTCATAGATTTTGGTCTACCTCCTCAGTGAAATCTCGGATCACCGAGTGGATTGGTATTTTGCGTTCTCCAAGAGTAGACAACGAATTTGTGTTTTTTCTTGGATACTGACCTTCTGGTCAAAAATGACGAGTTCTGGCTCATTCCAGTTTTTTGCCAATTCCCATACATTTTGGTCTAACTCCTCAGTGAAAACTCAGATCACCGAATGGATTGGTTTTTTGGGTTTTACAAGAGTACACCAACAATTTGTGTTTTTTCTTGGAAACTGACCTCCAGGTCAAAAATGACGATTTCTGGCTCACTCCAGTTTTTTGCCAATTCTCATAGATTTTGGTCTACCTCCTCAGTGAAATCTCGGATCACCGAGTGGATTGGTATTTTGGGTTTTCCAAGAGTAGAGAGAGAATTTGTGTTTTTTCTTGGAAACTGACCTCCGGATGAAAAATGACGATTTCTGGCTCATTCCAGTTTTTTGCCAATTCTCATACATTTTGGTCTAACACCTCAGTGAAAGTTCGGATCACCGAACGGAGTGGTATTTTGGGTTCTCCAAGAGTAGACAACGAATTTGTGTTTTTGCTTGGATGCTGACCTTCTGGTCAAAAATGACGAGTTCTGGCTCATTCCAGTTTTTTGCCAATTCTCATACATTTTGGTCTAACTCCTCAGAGAAATTTCGGATCACCGAACGGAGTGGTATTTTGGGTTCTCCAAGAGTAGACAACGAATTTGTGTTTTTGCTTGGATGCTGACCTTCTGGTCAAAAATGACGAGTTCTGGCTCATTCCAGTTTTTTGCCAATTCTCATACATTTTGGTCTAACTCCTCAGTGAAAACTCGGATCACCGAATGGATTGGTTTTTTGGGTTTTACAAGAGTACACCAACAATTTGTGTTTTTTCTTGGAAACTGACCTCCAGGTCAAAAATGACGATTTCTGGCTCACTCCAGTTTTTTGCCAATTCTCATAGATTTTGGTCTACCTCCTCAGTGAAATCTCGGATCACCGAGTGGATTGGTATTTTGCGTTCTCCAAGAGTAGACGAATTTGTGTTTTTTCTTGGATACTGACCTTCTGGTCAAAAATGACGAGTTCTGGCTCATTCCAGTTTTTTGCCAATTCCCATACATTTTGGTCTAACTCCTCAGTGAAAACTCGGATCACCGAATGGATTGGTTTTTTGGGTTTTACAAGAGTACACCAACAATTTGTGTTTTTTCTTGGAAACTGACCTCCAGGTCAAAAATGACGATTTCTGGCTCACTCCAGTTTTTTGCCAATTCTCATAGATTTTGGTCTACCTCCTCAGTGAAATCTCGGATCACCGAGTGGATTGGTATTTTGCGTTCTCCAAGAGTAGACGAATTTGTGTTTTTTCTTGGATACTGACCTTCTGGTCAAAAATGACGAGTTCTGGCTCATTCCAGTTTTTTGCCAATTCCCATACATTTTGGTCTAACTCCTCAGTGAAAACTCAGATCACCGAATGGATTGGTTTTTTGGGTTTTACAAGAGTACACCAACAATTTGTGTTTTTTCTTGGAAACTGACCTCCAGGTCAAAAATGACGATTTCTGGCTCACTCCAGTTTTTTGCCAATTCTCATAGATTTTGGTCTACCTCCTCAGTGAAATCTCGGATCACCGAGTGGATTGGTATTTTGGGTTTTCCAAGAGTAGAGAGAGAATTTGTGTTTTTTCTTGGAAACTGACCTCCGGATGAAAAATGACGATTTCTGGCTCATTCCAGTTTTTTGCCAATTCTCATACATTTTGGTCTAACACCTCAGTGAAAGTTCGGATCACCGAACGGAGTGGTATTTTGGGTTCTCCAAGAGTAGACAACGAATTTGTGTTTTTTCATGGACACGGACCTTCTGGTCAAAAATGACGAGTTCTGGCTCATTCCAGTTTTTTTGCCAATTCTCATACATTTTGGTCTAATTCCTCAGTGAAAACTCGGATCACCGAATGGATTGGTTTTTCGGGTTTTACAAGAGTACACCAACAATTTGTGTTTTTTCTTGGAAACTGACCTCCAGGTCAAAAATGACGATTTCTGGCTCACTCCAGTTTTTTGCCAATTCTCATAGATTTTGGTCTACCTCCTCAGTGAAATCTCGGATCACCGAGTGGATTGGTATTTTGCGTTCTCCAAGAGTAGACAACGAATTTGTGTTTTTTCTTGGATACTGACCTTCTGGTCAAAAATGACGAGTTCTGGCTCATTCCAGTTTTTTGCCAATTCCCATACATTTGGTCTAACTCCTCAGTGAAAACTCAGATCACCGATGGATTGGTTTTTGGGTTTTACAAGAGTACACCAACAATTTGTGTTTTTCTTGGAAACTGACCTCCAGGTCAAAAATGACGATTTCTGGCTCACTCCAGTTTTTTGCCAATTCTCATAGATTTTGGTCTACCTCCTCAGTGAAATCTCGGATCACCGAGTGGATTGGTATTTTGGGTTTTCCAAGAGTAGAGAGAGAATTTGTGTTTTTTCTTGGAAACTGACCTCCGGATGAAAAATGACGATTTCTGGCTCATTCCAGTTTTTGCCAATTCTCATACATTTTGGTCTAACACCTCAGTGGAAAGTTCGGATCACCGAACGGAGTGGTATTTTGGGTTCTCCAAGAGTAGACAACGAATTTGTGTTTTTGCTTGGATGCTGACCTTCTGGTCAAAAATGACGAGTTCTGGCTCATTCCAGTTTTTTGCCAATTCTCATACATTTGGTCTAACTCCTCAGAGAAATTTCGGATCACCGAACGGAGTGGTATTTTGGGTTCTCCAAGAGTAGACAACGAATTTGTGTTTTTTGCTTGGATGCTGACCTTCTGGTCAAAATGACGAGTTCTGGCTCATTCCAGTTTTTTGCCAATTCCTCATACATTTTGGTCTAACTCCTCAGTGAAAACTCGGATCACCGAATGGATTGGTTTTTTGGGTTTTACAAGAGTACACCAACAATTTGTGTTTTTTTCTTGGAAACTGACCTCCAGGTCAAAAATGACGATTTCTGGCTCACTCCAGTTTTTGCCAATTCTCATAGATTTTGTTCTACCTCCTCAGTGAAATCTCGGATCACCGAGTGGATTGGTATTTTGCGTTCTCCAAGAGTAGACGAATTTGTGTTTTTTCTTGGATACTGACCTTCTGGTCAAAAATGAAGAGTTCTGGCTCATTCCAGTTTTTTGCCAATTCCCATACATTTTGGTCTAACTCCTCAGTGAAAACTCAGATCACCGAATGGATTGGTTTTTTGGGTTTTACAAGAGTACACCAACAATTTGTGTTTTTTCTTGGAAACTGACCTCCAGGTCAAAAATGACGATTTCTGGCTCACTCCAGTTTTTGCCAATTCTCATAGATTTTGGTCTACCTCCTCAGTGAAATCTCGGATCACCGAGTGGATTGGTATTTTGGTTTTCCAAGAGTAGAGAGAGAATTTGTGTTTTTTCTTGGAAACTGACCTCCGGATGAAAAATGACGATTTCTGGCTCATTCCAGTTTTTTGCCAATTCTCATACATTTTGGTCTAACACCTCAGTGAAAGTTCGGATCACCGAACGGAGTGGTATTTTGGGTTCTCCAAGAGTAGACAACGAATTTGTGTTTTTTCATGGACACGGACCTTCTGGTCAAAAATGACGAGTTCTGGCTCATTCCAGTTTTTTTGCCAATTCTCATACATTTTGGTCTAACTCCTCAGTGAAAACTCGGATCACCGAATGGATTGGTTTTTTGGGTTTTACAAGAGTACGCCAACAATTTGTGTTTTTTCTTGGAAACTGACCTCCGGGTCAAAAATGACGATTTCTGGCTCACTCCAGTGTTTTGCCAATTCTCATAGATTTTGGTCTACCTCCTCAGTGAAATCTCGGATCACCGAGTGGATTGGTATTTTGGGTTTTCCAAGAGTAGAGAGAGAATTTGTGTTTTTTCTTGGAAACTGACCTTCTGGTCAAAAATGACGAGTTCTGGCTCATTCCAGTTTTTTGCCAATTCCCATACATTTTGGTCTAACTCCTCAGTGAAAACTCAGATCACCGAATGGATTGGTTTTTTGGGTTTTACAAGAGTACACCAACAATTTGTGTTTTTTCTTCGAAACTGACCTCCAGGTCAAAAATGACGATTTCTGGCTCACTCCAGTTTTTTGCCAATTCTCATAGATTTTGGTCTACCTCCTCAGTGAAATCTCGGATCACCGAGTGGATTGGTATTTTGGGTTTTCCAAGAGTAGAGAGAGAATTTGTGTTTTTTCTTGGAAACTGACCTCCGGATGAAAAATGACGATTTCTGGCTCATTCCAGTTTTTTGCCAATTCTCATACATTTTGGTCTAACACCTCAGTGAAAGTTCGGATCACCGAACGGAGTGGTATTTTGGGTTCTCCAAGAGTAGACAACGAATTTGTGTTTTTGCTTGGATGCTGACCTTCTGGTCAAAAATGACGAGTTCTGGCTCATTCCAGTTTTTTGCCAATTCTCATACATTTTGGTCTAACTCCTCAGAGAAATTTCGGATCACCGAACGGAGTGGTATTTTGGGTTCTCCAAGAGTAGACAACGAATTTGTGTTTTTGCTTGGATGCTGACCTTCTGGTCAAAAATGACGAGTTCTGGCTCATTCCAGTTTTTTGCCAATTCTCATACATTTTGGTCTAACTCCTCAGTGAAAACTCGGATCACCGAATGGATTGGTTTTTTGGGTTTTACAAGAGTACACCAACAATTTGTGTTTTTTCTTGGAAACTGACCTCCAGGTCAAAAATGACGATTTCTGGCTCACTCCAGTTTTTTGCCAATTCTCATAGATTTTGGTCTACCTCCTCAGTGAAATCTCGGATCACCGAGTGGATTGGTATTTTGCGTTCTCCAAGAGTAGACGAATTTGTGTTTTTTCTTGGATACTGACCTTCTGGTCAAAAATGACGAGTTCTGGCTCATTCCAGTTTTTTGCCAATTCCCATACATTTTGGTCTAACTCCTCAGTGAAAACTCAGATCACCGAATGGATTGGTTTTTTGGGTTTTACAAGAGTACACCAACAATTTGTGTTTTTTCTTGGAAACTGACCTCCAGGTCAAAAATGACGATTTCTGGCTCACTCCAGTTTTTTGCCAATTCTCATAGATTTTGGTCTACCTCCTCAGTGAAATCTCG
Source organism: Thamnophis sirtalis (assembly GCF_051295495.1). NCBI lineage: Eukaryota > Metazoa > Chordata > Lepidosauria > Squamata > Natricidae > Thamnophis > Thamnophis sirtalis. Next base: position 24,479,753 of record NW_028261382.1, read on the forward strand.
GATCACCGAGTGGATTGGTATTTTGGGTTTTCCAAGAGTAGAGAGAGAATTTGTGTTTTTTCTTGGAAACTGACCTCCGGATGAAAAATGACGATTTCTGGCTCATTCCAGTTTTTTGCCAATTCTCATACATTTTGGTCTAACACCTCAGTGAAAGTTCGGATCACCGAACGGAGTGGTATTTTGGGTTCTCCAAGAGTAGACAACGAATTTGTGTTTTTTCTTGGACACGGACCTTCTGGTCAAAAATGACGAGTTCTGGCTCATTCCAGTTTTTTTGCCAATTCTCATACATTTTGGTCTACCTCCTCAGTGAAAACTCGGATCACCGAATGGATTGGTTTTTTGGGTTTTACAAGAGTACGCCAACAATTTGTGTTTTTTCTTGGAAACTGACCTCCGGGTCAAAAATGACGATTTCTGGCTCACTCCAGTGTTTTGCCAATTCTCATAGATTTTGGTCTACCTCCTCAGTGAAATCTCGGATCACCGAGTGGATTGGTATTTTGGGTTTTCCAAGAGTAGAGAGAGAATTTGTGTTTTTTCTTGGAAACTGACCTCCGGATGAAAAATGACGATTTCTGGCTCATTCCAGTTTTTTGCCAATTCTCATACATTTTGGTCTAACACCTCAGTGAAAATTAGGATCACCGAACGGAGTGGTATTTTGGCTTCTCCAAGAGTAGACAACGAATTTGTGTTTTTTCATGGATACGGACCTTCTGGTCAAAAATGACGAGTTCTGGCTCATTCCAGTTTTTTGCCAATTCTCATACATTTTGGTCTAACTCCTCAGTGAAAACTCGGATCACCGAATGGATTGGTTTTTCGGGTTTTACAAGAGTACACCAACCAATTTGTGTTTTTTCTTGGAAACTGACCTCCAGGTCAAAAATGACGATTTCTGGCTCACTCCAGTTTTTTGCCAATTCTCATAGATTTTGGTCTACCTCCTCAGTGAAATCTCGGATCACCGAGTGGATTGGTATTTTGGGTTTTCCAAGAGTAGAGAGAGAATTTGTGTTTTTTCTTGGAAACTGACCTCCGGATGAAAAATGACGATTTCTGGCTCATTCCAGTTTTTTGCCAATTCTCATACATTTTGGTCTAACACCTCAGTGAAATTTCGGATCACCGAACGGAGTGGTATTTTGGGTTCTCCAAGAGTAGACAACGAATTTGTGTTTTTGCTTGGATGCTGACCTTCTGGTCAAAAATGACGAGTTCTGGCTCATTCCAGTTTTTTGCCAATTCTCATACATTTTGGTCTAACTCCTCAGAGAAATTTCGGATCACCGAACGGAGTGGTATTTTGGGTTCTCCAAGAGTAGACAACGAATTTGTGTTTTTGCTTGGATGCTGACCTTCTGGTCAAAAATGACGAGTTCTGGCTCATTCCAGTTTTTTGCCAATTCTCATACATTTTGGTCTAACTCCTCAGTGAAAACTCGGATCACCGAATGGATTGGTTTTTTGGGTTTTACAAGAGTACACCAACAATTTGTGTTTTTTCTTGGAAACTGACCTCCAGGTCAAAAATGACGATTTCTGGCTCACTCCAGTTTTTTGCCAATTCTCATAGATTTTGGTCTACCTCCTCAGTGAAATCTCGGATCACCGAGTGATTGGTATTTTGCGTTCTCCAAGAGTAGACGAATTTGTGTTTTTTCTTGGATACTGACCTTCTGGTCAAAAATGAAGAGTTCTGGCTCATTCCAGTTTTTTGCCAATTCCCATACATTTTGGTCTAACTCCTCAGTGAAAACTCAGATCACCGAATGGATTGGTTTTTTGGGTTTTACAAGAGTACACCAACAATTTGTGTTTTTTCTTGGAAAACTGACCTCCAGGTCAAAAATGACGATTTCTGGCCTCAATCCAGTTTTTTGCCAATTCTCATAGATTTTGGTCTACCTCCTCAGTGAAATCTCGGATCACCGAGTGGATTGGTATTTTGGGTTTTCCAAGAGTAGAGAGAGAATTTGTGTTTTTTCTTGGAAACTGACCTCCGGATGAAAAATGACGATTTCTGGCTCATTCCAGTTTTTTGCCAATTCTCATACATTTTGGTCTAACACCTCAGTGAAAGTTCGGATCACCGAACGGAGTGGTATTTTGGGTTCTCCAAGAGTAGACAACGAATTTGTGTTTTTTCATGGACACGGACCTTCTGGTCAAAAATGACGAGTTCTGGCTCATTCCAGTTTTTTGCCAATTCTCATACATTTTGGTCTAACTCCTCAGTGAAAACTCGGATCACCGAATGGATTGGTTTTTTGGGTTTTACAAGAGTACGCCAACAATTTGTGTTTTTTCTTGGAAACTGACCTCCGGGTCAAAAATGACGATTTCTGGCTCACTCCAGTGTTTTGCCAATTCTCATAGATTTTGTCTACCTCCTCAGTGAAATCTCGGATCACCGAGTGGATTGGTATTTTGGGTTTTCCAAGAGTAGAGAGAGAATTTGTGTTTTTTCTTGGAAACTGACCTTCTGGTCAAAAATGACGAGTTCTGGCTCATTCCAGTTTTTTTGCCAATTCCCATACATTTTGGTCTAACTCCTCAGTGAAAACTCAGATCACCGAATGGATTGGTTTTTTGGGTTTTACAAGAGTACACCAACAATTTGTGTTTTTTTCTTGGAAACTGACCTCCAGGTCAAAAATGACGATTTCTGGCTCACTCCAGTTTTTTGCCAATTCTCATAGATTTTGGTCTACCTCCTCAGTGAAATCTCGGATCACCGAGTGGATTGGTATTTTGGGTTTTCCAAGAGTAGAGAGAGAATTTGTGTTTTTTCTTGGAAACTGACCTCCGGATGGAAAAATGACGATTTCTGGCTCATTCCAGTTTTTTGCCAATTCTCATACATTTTGGTCTAACACCTCAGTGAAAGTTCGGATCACCGAACGGAGTGGTATTTTGGGTTCTCCAAGAGTAGACAACGAATTTGTGTTTTTGCTTGGATGCTGACCTTCTGGTCAAAAATGACGAGTTCTGGCTCATTCCAGTTTTTGCCAATTCTCATACATTTTGGTCTAACTCCTCAGAGAAATTTTCGGATCACCGAACGGAGTGGTATTTTGGGTTTCTCCAAGAGTAGACAACGAATTTGTGTTTTTGCTTGGATGCTGACCTTCTGGTCAAAAATGACGAGTTCTGGCTCATTCCAGTTTTTGCCAATTCTCATACATTTTGGTCTAACTCCTCAGTGAAAACTCGGATCACCGAATGGATTGTTTTTTGGGTTTTTACAAGAGTACACCAACAATTTGTGTTTTTTCTTGGAAACTGACCTCCAGGTCAAAAATGACGATTTCTGGCTCACTCCAGTTTTTTGCCAATTCTCATAGATTTTGGTCTACCTCCTCAGTGAATCTCGGATCACCGAGTGGATTGGTATTTTGCGTTCTCCAAGAGTAGACGAATTTGTGTTTTTCTTGGATATTGACCTTCTGGTCAAAAATGACGAGTTCTGGCTCATTCCAGTTTTTTGCCAATTCCCATACATTTTGGTCTAACTCCTCAGTGAAAACTCAGATCACCGAATGGATTGGTTTTTTGGGTTTTACAAGAGTACACCAACAATTTGTGTTTTTTCTTGGAAACTGACCTCCAGGTCAAAAATGACGATTTCTGGCTCACTCCAGTTTTTTGCCAATCTCATTAGATTTTGGTCTACCTCCTCAGTGAAATCTCGGATCACCGAGTGGATTGGTATTTTGGGTTTTCCAAGAGTAGAGAGGAGAATTTGTGTTTTTTCTTGGAAACTGACCTCCGGATGAAAAATGACGATTCTGGCTCATTCCAGTTTTTTGCCAATTCTCATACATTTTGGTCTAACACCTCAGTGAAAGTTCGGATCACCGAACGGAGTGGTATTTTGGGTTCTCCAAGAGTAGACAACGAATTTGTGTTTTTTCATGGACACGGACCTTCTGGTCAAAATGACGAGTTCTGGCTCATTCCAGTTTTTTTGCCAATTCTCATACATTTTGGTCTACCTCCTCAGTGAAAACTCGGATCACCGAATGGATTGGTTTTTTGGGTTTTACAAGAGTACGCCAACAATTTGTGTTTTTTCTTGGAAACTGACCTCCGGGTCAAAAATGACGATTTCTGGCTCACTCCAGTGTTTTGCCAATTCTCATAGATTTTGGTCTACCTCCTCAGTGAAATCTCGGATCACCGAGTGGATTGGTATTTTGGGTTTTCCAAGAGTAGAGAGAGAATTTGTGTTTTTTCTTGGAAACTGACCTCCGGATGAAAAATGACGATTTCTGGCTCATTCCAGTTTTTTTGCCAATTCTCATACATTTTGGTCTAACACCTCAGTGAAATTTAGGAATCACCGAACGGAGTGGTATTTTGGCTTCTCCAAGAGTAGACAACGAATTTGTGTTTTTTCATGGATACGGACTTCTGGTCAAAAATGACGAGTTCTGGCTCATTCCAGTTTTTTGCCAATTCTCATACATTTTGGTCTAACTCCTCAGTGAAAACTCGGATCACCGAATGGATTGGTTTTTCGGGTTTTACAAGAGTACACCAACAATTTGTGTTTTTCTTGGAAACTGACCTCCAGGTCAAAAATGACGATTTCTGGCTCACTCCAGTTTTTGCCAATTCTCATAGATTTTGGTCTAACTCCTCAGAGAAATTTCGGATCACCGAACGGAGTGGTATTTTGGGTTCTCCAAGAGTAGACAACGAATTTTGTGTTTTTGCTTGGATGCTGACCTTCTGGTCAAAAATGACGAGTTCTGGCTCATTCCAGTTTTTTGCCAATTCTCATACATTTTGGTCTAACTCCTCAGTGAAAACTCGGATCACCGAATGGATTGGTTTTTTTGGGTTTTACAAGAGTACACCAACAATTGTGTTTTTTCTTGGAACTGACCTCCAGGGTCAAAAATGACGATTTCTGGCTCACTCCAGTTTTTTGCCAATTCTCATAGATTTTGGTCTACCTCCTCAGTGAAATCTCGGATCACCGAGTGGATTGGTATTTTGCGTTCTCCAAGAGTAGACGAATTTGTGTTTTTTCTTGGATACTGACCTTCTGGTCAAAAATGACGAGTTCTGGCTCATTCCAGTTTTTTGCCAATTCCCATACATTTTTGGTCTAACTCCTCAGTGAAAACTCAGATCACCGAATGGATTGGTTTTTTGGGTTTTACAAGAGTACACCAACAATTTGTGTTTTTCTTGGAAACTGACCTCCAGGTCAAAAATGACGATTTCTGGCTCACTCCAGTTTTTTGCCAATTCTCATAGATTTTGGTCTACCTCCTCAGTGAAATCTCGGATCACCGAGTGGATTGGTATTTTGGGTTTTCCAAGAGTAGAGAGAGAATTTGTGTTTTTTCTTGGAAACTGACCTCCGGATGAAAAATGACGATTTCTGGCTCATTCCAGTTTTTTGCCAATTCTCATACATTTTGGTCTAACACCTCAGTGAAAGTTCGGATCACCGAACGGAGTGGTATTTTGGGTTCTCCAAGAGTAGACAACGAATTTGTGTTTTTTCATGGACAGGACCTTCTGGTCAAAAATGACGAGTTCTGGCTCATTCCAGTTTTTTTGCCAATTCTCATACATTTTGGTCTACCTCCTCAGTGAAAACTCGGATCACCGAATGGATTGGTTTTTTGGGTTTTACAAGAGTACGCCAACAATTTGTGTTTTTTCTTGGAAACTGACCTCCGGGTCAAAAATGACGATTTCTGGCTCACTCCAGTGTTTTGCCAATTCTCATAGATTTTGGTCTACCTCCTCAGTGAAATCTCGGATCACCGAGTGGATTGGTATTTTGGGTTTTCCAAGAGTAGAGAGAGAATTTGTGTTTTTTCTTGGAAACTGACCTCCGGATGAAAAATGACGATTTCTGGCTCATTCCAGTTTTTTGCCAATTCTCATACATTTTGGTCTAACACCTCAGTGAAATTTAGGATCACCGAACGGAGTGGTATTTTGGCTTCTCCAAGAGTAGACAACGAATTTGTGTTTTTTCATGGATACGGACCTTCTGGTCAAAAATGACGAGTTCTGGCTCATTCCAGTTTTTTGCCAATTCTCATACATTTTGGTCTAACTCCTCAGTGAAAACTCGGATCACCGAATGGATTGGTTTTTCGGGTTTTACAAGAGTACACCAACAATTTGTGTTTTTTCTTGGAAACTGACCTCCAGGTCAAAAATGACGATTTCTGGCTCACTCCAGTTTTTTGCCAATTCTCATAGATTTTGGTCTACCTCCTCAGTGAAATCTCGGATCACCGAGTGGATTGGTATTTTGGGTTTTCCAAGAGTAGAGAGAGAATTTGTGTTTTTTCTTGGAAACTGACCTCCGGATGAAAAATGACGATTTCTGGCTCATTCCAGTTTTTTGCCAATTCTCATACATTTTGGTCTAACACCTCAGTGAAATTTCGGATCACCGAACGGAGTGGTATTTTGGGTTCTCCAAGAGTAGACAACGAATTTGTGTTTTTTCATGGATACGGACCTTCTGGTCAAAAATGACGAGTTCTGGCTCATTCCAGTTTTTTGCCAATTCTCATACATTTTGGTCTAACTCCTCAGTGAAAACTTGGATCACCGAATGGATTGGTTTTTCGGGTTTTACAAGATTACACCAACAATTTGTGTTTTTTCTTGGAAACTGACCTCCGGGTCAAAAATGACGATTTCTGGCTCACTCCAGTGTTTTGCCAATTCTCATAGATTTTGGTCTACCTCCTCAGTGAAATCTCGGATCACCGAGTGGATTGGTATTTTGGGTTTTCCAAGAGTAGAGAGAGAATTTGTGTTTTTTCTTGGAAACTGACCTCCGGATGAAAAATGACGATTTCTGGCTCATTCCAGTTTTTTGCCAATTCTCATACATTTTGGTCTAACACCTCAGTGAAAGTTCGGATCACCGAACGGAGTGGTATTTTGGGTTCTCCAAGAGTAGACAACGAATTTGTGTTTTTGCTTGGATGCTGACCTTCTGGTCAAAAATGACGAGTTCTGGCTCATTCCAGTTTTTTGCCAATTCTCATACATTTTGGTCTAACTCCTCAGAGAAATTTCGGATCACCGAACGGAGTGGTATTTTGGGTTCTCCAAGAGTAGACAACGAATTTGTGTTTTTGCTTGGATGCTGACCTTCTAGTCAAAAATGACGAGTTCTGGCTTATTCCAGTTTTTTGCCAATTCTCATACATTTTGGTCTAACTCCTTAGTGAAAACTCGGATCACCGAATGGATTGGTTTTTTGGGTTTTACAAGAGTACACCAACAATTTGTGTTTTTTCTTGGAAACTGACCTCCAGGTCAAAAATGACGATTTCTGGCTCACTCCAGTTTTTTGCCAATTCTCATAGATTTTGGTCTACCTCCTCAGTGAAATCTCGGATCACCGAGTGGATTGGTATTTTGCGTTCTCCAAGAGTAGACGAATTTGTGTTTTTTCTTGGATACTGACCTTCTGGTCAAAAATGACGAGTTCTGGCTCATTCCAGTTTTTTGCCAATTCCCATACATTTTGGTCTAACTCCTCAGTGAAAACTCAGATCACCGAATGGATTGGTTTTTTGGGTTTTACAAGAGTACACCAACAATTTGTGTTTTTTCTTGGAAACTGACCTCCAGGTCAAAAATGACGATTTCTGGCTCACTCCAGTTTTTTGCCAATTCTCATAGATTTTGGTCTACCTCCTCAGTGAAATCTCGGATCACCGAGTGGATTGGTATTTTGGGTTTTCCAAGAGTAGAGAGAGAATTTGTGTTTTTTCTTGGAAACTGACCTCCGGATGAAAAATGACGATTTCTGGCTCATTCCAGTTTTTTGCCAATTCTCATACATTTTGGTCTAACACCTCAGTGAAAGTTCGGATCACCGAACGGAGTGGTATTTTGGGTTCTCCAAGAGTAGACAACGAATTTGTGTTTTTTCATGGACACGGACCTTCTGGTCAAAAATGACGAGTTCTGGCTCATTCCAGTTTTTTGCCAATTCTCATACATTTTGGTCTAACTCCTCAGTGAAAACTCGGATCACCGAATGGATTGGTTTTTTGGGTTTTACAAGAGTACGCCAACAATTTGTGTTTTTTCTTGGAAACTGACCTCCGGGTCAAAAATGACGATTTCTGGCTCACTCCAGTGTTTTGCCAATTCTCATAGATTTTGGTCTACCTCCTCAGTGAAATCTCGGATCACCGAGTGGATTGGTATTTTGGGTTTTCCAAGAGTAGAGAGAGAATTTGTGTTTTTTTCTTGGAAACTGACCTCCGGATGAAAAATGACGATTTCTGGCTCATTCCAGTTTTTTTGCCAATTCTCATACATTTTGGTCTAACACCTCAGTGAAATTTAGGATCACCGAACGGAGTGGTATTTTTGGCTTCTCCAAGAGTAGACAACGAATTTGTGTTTTTTCATGGATACGGACCTTCTGGTCAAAAATGACGAGTTCTGGCTCATTCCAGTTTTTGCCAATTCTCAGACATTTTGGTCTAACTCCTCAGTGAAAACTCGGATCACCGAATGGATTGGTTTTTCGGGTTTTACAAGAGTACACCCACCAATTTGTGTTTTTTCTTGGAAACTGACCTCCCAGGTCAAAAATGACGATTTCTGGCTCACTCCAGTTTTTTGCCAATTCTCATAGATTTTGGTCTACCTCCTCAGTGAAATCTCGGATCACCGAGTGGATGGTATTTTGGGTTTTCCAAGAGTAGAGAGAGAATTTGTGTTTTTTCTTGGAAACTGACCTCCGGATGAAAATGACGATTTCTGGCTCATTCCAGTTTTTGCCAATTCTCATACATTTTGGTCTAACACCTCAGTGAAATTTCGGATCACCGAACGGAGTGGTAGTTTTGGGTTCTCCAAGAGTAGACAACGAATTTGTGTTTTTGCTTGGATGCTGACCTTCTGGTCAAAAATGACGAGTTCTGGCTCATTCCAGTTTTTGCCAATTCTCATACATTTTGGTCTAACTCCTCAGAGAAATTTCGGATCACCGAACGGAGTGGTATTTTGGGTTTCCAAGTAGACAACGATTTGTGTTTTTGCTTGGATGCTGACCTTCTGGTCAAAAATGATCGAGTTCTGGCTTATTCCAGTTTTTTGCCAATTCTCATACATTTTGGTCTAACTCCTTAGATGAAAAACCTCGGATCACCTAATGGATTGGTTTTTTGGGTTTTACAAGAGTACACCAACAATTTGTGTTTTTTCTTGGAAACTGACCTCCAGGTCAAAAATGACGATTTCTGGCTCACTCCAGTTTTTTGCCAATTCTCATAGATTTTGGTCTACCTCCTCAGTGAAATCTCGGATCACCGAGTGGATTGGTATTTTGCCGTTCTCCAAGAGTAGACGAATTTGTGTTTTTTCTTGATACTGACCTTCTGGTCAAAAATGACGAGTTCTGGCTCATTCAGTTTTTTGCCAATTCCAATAACATTTTGGTCTAACTCCTCAGTGAAAAACTCAGATCACCGAATGGATTGGTTTTTTGGGTTTTACAAGAGTACACCAACAATTGGTTTTTTCTTGGAAACTGACCTCCAGGTCAAAAATGACGATTTCTGGCTCAATCCAGTTTTTGCCAATTCTCATAGATTTTGGTCTACCTCCTCAGTGAAATCTCGGATCACCGAGTGGATTGGTATTTTGGGTTTTCCAAGAGTAGAGAGAGAATTTGTGTTTTTTCTTGGAACTGACCTCCGGATGAAAAATGACGATTTCTGGCTCATTCCAGTTTTTTGCCAATTCTCATACATTTTGGTCTAACACCTCAGTGGAAAGTTCGGATTCACCGAACGGAGTGGTATTTTGGGTTCTCCAAGAGTAGAGACAACGAATTTGTGTTTTTTCATGGACACGGACCTTCTGGTCAAAAATGACGAGTTCTGGCTCATTCCAGTTTTTTTGCCAATTCTCATACATTTTGGTCTAACTCCTCAGTGAAAACTCGGATCACCGAATGGATTGGTTTTTTGGGTTTTACAAGAGTACGCCAACAATTTGTGTTTTTTCTTGGAAACTGACCTCCGGGTCAAAAATGACGATTTCTGGCTCACTCCAGTGTTTTGCCAATTCTCATAGATTTTGGTCTACCTCCTCAGTGAAATCTCGGATCACCGAGTGGATTGGTATTTTGGGTTTTCCAAGAGTAGAGAGAGAATTTGTGTTTTTTCTTGGAAACTGACCTCCGGATGAAAAATGACGATTTCTGGCTCATTCCAGTTTTTTGCCAATTCTCATACATTTTGGTCTAACACCTCAGTGAAATTTAGGATCACCGAACGGAGTGGTATTTTGGCTTCTCCAAGAGTAGACAACGAATTTGTGTTTTTTCATGGATACGGACCTTCTGGTCAAAAATGACGAGTTCTGGCTCATTCCAGTTTTTTGCCAATTCTCATACATTTTGGTCTAACTCCTCAGTGAAAACTCGGATCACCGAATGGATTGGTTTTTCGGGTTTTACAAGAGTACACCAACAATTTGTGTTTTTTCTTGGAAACTGACCTCCAGGTCAAAAATGACGATTTCTGGCTCACTCCAGTTTTTTGCCAATTCTCATAGATTTTGGTCTACCTCCTCAGTGAAATCTCGGATCACCGAGTGGATTGGTATTTTGGGTTTTCCAAGAGTAGAGAGAGAATTTGTGTTTTTTCTTGGAAACTGACCTCCGGATGAAAAATGACGATTTCTGGCTCATTCCAGTTTTTTGCCAATTCTCATACATTTTGGTCTAACACCTCAGTGAAATTTCGGATCACCGAACGGAGTGGTATTTTGGGTTCTCCAAGAGTAGACAACGAATTTGTGTTTTTTCATGGATACGGACCTTCTGGTCAAAAATGACGAGTTCTGGCTCATTCCAGTTTTTTGCCAATTCTCATACATTTTGGTCTAACTCCTCAGTGAAAACTCGGATCACCGAATGGATTGGTTTTTTGGGTTTTACAAGAGTACACCAACAATTTTGTGTTTTTTCTTGGAAACTGACCTCCAGGTCAAAAATGACGATTTCTGGCTCACTCCAGTTTTTTGCCAATTCTCATAGATTTTGGTCTACCTCCTCAGTGAAATCTCGGATCACCGAGTGGATTGGTATTTTGGGTTTTCCAAGAGTAGAGAGAGAATTTGTGTTTTTTCTTGGAAACTGACCTCCGGATGAAAAATGACGATTTCTGGCTCATTCCAGTTTTTTGCCAATTCTCATACATTTTGGTCTAACACCTCAGTGAAATTTCGGATCACCGAACGGAGTGGTATTTTGGGTTCTCCAAGAGTAGACAACGAATTTGTGTTTTTGCTTGGATGCTGACCTTCTGGTCAAAAATGACGAGTTCTGGCTCATTCCAGTTTTTTGCCAATTCTCATACATTTTGGTCTAACTCCTCAGAGAAATTTCGGATCACCGAACGGAGTGGTATTTTGGGTTCTCCAAGAGTAGACAACGAATTTGTGTTTTTGCTTGGATGCTGACCTTCTGGTCAAAAATGACGAGTTCTGGCTTATTCCAGTTTTTTGCCAATTCTCATACATTTTGGTCTAACTCCTTAGTGAAAACTCGGATCACCGAATGGATTGGTTTTTTGGGTTTTACAAGAGTACACCAACAATTTGTGTTTTTTCTTGGAAACTGACCTCCAGGTCAAAAATGACGATTTCTGGCTCACTCCAGTTTTTTGCCAATTCTCATAGATTTTGGTCTACCTCCTCAGTGAAATCTCGGATCACCGAGTGGATTGGTATTTTGCGTTCTCCAAGAGTAGACGAATTTGTGTTTTTTCTTGGATACTGACCTTCTGGTCAAAAATGACGAGTTCTGGCTCATTCCAGTTTTTTGCCAATTCCCATACATTTTGGTCTAACTCCTCAGTGAAAACTCAGATCACCGAATGGATTGGTTTTTTGGGTTTTACAAGAGTACACCAACAATTTGTGTTTTTTCTTGGAAACTGACCTCCAGGTCAAAAATGACGATTTCTGGCTCAATCCAGTTTTTTGCCAATTCTCATAGATTTTGGTCTACCTCCTCAGTGAAATCTCGGATCACCGAGTGGATTGGTATTTTGGGTTTTCCAAGAGTAGAGAGAGAATTTGTGTTTTTTCTTGGAAACTGACCTCCGGATGAAAAATGACGATTTCTGGCTCATTCCAGTTTTTTGCCAATTCTCATACATTTTGGTCTAACACCTCAGTGAAAGTTCGGATCACCGAACGGAGTGGTATTTTGGGTTCTCCAAGAGTAGACAACGAATTTGTGTTTTTTCATGGACACGGACCTTCTGGTCAAAAATGACGAGTTCTGGCTCATTCCAGTTTTTTTGCCAATTCTCATACATTTTGGTCTAACTCCTCAGTGAAAACTCGGATCACCGAATGGATTGGTTTTTTGGGTTTTACAAGAGTACGCCAACAATTTGTGTTTTTTCTTGGAAACTGACCTCCGGGTCAAAAATGACGATTTCTGGCTCACTCCAGTGTTTTGCCAATTCTCATAGATTTTGGTCTACCTCCTCAGTGAAATCTCGGATCACCGAGTGGATTGGTATTTTGGGTTTTCCAAGAGTAGAGAGAGAATTTGTGTTTTTTCTTGGAAACTGACCTCCGGATGAAAAATGACGATTTCTGGCTCATTCCAGTTTTTTGCCAATTCTCATACATTTTGGTCTAACACCTCAGTGAAATTTAGGATCACCGAACGGAGTGGTATTTTGGCTTCTCCAAGAGTAGACAACGAATTTGTGTTTTTTCATGGATACGGACCTTCTGGTCAAAAATGACGAGTTCTGGCTCATTCCAGTTTTTTGCCAATTCTCATACATTTTGGTCTAACTCCTCAGTGAAAACTCGGATCACCGAATGGATTGGTTTTTCGGGTTTTACAAGAGTACACCAACAATTTGTGTTTTTTCTTGGAAACTGACCTCCAGGTCAAAAATGACGATTTCTGGCTCACTCCAGTTTTTTGCCAATTCTCATAGATTTTGGTCTACCTCCTCAGTGAAATCTCGGATCACCGAGTGGATTGGTATTTTGGGTTTTCCAAGAGTAGAGAGAGAATTTGTGTTTTTTCTTGGAAACTGACCTCCGGATGAAAAATGACGATTTCTGGCTCATTCCAGTTTTTTGCCAATTCTCATACATTTTGGTCTAACACCTCAGTGAAAGTTCGGATCACCGAACGGAGTGGTATTTTGGGTTCTCCAAGAGTAGACAACGAATTTGTGTTTTTGCTTGGATGCTGACCTTCTGGTCAAAAATGACGAGTTCTGGCTCATTCCAGTTTTTTGCCAATTCTCATACATTTTGGTCTAACTCCTCAGAGAAATTTCGGATCACCGAACGGAGTGGTATTTTGGGTTCTCCAAGAGTAGACAACGAATTTGTGTTTTTGCTTGGATGCTGACCTTCTGGTCAAAAATGACGAGTTCTGGCTTATTCCAGTTTTTTGCCAATTCTCATACATTTTGGTCTAACTCCTTAGTGAAAACTCGGATCACCGAATGGATTGGTTTTTTGGGTTTTACAAGAGTACACCAACAATTTGTGTTTTTTCTTGGAAACTGACCTCCAGGTCAAAAATGACGATTTCTGGCTCACTCCAGTTTTTTGCCAATTCTCATAGATTTTGGTCTACCTCCTCAGTGAAATCTCGGATCACCGAGTGGATTGGTATTTTGCGTTCTCCAAGAGTAGACGAATTTGTGTTTTTTCTTGGATACTGACCTTCTGGTCAAAAATGACGAGTTCTGGCTCATTCCAGTTTTTTGCCAATTCCCATACATTTTGGTCTAACTCCTCAGTGAAAACTCAGATCACCGAATGGATTGGTTTTTTGGGTTTTACAAGAGTACACCAACAATTTGTGTTTTTTCTTGGAAACTGACCTCCAGGTCAAAAATGACGATTTCTGGCTCACTCCAGTTTTTTGCCAATTCTCATAGATTTTGGTCTACCTCCTCAGTGAAATCTCGGATCACCGAGTGGATTGGTATTTTGGGTTTTCCAAGAGTAGAGAGAGAATTTGTGTTTTTTCTTGGAAACTGACCTCCGGATGAAAAATGACGATTTCTGGCTCATTCCAGTTTTTTGCCAATTCTCATACATTTTGGTCTAACACCTCAGTGAAAGTTCGGATCACCGAACGGAGTGGTATTTTGGGTTCTCCAAGAGTAGACAACGAATTTGTGTTTTTTCATGGACACGGACCTTCTGGTCAAAAATGACGAGTTCTGGCTCATTCCAGTTTTTTTGCCAATTCTCATACATTTTGGTCTAACTCCTCAGTGAAAACTCGGATCACCGAATGGATTGGTTTTTTGGGTTTTACAAGAGTACGCCAACAATTTGTGTTTTTTCTTGGAAACTGACCTCCGGGTCAAAAATGACGATTTCTGGCTCACTCCAGTGTTTTGCTAATTCTCATAGATTTTGGTCTACCTCCTCAGTGAAATCTCGGATCACCGAGTGGATTGGTATTTTGGGTTTTCCAAGAGTAGAGAGAGAATTTGTGTTTTTTCTTGGAAACTGACCTCCGGATGAAAAATGACGATTTCTGGCTCATTCCAGTTTTTTGCCAATTCTCATACATTTTGGTCTAACACCTCAGTGAAATTTAGGATCACCGAACGGAGTGGTATTTTGGCTTCTCCAAGAGTAGACAACGAATTTGTGTTTTTTCATGGATACGGACCTTCTGGTCAAAAATGACGAGTTCTGGCTCATTCCAGTTTTTTGCCAATTCTCATACATTTTGGTCTAACTCCTCAGTGAAAACTCGGATCACCGAATGGATTGGTTTTTCGGGTTTTACAAGAGTACACCAACAATTTGTGTTTTTTCTTGGAAACTGACCTCCAGGTCAAAAATGACGATTTCTGGCTCACTCCAGTTTTTTGCCAATTCTCATAGATTTTGGTCTACCTCCTCAGTGAAATCTCGGATCACCGAGTGGATTGGTATTTTGGGTTTTCCAAGAGTAGAGAGAGAATTTGTGTTTTTTCTTGGAAACTGACCTCCGGATGAAAAATGACGATTTCTGGCTCATTCCAGTTTTTTGCCAATTCTCATACATTTTGGTCTAACACCTCAGTGAAATTTCGGATCACCGAACGGAGTGGTATTTTGGGTTCTCCAAGAGTAGACAACGAATTTGTGTTTTTTCATGGATACGGACCTTCTGGTCAAAAATGACGAGTTCTGGCTCATTCCAGTTTTTTGCCAATTCTCATACATTTTGGTCTAACTCCTCAGTGAAAACTTGGATCACCGAATGGATTGGTTTTTCGGGTTTTACAAGATTACACCAACAATTTGTGTTTTTTCTTGGAAACTGACCTCCGGGTCAAAAATGACGATTTCTGGCTCACTCCAGTGTTTTGCCAATTCTCATAGATTTTGGTCTACCTCCTCAGTGAAATCTCGGATCACCGAGTGGATTGGTATTTTGGGTTTTCCAAGAGTAGAGAGAGAATTTGTGTTTTTTCTTGGAAACTGACCTCCGGATGAAAAATGACGATTTCTGGCTCATTCCAGTTTTTTGCCAATTCTCATACATTTTGGTCTAACACCTCAGTGAAAGTTCGGATCACCGAACGGAGTGGTATTTTGGGTTCTCCAAGAGTAGACAACGAATTTGTGTTTTTGCTTGGATGCTGACCTTCTGGTCAAAAATGACGAGTTCTGGCTCATTCCAGTTTTTTGCCAATTCTCATACATTTTGGTCTAACTCCTCAGAGAAATTTCGGATCACCGAACGGAGTGGTATTTTGGGTTCTCCAAGAGTAGACAACGAATTTGTGTTTTTGCTTGGATGCTGACCTTCTGGTCAAAAATGACGAGTTCTGGCTTATTCCAGTTTTTTGCCAATTCTCATACATTTTGGTCTAACTCCTTAGTGAAAACTCGGATCACCGAATGGATTGGTTTTTTGGGTTTTACAAGAGTACACCAACAATTTGTGTTTTTTCTTGGAAACTGACCTCCAGGTCAAAAATGACGATTTCTGGCTCACTCCAGTTTTTGCCAATTCTCATAGATTTTGGTCTACCTCCTCAGTGAAATCTCGGATCACCGAGTGGATTGGTATTTTGCGTTCTCCAAGAGTAGACGAATTTGTGTTTTTTCTTGGATACTGACCTTCTGGTCAAAAATGACGAGTTCTGGCTCATTCCAGTTTTTTGCCAATTCCCATACATTTTGGTCTAACTCCTCAGTGAAAACTCAGATCACCGAATGGATTGGTTTTTTGGGTTTTACAAGAGTACACCAACAATTTGTGTTTTTTCTTGGAAACTGACCTCCAGGTCAAAAATGACGATTTCTGGCTCACTCCAGTTTTTTGCCAATTCTCATAGATTTTGGTCTACCTCCTCAGTGAAATCTCGGATCACCGAGTGGATTGGTATTTTGGGTTTTCCAAGAGTAGAGAGAGAATTTGTGTTTTTTCTTGGAAACTGACCTCCGGATGAAAAATGACGATTTCTGGCTCATTCCAGTTTTTTGCCAATTCTCATACATTTTGGTCTAACACCTCAGTGAAAGTTCGGATCACCGAACGGAGTGGTATTTTGGGTTCTCCAAGAGTAGACAACGAATTTGTGTTTTTTCATGGACACGGACCTTCTGGTCAAAAATGACGAGTTCTGGCTCATTCCAGTTTTTTTGCCAATTCTCATACATTTTGGTCTAACTCCTCAGTGAAAACTCGGATCACCGAATGGATTGGTTTTTCGGGTTTTACAAGAGTACACCAACAATTTGTGTTTTTTCTTGGAAACTGACCTCCAGGTCAAAAATGACGATTTCTGGCTCACTCCAGTTTTTTGCCAATTCTCATAGATTTTGGTCTACCTCCTCAGTGAAATCTCGGATCACCGAGTGGATTGGTATTTTGCGTTCTCCAAGAGTAGACAACGAATTTGTGTTTTTTCTTGGATACTGACCTTCTGGTCAAAAATGACGAGTTCTGGCTCATTCCAGTTTTTTGCCAATTCCCATACATTTTGGTCTAACTCCTCAGTGAAAACTCAGATCACCGAATGGATTGGTTTTTTGGGTTTTACAAGAGTACACCAACAATTTGTGTTTTTTCTTGGAAACTGACCTCCAGGTCAAAAATGACGATTTCTGGCTCACTCCAGTTTTTTGCCAATTCTCATAGATTTTGGTCTACCTCCTCAGTGAAATCTCGGATCACCGAGTGGATTGGTATTTTGGGTTTTCCAAGAGTAGAGAGAGAATTTGTGTTTTTTCTTGGAAACTGACCTCCGGATGAAAAATGACGATTTCTGGCTCATTCCAGTTTTTTGCCAATTCTCATACATTTTGGTCTAACACCTCAGTGAAAGTTCGGATCACCGAACGGAGTGGTATTTTGGGTTCTCCAAGAGTAGACAACGAATTTGTGTTTTTGCTTGGATGCTGACCTTCTGGTCAAAAATGACGAGTTCTGGCTCATTCCAGTTTTTTGCCAATTCTCATACATTTTGGTCTAACTCCTCAGAGAAATTTCGGATCACCGAACGTAGTGGTATTTTGGGTTCTCCAAGAGTAGACAACGAATTTGTGTTTTTGCTTGGATGCTGACCTTCTGGTCAAAAATGACGAGTTCTGGCTCATTCCAGTTTTTTGCCAATTCTCATACATTTTGGTCTAACTCCTCAGTGAAAACTCGGATCACCGAATGGATTGGTTTTTTGGGTTTTACAAGAGTACACCAACAATTTGTGTTTTTTCTTGGAAACTGACCTCCAGGTCAAAAATGACGATTTCTGGCTCACTCCAGTTTTTTGCCAATTCTCATAGATTTTGGTCTACCTCCTCAGTGAAATCTCGGATCACCGAGTGGATTGGTATTTTGCGTTCTCCAAGAGTAGACGAATTTGTGTTTTTTCTTGGATACTGACCTTCTGGTCAAAAATGACGAGTTCTGGCTCATTCCAGTTTTTTGCCAATTCCCATACATTTTGGTCTAACTCCTCAGTGAAAACTCAGATCACCGAATGGATTGGTTTTTTGGGTTTTACAAGAGTACACCAACAATTTGTGTTTTTTCTTGGAAACTGACCTCCAGGTCAAAAATGACGATTTCTGGCTCACTCCAGTTTTTTGCCAATTCTCATAGATTTTGGTCTACCTCCTCAGTGAAATCTCGGATCACCGAGTGGATTGGTATTTTGGGTTTTCCAAGAGTAGAGAGAGAATTTGTGTTTTTTCTTGGAAACTGACCTCCGGATGAAAAATGACGATTTCTGGCTCATTCCAGTTTTTTGCCAATTCTCATACATTTTGGTCTAACACCTCAGTGAAAGTTCGGATCACCGAACGGAGTGGTATTTTGGGTTCTCCAAGAGTAGACAACGAATTTGTGTTTTTTCATGGACACGGACCTTCTGGTCAAAAATGACGAGTTCTGGCTCATTCCAGTTTTTTTGCCAATTCTCATACATTTTGGTCTAACTCCTCAGTGAAAACTCGGATCACCGAATGGATTGGTTTTTTGGGTTTTACAAGAGTACGCCAACAATTTGTGTTTTTTCTTGGAAACTGACCTCCGGGTCAAAAATGACGATTTCTGGCTCACTCCAGTGTTTTGCCAATTCTCATAGATTTTGGTCTACCTCCTCAGTGAAATCTCGGATCACCGAGTGGATTGGTATTTTGGGTTTTCCAAGAGTAGAGAGAGAATTTGTGTTTTTTCTTGAAACTGACCTTCTGGTCAAAAATGACGAGTTCTGGCTCATTCCAGTTTTTTGCCAATTCCCATACATTTTGGTCTAACTCCTCAGTGAAAACTCAGATCACCGAATGGATTGGTTTTTTGGGTTTTACAAGAGTACACCAACAATTTGTGTTTTTTCTTGGAAACTGACCTCCAGGTCAAAAATGACGATTTCTGGCTCACTCCAGTTTTTTGCCAATTCTCATAGATTTTGGTCTACCTCCTCAGTGAAATCTCGGATCACCGAGTGGATTGGTATTTTGGGTTTTCCAAGAGTAGAGAGAGAATTTGTGTTTTTTCTTGGAAACTGACCTCCGGATGAAAAATGACGATTTCTGGCTCATTCCAGTTTTTTGCCAATTCTCATACATTTTGGTCTAACACCTCAGTGAAAGTTCGGATCACCGAACGGAGTGGTATTTTGGGTTCTCCAAGAGTAGACAACGAATTTGTGTTTTTGCTTGGATGCTGACCTTCTGGTCAAAAATGACGAGTTCTGGCTCATTCCAGTTTTTTGCCAATTCTCATACATTTTGGTCTAACTCCTCAGAGAAATTTCGGATCACCGAACGGAGTGGTATTTTGGGTTCTCCAAGAGTAGACAACGAATTTGTGTTTTTGCTTGGATGCTGACCTTCTGGTCAAAAATGACGAGTTCTGGCTCATTCCAGTTTTTTGCCAATTCTCATACATTTTGGTCTAACTCCTCAGTGAAAACTCGGATCACCGAATGGATTGGTTTTTTGGGTTTTACAAGAGTACACCAACAATTTGTGTTTTTTCTTGGAAACTGACCTCCAGGTCAAAAATGACGATTTCTGGCTCACTCCAGTTTTTTGCCAATTCTCATAGATTTTGGTCTACCTCCTCAGTGAAATCTCGGATCACCGAGTGGATTGGTATTTTGCGTTCTCCAAGAGTAGACGAATTTGTGTTTTTTCTTGGATACTGACCTTCTGGTCAAAAATGACGAGTTCTGGCTCATTCCAGTTTTTTGCCAATTCCCATACATTTTGGTCTAACTCCTCAGTGAAAACTCAGATCACCGAATGGATTGGTTTTTTGGGTTTTACAAGAGTACACCAACAATTTGTGTTTTTTCTTGGAAACTGACCTCCAGGTCAAAAATGACGATTTCTGGCTCACTCCAGTTTTTTGCCAATTCTCATAGATTTTGGTCTACCTCCTCAGTGAAATCTCGGATCACCGAGTGGATTGGTATTTTGGGTTTTCCAAGAGTAGAGAGAGAATTTGTGTTTTTTCTTGGAAACTGACCTCCGGATGAAAAATGACGATTTCTGGCTCATTCCAGTTTTTTGCCAATTCTCATACATTTTGGTCTAACACCTCAGTGAAAGTTCGGATCACCGAACGGAGTGGTATTTTGGGTTCTCCAAGAGTAGACAACGAATTTGTGTTTTTTCATGGACACGGACCTTCTGGTCAAAAATGACGAGTTCTGGCTCATTCCAGTTTTTTTGCCAATTCTCATACATTTTGGTCTAACTCCTCAGTGAAAACTCGGATCACCGAATGGATTGGTTTTTTGGGTTTTACAAGAGTACGCCAACAATTTGTGTTTTTTCTTGGAAACTGACCTCCGGGTCAAAAATGACGATTTCTGGCTCACTCCAGTGTTTTGCCAATTCTCATAGATTTTGGTCTACCTCCTCAGTGAAATCTCGGATCACCGAGTGGATTGGTATTTTGGGTTTTCCAAGAGTAGAGAGAGAATTTGTGTTTTTTCTTGGAAACTGACCTCCGGATGAAAAATGACGATTTCTGGCTCATTCCAGTTTTTTGCCAATTCTCATACATTTTGGTCTAACACCTCAGTGAAATTTAGGATCACCGAACGGAGTGGTATTTTGGCTTCTCCAAGAGTAGACAACGAATTTGTGTTTTTTCATGGATACGGACCTTCTGGTCAAAAATGACGAGTTCTGGCTCATTCCAGTTTTTTGCCAATTCTCATACATTTTGGTCTAACTCCTCAGTGAAAACTCGGATCACCGAATGGATTGGTTTTTCGGGTTTTACAAGAGTACACCAACAATTTGTGTTTTTTCTTGGAAACTGACCTCCAGGTCAAAAATGACGATTTCTGGCTCACTCCAGTTTTTTGCCAATTCTCATAGATTTTGGTCTACCTCCTCAGTGAAATCTCGGATCACCGAGTGGATTGGTATTTTGGGTTTTCCAAGAGTAGAGAGAGAATTTGTGTTTTTTCTTGGAAACTGACCTCCGGATGAAAAATGACGATTTCTGGCTCATTCCAGTTTTTTGCCAATTCTCATACATTTTGGTCTAACACCTCAGTGAAATTTCGGATCACCGAACGGAGTGGTATTTTGGGTTCTCCAAGAGTAGACAACGAATTTGTGTTTTTTCATGGATACGGACCTTCTGGTCAAAAATGACGAGTTCTGGCTCATTCCAGTTTTTTGCCAATTCTCATACATTTTGGTCTAACTCCTCAGTGAAAACTTGGATCACCGAATGGATTGGTTTTTCGGGTTTTACAAGATTACACCAACAATTTGTGTTTTTTCTTGGAAACTGACCTCCGGGTCAAAAATGACGATTTCTGGCTCACTCCAGTGTTTTGCCAATTCTCATAGATTTTGGTCTACCTCCTCAGTGAAATCTCGGATCACCGAGTGGATTGGTATTTTGGGTTTTCCAAGAGTAGAGAGAGAATTTGTGTTTTTTCTTGGAAACTGACCTCCGGATGAAAAATGACGATTTCTGGCTCATTCCAGTTTTTTGCCAATTCTCATACATTTTGGTCTAACACCTCAGTGAAAGTTCGGATCACCGAACGGAGTGGTATTTTGGGTTCTCCAAGAGTAGACAACGAATTTGTGTTTTTGCTTGGATGCTGACCTTCTGGTCAAAAATGACGAGTTCTGGCTCATTCCAGTTTTTTGCCAATTCTCATACATTTTGGTCTAACTCCTCAGAGAAATTTCGGATCACCGAACGGAGTGGTATTTTGGGTTCTCCAAGAGTAGACAACGAATTTGTGTTTTTGCTTGGATGCTGACATTCTGGTCAAAAATGACGAGTTCTGGCTTATTCCAGTTTTTTGCCAATTCTCATACATTTTGGTCTAACTCCTTAGTGAAAACTCGGATCACCGAATGGATTGGTTTTTTGGGTTTTACAAGAGTACACCAACAATTTGTGTTTTTTCTTGGAAACTGACCTCCAGGTCAAAAATGACGATTTCTGGCTCACTCCAGTTTTTTGCCAATTCTCATAGATTTTGGTCTACCTCCTCAGTGAAATCTCGGATCACCGAGTGGATTGGTATTTTGCGTTCTCCAAGAGTAGACGAATTTGTGTTTTTTCTTGGATACTGACCTTCTGGTCAAAAATGACGAGTTCTGGCTCATTCCAGTTTTTTGCCAATTCTCATACATTTTGGTCTAACTCCTCAGTGAAAACTCGGATCACCGAATGGATTGGTTTTTTGGGTTTTACAAGAGTACGCCAACAATTTGTGTTTTTTCTTGGAAACTGACCTCCGGGTCAAAAATGACGATTTCTGGCTCACTCCAGTGTTTTGCCAATTCTCATAGATTTTGGTCTACCTCCTCAGTGAAATCTCGGATCACCGAGTGGATTGGTATTTTGGGTTTTCCAAGAGTAGAGAGAGAATTTGTGTTTTTTCTTGGAAACTGACCTCCGGATGAAAAATGACGATTTCTGGCTCATTCCAGTTTTTTGCCAATTCTCATACATTTTGGTCTAACACCTCAGTGAAATTTAGGATCACCGAACGGAGTGGTATTTTGGCTTCTCCAAGAG
This sequence comes from Thamnophis sirtalis, assembly GCF_051295495.1. NCBI lineage: Eukaryota > Metazoa > Chordata > Lepidosauria > Squamata > Natricidae > Thamnophis > Thamnophis sirtalis. The sequence goes on from NW_028261382.1 coordinate 24,502,308, forward strand.
TAGACAACGAATTTGTGTTTTTTCATGGATACGGACCTTCTGGTCAAAAATGACGAGTTCTGGCTCATTCCAGTTTTTTGCCAATACTTATAGATTTTTGTCTAACTCCTCAGAGAAATTTCGGATCACCGAACGGAGTGGTATTTTTAGGTTTTACAAGAGTACACCAACAATTTGTGTTTTTTATTGGAAACTGACCTCCGGGTCAAAAATGACGATTTCTGGCTCACTCCAGTGTTTTGCCAATTCTCATAGATTTTGGTCTACCTCCTCAGTGAAAACTTGGATCACCGAACGGAGTGGTATTTTGGGTTCTCCAAGAGTAGACAACGAATTTGTGTTTTTTCATGGATACTGACCTTCTGGTCAAAAATGACGAGTTCTGGCTCATTCCAGTTTTTTTCCAATTCTCAAACATTTTGGTCTACCTCCTCAGTGAAATCTCGGATCACCGAGTGGAGTGGTATTTTGGGTTTTCCAAGAGTAGAGAGAGAATTTGTGTTTTTTCTTGGAAACTGACCTCCGGATGAAAAATGACGATTTCTGGCTCATTCCAGTTTTTTGCCAATTCTCATACATTTTGGTCTACCTCCTCAGTGAAATCTCGGATCACCGAACGGAGTGGTATTTTGGGTTATCCAAGAGTAGACAACGAATTTGTGTTTTTTCATGGATACTGACCTTCTGGTCAAAAATGACGAGTTCTGGCTCATTCCAGTGTTTTGCCAATACTTATAGATTTTGGTCTAACTCCTCAGTGAAATCTCGGATTATCGAATGGGGTGGTATTTTGGGTTTTCCAAGAGTAGAGAAAGAATTTGAGTTTTTTATTGGAAACTGACCTCGGGGTCAAAAATGACGATTTCTGGCTCACTCCAGTTTTTTTGCCAATTCTCATACATTTTGGTCTAACTCCTCAGTAAAAAGTCGGATCACCGAACGGAGTGGTATTTTGGGTTCTCCAAGAGTAGAAAACGAATTTGTGTTTTTTATTGGAAACTGACCTCCGGGTCAAAAATGACGATTTCTGGCTCATTCCAGTTTTTTGACAATTCTCATACATTTTGGTCTACCTCCTCAGTGAAATCTCGGATCACCGAACGGAGTGGTATTTTGCGTTCTCTAAGAGTAGACAACGAATTTGTGTTTTTTCTTGGATACTGACCTTCTGGTCAAAAATGACGAGTTCTGGCTCATTCCAATTTTTTTTCAATTCTCATACATTTTGGTCTACCTCCTCAGTGAAATCTCGGATCACCGAACGGAGTGGTATTTTGCGTTCTCCAAGAGTAGACAACGAATTTGTGTTTTTTCTTGGATACTGCCCTTCTGGTCAAAAATGACGAGTTCTGGCTCATTCCAGTTTTTTGCCAATACTTATAGATTTTGGTCTAACTCCTCAGAGAAATTTCGGATCACCGAACGGAGTGGTATTTTTAGGTTTTACAAGAGTACACCAACAATTTGTGTTTTTTATTGGAAACTGACCTCGGGGTCAAAAATGACGATTTCTGGCTCACTCCAGTTTTTTTGCCAATTCTCATACATTTTGGTCTAACTCCTCAGTAAAAACTCGGATCACCGAATGGATTGGTTTTTTGGGTTTTACAAGAGTACACCAACAATTTGTGTTTTTTTATGGATACTGACCTTCTGGTCAAAAATGACTATTTCTGGCTCATTCCAGTTTTTTGCCAATTCTCATACATTTTGGTCTACCTCCTCAGTGAAATTTCGGATCACAGAACGGAGTGGTATTTTGGGTTCTCCAAGAGTAGACAACGAATTTGTGTTTTTTCATGGATACTGACCTTCTGGTCAACAATGACGATTTCTGGCTCATTCCAGTTTTTTGCCAATACTTATAGATTTTGGTCTAACTCCTCAGAGAAATTTCGGATCACCGAACGGAGTGGTATTTTTAGGTTTTACAAGAGTACACCAACAATTTGTGTTTTTTCTTGGAAACTGACCTCCAGGTCAAAAATGACGATTTCTGACTCACTCCAGTTTTTTTGCCAATTCTCATACATTTTGGTCTAACTCCTCAGTAAAAACTCGGATCACCGAACGGAGTGGTATTTTGGGTTCTCCAAGAGTAGAAAACGAATTTGTGTTTTTTATTGGAAACTGACCTCCGGGTCAAAAATGACGATTTCTGGCTCATTCCAGTTTTTTGACAATTCTCATACATTTTGGTCTACCTCCTCAGTGAAATCTCGGATCACCGAACGGAGTGGTATTTTGGGTTCTCTAAGAGTAGACAACGAATTTGTGTTTTTTCTTGGATACTGACCTTCTGGTCAAAAATGACGAGTTCTGGCTCATTCCAGTTTTTTGCCAATTCTCATACATTTTGGTCTACCTCCTCAGTGAAATCTCGGATCACCGAACGGAGTGGTATTTTGCGTTCTCCAAGAGTAGAAAACGAATTTGTGTTTTTTCTTGGATACAGACCTTCTGGTCAAAAATGACGAGTTCTGGCTCATTCCAGTTTTTTGCCAATACTTATAGATTTTGGTCTAACTCCTCAGAGAAATTTCGGATCACCGAACAGAGTGGTATTTTTGGGTTTTACAAGAGTACACCAACAATTTGTGTTTTTTCTTGGAAACTGACCTCCGGGTCAAAAATGACGATTTCTGGCTCATTCCAGTTTTTTTCCAATTCTTGTAGATTTTGGTCTAACTCCTCAGTGAAATTTCGGATCACAGAACGGAGTGGTATTTTGGGTTCTTTTTTGCCAATTCTAATACATTTTGGTCTAACTCCTCAGCGAAATTTCGGATCACCGAACGGAGTGGTATTTTGGGTTTTCCAAGAGTAGAGAGAGAATTTGTGTTTTTTCTTGGATAATGACCTCCGGGTGAAAAATGACGATTTCTGGCTCATTCCAGTTTTTTTCCAATTCTCATACATTTTGGTCTACCGCCTCAGTGAAATCTCGGATCACCGAACGGAGTGGTATTTTGCGTTCTCCAAGAGTAGACAACGAATTTGTGTTTTTTCTTGGATACTGACCTTCTGGTCAAAAATGACGAGTTCTGGCTCATTCCAGTTTTTTGCCAATACTTATAGATTTTGGTCTAACTCCTCAGAGAAATTTCGGATCACCGAACGGAGTGGTATTTTTGGGTTTTACAAGAGTACACCAACAATTTGTGTTTTTTCTTGGAAACTGACATCCAGGTCAAAAATGAGGATTTCTGGCTCACTCCAGTGTTTTGCCAATTCTCATAGATTTTGGTCTACCTCCTCAGTGAAAACTTGGATCACCGAACGGAGTGGTATTTTGGGTTCTCCAAGAGGAGACAACGAATTTGTGTTTTTTCATGGATACTGACCTTCTGGTCAAAAATGACGAGTTCTGGCTCATTCCAGTTTTTTGCCAATTCTCATACATTTTGGTCTAACTCCTCACTGAAAACTCGGATCACCGAATGGATTGGTTTTTTGGGTTTTACAAGAGTACACGAACAATTTGTGTTTTTTCTTGGAAACTGACCTCCAGGTCAAAAATGACAATTTCTGGCTCACTCCAGTTTTTTGCCAATTCTCATAGATTTTGGTCTACCTCCTCAGTGAAATCTCGGATCACCGAGTGGATTGGTATTTTGGGTTTTCCAAGAGTAGAGAGAGAATTTGTGTTTTTTCTTGGAAACTGACCTCCGGATGAAAAATGACGATTTCTGGCTCATTCCAGTTTTTTGCCAATTCTCATACATTTTGGTCTACCTCCTCAGTGAAATCTCGGATCACCGAACCGAGTGGTATTTTGCGTTCTCCAAGAGTAGACAACGAATTTGTGTTTTTTCTTGGATACTGACCTTCTGGTCAAAAATGACGAGTTCTGGCTCATTCCAGTTTTTTTCCAATTCTTGTGGATTTTGGTCTAACTCCTCAGTGAAATTTCGGATCACAGAACGGAGTGGTATTTTGGGTTCTTTTTTGCCAATTCTAATACATTTTGGTCTAACTCCTCAGCGAAATTTCGGATCACCGAACGGAGTGGTATTTTGGGTTTTTCAAGAGTAGAGAGAGAATTTGTGTTTTTTCTTGGATAATGACCTTCTGGTCAAAAATGACGAGTTCTGGCTCATTCCAGTTTTTTGGATACTGACCTCCGGGTGAAAAATGACGATTTCTGGCTCATTCCAGTTTTTTGCCAATTCTCATACATTTTGGTCTAACTCTTCAGTGAAATTTCGGATCACCGAACGGAGTGGTATTTTTGGTTCTCCAAGAGTTGACAACGAATTTGTGTTTTTTGGTCTACCTCCTCAGTGAAATCTCGGATCACCGAACGGAGTGGTATTTTGCGTTCTCCAAGAGTAGACAACGAATTTGTGTTTTTTCTTGGATACTGCCCTTCTGGTCAAAAATGACGAGTTCTGGCTCATTCCAGTTTTTTGCCAATACTTATAGATTTTGGTCTAACTCCTCAGAGAAATTTCGGATCACCGAACGGAGTGGTATTTTTAGGTTTTACAAGAGTACACCAACAATTTGTGTTTTTTCTTGGAAACTGACCTCCAGGTCAAAAATGACGATTTCTGGCTCACTCCAGTTTTTTTGCCAATTCTCATACATTTTGGTCTAACTCCTCAGTAAAAACTCGGATCACCGAATGGATTGGTATTTTTGGGTTTTACAAGAGTACACCAACAATTTGGGTTTTTTCTTGGAAACTGACCTCCAGGTCAAAAATGAGGATTTCTGGCTCACTCCAGTGTTTTGCCAATTCTCATAGATTTTGGTCTACCTCCTCAGTGAAAACTTGGATCACCGAACAGAGTGGTATTTTGGGTTCTCCAAGAGTAGACAACGAATTTGTGTTTTTTCATGGATACTGACCTTCTGGTCAAAAATGACGAGTTCTGGCTCATTCCAGTTTTTTGCCAATTCTCATACATTTTGGTCTACCTCCTCAGTGAAATTTCGGATCACAGAACGGAGTGGTATTTTGGGTTCTTTTTTGCCAATTCTAATACATTTTGGTCTAACTCTTCAGCGAAATTTCGGATCACCGAACGGAGTGGTATTTTGGGTTTTCCAAGAGTAGAGAGAGAATTTGTGTTTTTTCTTGGATAATGACCTCCGGGTGAAAAATGACGATTTCTGGCTCATTCCAGTTTTTTTCCAATTCTCATACATTTTGGTCTACCTCCTCAGTGAAATCTCGGATCACCGAAGGGAGTGGTATTTTGCGTTCTCCAAGAGTAGACAACGAATTTGTGTTTTTTCTTGGATACTGCCCTTCTGGTCAAAAATGACGAGTTCTGGCTCATTCCAGTTTTTTGCCAATACTTATAGATTTTGGTCTAACTCCTCAGAGAAATTTCGCATCACCGAACGGAGTGGTATTTTTAGGTTTTACAAGAGTACACCAACAATTTGTGTTTTTTCTTGGAAACTGACCTCCAGGTCAAAAATGACGATTTCTGGCTCACTCCAGTATTTTTGCCAATTCTCATACATTTTGGTCTAACTCCTCAGTAAAAACTCGGATCACCGAATGGATTGGTATTTTTGGGTTTTACAAGAGTACACCAACAATTTGTGTTTTTTCTTGGAAACTGACCTCCAGGTCAAAAATGAGGATTTCTGGCTCACTCCAGTGTTTTGCCAATTCTCATAGATTTTGGTCTACCTCCTCAGTGAAAACTTGGATCACCGAACGGAGTGGTATTTTGGGTTCTCCAAGAGTAGACAACGAATTTGTGTTTTTTCTTGGATACTGACCTTCTGGTCAAAAATGACGAGTTCTGGCTCATTCCAGTTTTTTGCCAATTCTCATACATTTTGGTCTACCTCCTCAGTGAAATCTCGGATCACCTAACGGAGTGGTATTTTGCGTTCTCCAAGAGTAGACAACGAATTTGTGTTTTTTCTTGGATACTGACCTTCTGGTCAAAAATGACGAGTTCTGGCTCATTCCAGTTTTTTTCCAATTCTTGTAGATTTTGGTCTAACTCCTCAGTGAAATTTCGGATCACAGAACGGAGTGGTATTTTGGGTTCTTTTTTGCCAATTCTAATACATTTTGGTCTAACTCCTCAGCGAAATTTCGGATCACCGAACGGAGTGGTATTTTGGGTTTTCCAAGAGTAGAGAGAGAATTTGTGTTTTTTCTTGGATAATGACCTCCGGGGGAAAAATGACGATTTCTGGCTCATTCCAGTTTTTTTCCAATTCTCATACATTTTGGTCTACCTCCTCAGTGAAATCTCGGATCATCGAACGGAGTGGTATTTTGCGTTCTCCAAGAGTAGACAACGAATTTGTGTTTTTTCTTGGATACTGACTTTCTGGTCAAAAATGACGAGTTCTGGCTCATTCCAGTTTTTTGCCAATACTTATAGATTTTGGTCTAACTCCTCAGAGAAATTTCGGATCACCGAACGGAGTGGTATTTTTGGGTTTTACAAGAGTACACCAACAATTTGTGTTTTTTCTTGGAAACTGACATCCAGGTCAAAAATGAGGATTTCTGGCTCACTCCAGTGTTTTGCCAATTCTCATAGATTTTGGTCTACCTCCTCAGTGAAAACTTGGATCACCGAACGGAGTGGTATTTTGGGTTCTCCAAGAGTAGACAACGAATTTGTGTTTTTTCATGGATACTGACCTTCTGGTCAAAAATGACGAGTTCTGGCTCATTCCAGTTTTTTGCCAATTCTCATACATTTTGGTCTAACTCCTCACTGAAAACTCGGATCACCGAATGGATTGGTTTTTTGGGTTTTACAAGAGTACACCAACAATTTGTGTTTTTTCTTGGAAACTGACCTCCAGGTCAAAAATGACGATTTCTGGCTGATTCCAGTTTTTTTCCAATTCTTGTAGATTTTGGTCTACCTCCTCAGTGAAATCTCGGATCACCGAGTGGATTGGTATTTTGGGTTTTCCAAGAGTAGAGAGAGAATTTGTGTTTTTTCTTGGAAACTGACCTCCGGATGAAAAATGACGATTTCTGGCTCATTCCAGTTTTTTGCCAATTCTCATACATTTTGGTCTACCTCCTCAGTGAAATCTCGGATCACCGAACGGAGTGGTATTTTGGCTTATCCAAGAGTAGACAACGAATTTGTGTTTTTTCATGGATACTGACCTTCTGGTCAAAAATGACGAGTTCTGGCTCATTCCAGTGTTTTGCCAATACTTATAGATTTTGGTCTAACTCCTCAGTGAAATCTCGGATTATCGAATGGGGTGGTATTTTGGGTTTTCCAAGAGTAGAGAAAGAATTTGAGTTTTTTATTGGAAACTGACCTCGGGGTCAAAAATGACGATTTCTGGCTCACTCCAGTTTTTTGCCAATTCTCATACATTTTGGTCTAACTCCTCAGTAAAAACTCGGATCACCGAATGGATTGGTTTTTTGGGTTTTACAAGAGTACACCAACAATTTGTGTTTTTTTATGGATACTGACCTTCTGGTCAAAAATGACTGTTTCTGGCTCATTCCAGTTTTTTGCCAATTCTCATACATTTTGGTGTACCTCCTCAGTGAAATTTCGGATCACAGAACGGAGTGGTATTTTGGGTTCTCCAAGAGTAGACAACGAATTTGTGTTTTTTCATGGATACTGACCTTCTGGTCAACAATGACGATTTCTGGCTCATTTTAGTTTTTTGCCAATACTTATAGATTTTGGTCTAACTCCTCAGAGAAATTTCGGATCACCGAACGGAGTGGTATTTTTAGGTTTTACAAGAGTACACCAACAATTTGTGTTTTTTCTTGGAAACTGACCTCCAGGTCAAAAATGACGATTTCTGGCTCACTCCAGTTTTTTTGCCAATTCTCATACATTTTGGTCTAACTCCTCAGTAAAAACTCGGATCACCGAACGGAGTGGTATTTTGGGTTCTCCAAGAGTAGAAAACAAATTTGTGTTTTTTATTGGAAACTGACCTCCGGGTCAAAAATGACGATTTCTGGCTCATTCCAGTTTTTTGCCAATTCTCATACATTTTGGTCTACCTCCTCAGTGAAATCTCGGATCACCGAACGGAGTGGTATTTTGCGTTCTCCAAGAGTAGACAACGAATTTGTGTTTTTTCTTGGATACTGACCTTCTGGTCAAAAATGACGAGTTCTGGCTCACTCCAGTGTTTTGCCAATTCTCATAGATTTTGGTCTACCTCCTCAGTGAAAACTTGGATCACCGAACGGAGTGGTATTTTGGGTTCTCCAAGAGGAGACAACGAATTTGTGTTTTTTCATGGATACTGACCTTCTGGTCAAAAATGACGAGTTCTGGCTCATTCCAGTTTTTTGCCAATTCTCATACATTTTGGTCTAACTCCTCACTGAAAACTCGGATCACCGAATGGATTGGTTTTTTGGGTTTTACAAGAGTACACCAACAATTTGTGTTTTTTCTTGGAAACTGACCTCCAGGTCAAAAATGACGATTTCTGGCTCACTCCAGTTTTTTGCCAATTCTCATAGATTTTGGTCTACCTCCTCAGTGAAATCTCGGATCACCGAGTGGATTGGTATTTTGGGTTTTCCAAGAGTAGAGAGAGAATTTGTGTTTTTTCTTGGAAACTGACCTCCGGATAAAAAATGACGATTTCTGGCTCATTCCAGTTTTTTGCCAATTCTCATACATTTTGGTCTACCTCCTCAGTGAAATCTCGGATCACCGAACGGAGTGGTATTTTGGGTTATCCAAGAGTAGACAACGAATTTGTGTTTTTTCATGGATACTGACCTTCTGGTCAAAAATGACGAGTTCTGGCTCATTCCAGTGTTTTGCCAATACTTATAGATTTTGGTCTAACTCCTCAGTGAAATCTCGGATTATCGAATGGGGTGGTATTTTGGGTTTTCCAAGAGTAGAGAAAGAATTTGAGTTTTTTATTGGAAACTGACCTCGGGGTCAAAAATGACGATTTCTGGCTCACTCCAGTTTTTTGCCAATTCTCATACATTTTGGTCTACCTCCTCAGTGAAATCTCGGATCACCGAACGGAGTGGTATTTTGCGTTCTCCAAGAGTAGACAACGAATTTGTGTTTTTCCTTGGATACTGACCTTCTGGTCAAAAATGACGAGTTCTGGCTCATTCCAGTTTTTTGCCAATTCTCATACATTTTGGTCTACCTCCTCAGTGAAATCTCGGATCACCTAACGGAGTGGTATTTTGTGTTCTCCAAGAGTAGACAACGAATTTGTGTTTTTTCTTGGATACTGACCTTCTGGTCAAAAATGACGAGTTCTGGCTCATTCCAGTTTTTTTCCAATTCTTGTAGATTTTGGTCTAACTCCTCAGTGAAATTTCGGATCACAGAACGGAGTGGTATTTTGGGTTCTTTTTTGCCAATTCTAATACATTTTGGTCTAACTCCTCAGCGAAATTTCGGATCACCGAACGGAGTGGTATTTTGGGTTTTCCAAGAGTAGAGAGAGAATTTGTGTTTTTTCTTGGATAATGACCTCCGGGTGAAAAATGACGATTTCTGGCTCATTCCAGTTTTTTTCCAATTCTCATACATTTTGGTCTACCTCCTCAGTGAAATCTCGGATCACCGAACGGAGTGGTATTTTGCGTTCTCCAAGAGTAGACAACGAATTTCTGTTTTTTCTTGGATACTGACCTTCTGGTCAAAAATGACGAGTTCTGGCTCATTCCAGTTTTTTGCCAATACTTATAGATTTTGGTCTAACTCCTCAGAGAAATTTCGGATCACCGAACGGAGTGGTATTTTTGGGTTTTACAAGAGTACACCAACAATTTGTGTTTTTTCTTGGAAACTGACATCCAGGTCAAAAATGAGGATTTCTGGCTCACTCCAGTGTTTTGCCAATTCTCATAGATTTTGGTCTACCTCCTCAGTGAAAACTTGGATCACCGAACGGAGTGGTATTTTGGGTTCTCCAAGAGGAGACAACGAATTTGTGTTTTTTCATGGATACTGACCTTCTGGTCAAAAATGACGAGTTCTGGCTCATTCCAGTTTTTTGCCAATTCTCATACATTTTGGTCTAACTCCTCACTGAAAACTCGGATCACCGAATGGATTGGTTTTTTGGGTTTTACAAGAGTACACCAACAATTTGTGTTTTTTCTTGGAAACTGACCTCCAGGTCAAAAATGACGATTTCTGGCTCACTCCAGTTTTTTGCCAATTCTCATAGATTTTGGTCTACCTCCTCAGTGAAATCTCGGATCACCGAGTGGATTGGTATTTTGGGTTTTCCAAGAGTAGAGAGAGAATTTGTGTTTTTTCTTGGAAACTGACCTCCGGATAAAAAATGACGATTTCTGGCTCATTCCAGTTTTTTGCCAATTCTCATACATTTTGGTCTACCTCCTCAGTGAAATCTCGGATCACCGAACGGAGTGGTATTTTGGGTTATCCAAGAGTAGACAACGAATTTGTGTTTTTTCATGGATACTGACCTTCTGGTCAAAAATGACGAGTTCTGGCTCATTCCAGTGTTTTGCCAATACTTATAGATTTTGGTCTAACTCCTCAGTGAAATCTCGGATTATCGAATGGGGTGGTATTTTGGGTTTTCCAAGAGTAGAGAAAGAATTTGAGTTTTTTATTGGAAACTGACCTCGGGGTCAAAAATGACGATTTCTGGCTCACTCCAGTTTTTTGCCAATTCTCATACATTTTGGTCTAACTCCTCAGTAAAAACTCGGATCACCGAATGGATTGGTTTTTTGGGTTTTACAAGAGTACACCAACAATTTGTGTTTTTTTATGGATACTGACCTTCTGGTCAAAAATGACTATTTCTGGCTCATTCCAGTTTTTTGCCAATTCTCATACATTTTGGTCTACCTCCTCAGTGAAATTTCGGATCACAGAACGGAGTGGTATTTTGGGTTCTCCAAGAGTAGACATCGAATTTGTGTTTTTTCATGGATACTGACCTTCTGGTCAACAATGACGATTTCTGGCTCATTCCAGTTTTTTGCCAATACTTATAGATTTTGGTCTAACTCCTCAGAGAAATTTCGGATCACCGAACGGAGTGGTATTTTTAGGTTTTACAAGAGTACACCAACAATTTGTGTTTTTTCTTGGAAACTGACCTCCAGGTCAAAAATGACGATTTCTGGCTCACTCCAGTTTTTTTGCCAATTCTCATACATTTTGGTCTAACTCCTCAGTAAAAACTCGGATCACCGAACGGAGTGGTATTTTGGGTTCTCCAAGAGTAGAAAACGAATTTGTGTTTTTTATTGGAAACTGACCTCCGGGTCAAAAATGACGATTTCTGGCTCATTCCAGTTTTTTGCCAATACTTATAGATTTTGGTCTAACTCCTCAGAGAAATTTCGGATCACCGAACGGAGTGGTATTTTTGGGTTTTACAAGAGTACACCAACAATTTGTGTTTTTTCTTGGAAACTGACATCCAGGTCAAAAATGAGGATTTCTGGCTCACTCCAGTGTTTTGCCAATTCTCATAGATTTTGGTCTACCTCCTCAGTGAAAACTTGGATCACCGAACGGAGTGGTATTTTGGGTTCTCCAAGAGTAGACAACGAATTTGTGTTTTTTCATGGATACTGACCTTCTGGTCAAAAATGACGAGTTCTGGCTCATTCCAGTTTTTTGCCAATTCTCATACATTTTGGTCTAACTCCTCACTGAAAACTCGGATCACCGAATGGATTGGTTTTTTGGGTTTTACAAGAGTACACCAACAATTTGTGTTTTTTCTTGGAAACTGACCTCCAGGTCAAAAATGACGATTTCTGGCTGATTCCAGTTTTTTTCCAATTCTTGTAGATTTTGGTCTACCTCCTCAGTGAAATCTCGGATCACCGAGTGGATTGGTATTTTGGGTTTTCCAAGAGTAGAGAGAGAATTTGTGTTTTTTCTTGGAAACTGACCTCCGGATGAAAAATGACGATTTCTGGCTCATTCCAGTTTTTTGCCAATTCTCATACATTTTGGTCTACCTCCTCAGTGAAATCTCGGATCACCGAACGGAGTGGTATTTTGGCTTATCCAAGAGTAGACAACGAATTTGTGTTTTTTCATGGATACTGACCTTCTGGTCAAAAATGACGAGTTCTGGCTCATTCCAGTGTTTTGCCAATACTTATAGATTTTGGTCTAACTCCTCAGTGAAATCTCGGATTATCGAATGGGGTGGTATTTTGGGTTTTCCAAGAGTAGAGAAAGAATTTGAGTTTTTTATTGGAAACTGACCTCGGGGTCAAAAATGACGATTTCTGGCTCACTCCAGTTTTTTGCCAATTCTCATACATTTTGGTCTAACTCCTCAGTAAAAACTCGGATCACCGAATGGATTGGTTTTTTGGGTTTTACAAGAGTACACCAACAATTTGTGTTTTTTTATGGATACTGACCTTCTGGTCAAAAATGACTGTTTCTGGCTCATTCCAGTTTTTTGCCAATTCTCATACATTTTGGTGTACCTCCTCAGTGAAATTTCGGATCACAGAACGGAGTGGTATTTTGGGTTCTCCAAGAGTAGACAACGAATTTGTGTTTTTTCATGGATACTGACCTTCTGGTCAACAATGACGATTTCTGGCTCATTTTAGTTTTTTGCCAATACTTATAGATTTTGGTCTAACTCCTCAGAGAAATTTCGGATCACCGAACGGAGTGGTATTTTTAGGTTTTACAAGAGTACACCAACAATTTGTGTTTTTTCTTGGAAACTGACCTCCAGGTCAAAAATGACGATTTCTGGCTCACTCCAGTTTTTTTGCCAATTCTCATACATTTTGGTCTAACTCCTCAGTAAAAACTCGGATCACCGAACGGAGTGGTATTTTGGGTTCTCCAAGAGTAGAAAACAAATTTGTGTTTTTTATTGGAAACTGACCTCCGGGTCAAAAATGACGATTTCTGGCTCATTCCAGTTTTTTGCCAATTCTCATACATTTTGGTCTACCTCCTCAGTGAAATCTCGGATCACCGAACGGAGTGGTATTTTGCGTTCTCCAAGAGTAGACAACGAATTTGTGTTTTTTCTTGGATACTGACCTTCTGGTCAAAAATGACGAGTTCTGGCTCACTCCAGTGTTTTGCCAATTCTCATAGATTTTGGTCTACCTCCTCAGTGAAAACTTGGATCACCGAACGGAGTGGTATTTTGGGTTCTCCAAGAGGAGACAACGAATTTGTGTTTTTTCATGGATACTGACCTTCTGGTCAAAAATGACGAGTTCTGGCTCATTCCAGTTTTTTGCCAATTCTCATACATTTTGGTCTAACTCCTCAGTGAAAACTCGGATCACCGAATGGATTGGTTTTTCGGGTTTTACAAGAGTACACCAACAATTTGTGTTTTTTCTTGGAAACTGACCTCCAGGTCAAAAATGACGATTTCTGGCTCACTCCAGTTTTTTGCCAATTCTCATAGATTTTGGTCTACCTCCTCAGTGAAATCTCGGATCACCGAGTGGATTGGTATTTTGGGTTTTCCAAGAGTAGAGAGAGAATTTGTGTTTTTTCTTGGAAACTGACCTCCGGATAAAAAATGACGATTTCTGGCTCATTCCAGTTTTTTGCCAATTCTCATACATTTTGGTCTACCTCCTCAGTGAAATCTCGGATCACCGAACGGAGTGGTATTTTGGGTTATCCAAGAGTAGACAACGAATTTGTGTTTTTTCATGGATACTGACCTTCTGGTCAAAAATGACGAGTTCTGGCTCATTCCAGTGTTTTGCCAATACTTATAGATTTTGGTCTAACTCCTCAGTGAAATCTCGGATTATCGAATGGGGTGGTATTTTGGGTTTTCCAAGAGTAGAGAAAGAATTTGAGTTTTTTATTGGAAACTGACCTCGGGGTCAAAAATGACGATTTCTGGCTCACTCCAGTTTTTTGCCAATTCTCATACATTTTGGTCTACCTCCTCAGTGAAATCTCGGATCACCGAACGGAGTGGTATTTTGCGTTCTCCAAGAGTAGACAACGAATTTGTGTTTTTTCTTGGATACTGACCTTCTGGTCAAAAATGACGAGTTCTGGCTCATTCCAGTTTTTTGCCAATTCTCATACATTTTGGTCTACCTCCTCAGTGAAATCTCGGATCACCTAACGGAGTGGTATTTTGTGTTCTCCAAGAGTAGACAACGAATTTGTGTTTTTTCTTGGATACTGACCTTCTGGTCAAAAATGACGAGTTCTGGCTCATTCCAGTTTTTTTCCAATTCTTGTAGATTTTGGTCTAACTCCTCAGTGAAATTTCGGATCACAGAACGGAGTGGTATTTTGGGTTCTTTTTTGCCAATTCTAATACATTTTGGTCTAACTCCTCAGCGAAATTTCGGATCACCGAACGGAGTGGTATTTTGGGTTTTCCAAGAGTAGAGAGAGAATTTGTGTTTTTTCTTGGATAATGACCTCCGGGTGAAAAATGACGATTTCTGGCTCATTCCAGTTTTTTTCCAATTCTCATACATTTTGGTCTACCTCCTCAGTGAAATCTCGGATCACCGAACGGAGTGGTATTTTGCGTTCTCCAAGAGTAGACAACGAATTTCTGTTTTTTCTTGGATACTGACCTTCTGGTCAAAAATGACGAGTTCTGGCTCATTCCAGTTTTTTGCCAATACTTATAGATTTTGGTCTAACTCCTCAGAGAAATTTCGGATCACCGAACGGAGTGGTATTTTTGGGTTTTACAAGAGTACACCAACAATTTGTGTTTTTTCTTGGAAACTGACATCCAGGTCAAAAATGAGGATTTCTGGCTCACTCCAGTGTTTTGCCAATTCTCATAGATTTTGGTCTACCTCCTCAGTGAAAACTTGGATCACCGAACGGAGTGGTATTTTGGGTTCTCCAAGAGGAGACAACGAATTTGTGTTTTTTCATGGATACTGACCTTCTGGTCAAAAATGACGAGTTCTGGCTCATTCCAGTTTTTTGCCAATTCTCATACATTTTGGTCTAACTCCTCACTGAAAACTCGGATCACCGAATGGATTGGTTTTTTGGGTTTTACAAGAGTACACCAACAATTTGTGTTTTTTCTTGGAAACTGACCTCCAGGTCAAAAATGACGATTTCTGGCTCACTCCAGTTTTTTGCCAATTCTCATAGATTTTGGTCTACCTCCTCAGTGAAATCTCGGATCACCGAGTGGATTGGTATTTTGGGTTTTCCAAGAGTAGAGAGAGAATTTGTGTTTTTTCTTGGAAACTGACCTCCGGATAAAAAATGACGATTTCTGGCTCATTCCAGTTTTTTGCCAATTCTCATACATTTTGGTCTACCTCCTCAGTGAAATCTCGGATCACCGAACGGAGTGGTATTTTGGGTTATCCAAGAGTAGACAACGAATTTGTGTTTTTTCATGGATACTGACCTTCTGGTCAAAAATGACGAGTTCTGGCTCATTCCAGTGTTTTGCCAATACTTATAGATTTTGGTCTAACTCCTCAGTGAAATCTCGGATTATCGAATGGGGTGGTATTTTGGGTTTTCCAAGAGTAGAGAAAGAATTTGAGTTTTTTATTGGAAACTGACCTCGGGGTCAAAAATGACGATTTCTGGCTCACTCCAGTTTTTTGCCAATTCTCATACATTTTGGTCTAACTCCTCAGTAAAAACTGGGATCACCGAATGGATTGGTTTTTTGGGTTTTACAAGAGTACACCAACAATTTGTGTTTTTTTATGGATACTGACCTTCTGGTCAAAAATGACTATTTCTGGCTCATTCCAGTTTTTTGCCAATTCTCATACATTTTGGTCTACCTCCTCAGTGAAATTTCGGATCACAGAACGGAGTGGTATTTTGGGTTCTCCAAGAGTAGACATCGAATTTGTGTTTTTTCATGGATACTGACCTTCTGGTCAACAATGACGATTTCTGGCTCATTCCAGTTTTTTGCCAATACTTATAGATTTTGGTCTAACTCCTCAGAGAAATTTCGGATCACCGAACGGAGTGGTATTTTTAGGTTTTACAAGAGTACACCAACAATTTGTGTTTTTTCTTGGAAACTGACCTCCAGGTCAAAAATGACGATTTCTGGCTCACTCCAGTTTTTTTGCCAATTCTCATACATTTTGGTCTAACTCCTCAGTAAAAACTCGGATCACCGAACGGAGTGGTATTTTGGGTTCTCCAAGAGTAGAAAACGAATTTGTGTTTTTTATTGGAAACTGACCTCCGGGTCAAAAATGACGATTTCTGGCTCATTCCAGTTTTTTGACAATTCTCATACATTTTGGTCTACCTCCTCAGTGAAAACTTGGATCACCGAACGGAGTGGTATTTTGGGTTCTCCAAGAGTAGACAACGAATTTGTGTTTTTTCATGGATACTGACCTTCTGGTCAACAATGACGATTTCTGGCTCATTTTAGTTTTTTGCCAATACTTATAGATTTTGGTCTAACTCCTCAGAGAAATTTCGGATCACCGAACGGAGTGGTATTTTTAGGTTTTACAAGAGTACACCAACAATTTGTGTTTTTTCTTGGAAACTGACCTCCAGGTCAAAAATGACGATTTCTGGCTCACTCCAGTTTTTTTGCCAATTCTCATACATTTTGGTCTAACTCCTCAGTAAAAACTCGGATCACCGAACGGAGTGGTATTTTGGGTTCTCCAAGAGTAGAAAACAAATTTGTGTTTTTTATTGGAAACTGACCTCCGGGTCAAAAATGACGATTTCTGGCTCATTCCAGTTTTTTGCCAATTCTCATACATTTTGGTCTACCTCCTCAGTGAAATCTCGGATCACCGAACGGAGTGGTATTTTGCGTTCTCCAAGAGTAGACAACGAATTTGTGTTTTTTCTTGGATACTGACCTTCTGGTCAAAAATGACGAGTTCTGGCTCATTCCAGTTTTTTGCCAATTCTCATACATTTTGGTCTACCTCCTCAGTGAAATCTCGGATCACCTAACGGAGTGGTATTTTGCGTTCTCCAAGAGTAGACAACGAATTTGTGTTTTTTCTTGGATACTGACCTTCTGGTCAAAAATGACGAGTTCTGGCTCATTCCAGTTTTTTTCCAATTCTTGTAGATTTTGGTCTAACTCCTCAGTGAAATTTCGGATCACAGAACGGAGTGGTATTTTGGGTCCTTTTTTGCCAATTCTAATACATTTTGGTCTAACTCCTCAGCGAAATTTCGGATCACCGAACGGAGTGGTATTTTGGGTTTTCCAAGAGTAGAGAGAGAATTTGTGTTTTTTCTTGGATAATGACCTCCGGGTGAAAAATGACGATTTCTGGCTCATTCCAGTTTTTTTCCAATTCTCATACATTTTGGTCTACCTCCTCAGTGAAATCTCGGATCACCGAACGGAGTGGTATTTTGCGTTCTCCAAGAGTAGACAACGAATTTCTGTTTTTTCTTGGATACTGACCTTCTGGTCAAAAATGACGAGTTCTGGCTCATTCCAGTTTTTTGCCAATACTTATAGATTTTGGTCTAACTCCTCAGAGAAATTTCGGATCACCGAACGGAGTGGTATTTTTGGGTTTTACAAGAGTACACCAACAATTTGTGTTTTTTCTTGGAAACTGACATCCAGGTCAAAAATGAGGATTTCTGGCTCACTCCAGTGTTTTGCCAATTCTCATAGATTTTGGTCTACCTCCTCAGTGAAAACTTGGATCACCGAACGGAGTGGTATTTTGGGTTCTCCAAGAGGAGACAACGAATTTGTGTTTTTTCATGGATACTGACCTTCTGGTCAAAAATGACGAGTTCTGGCTCATTCCAGTTTTTTGCCAATTCTCATACATTTTGGTCTAACTCCTCACTGAAAACTCGGATCACCGAATGGATTGGTTTTTTGGGTTTTACAAGAGTACACCAACAATTTGTGTTTTTTCTTGGAAACTGACCTCCAGGTCAAAAATGACGATTTCTGGCTCACTCCAGTTTTTTGCCAATTCTCATAGATTTTGGTCTACCTCCTCAGTGAAATCTCGGATCACCGAGTGGATTGGTATTTTGGGTTTTCCAAGAGTAGAGAGAGAATTTGTGTTTTTTCTTGGAAACTGACCTCCGGATAAAAAATGACGATTTCTGGCTCATTCCAGTTTTTTGCCAATTCTCATACATTTTGGTCTACCTCCTCAGTGAAATCTCGGATCACCGAACGGAGTGGTATTTTGGGTTATCCAAGAGTAGACAACGAATTTGTGTTTTTTCATGAATACTGACCTTCTGGTCAAAAATGACGAGTTCTGGCTCATTCCAGTGTTTTGCCAATACTTATAGATTTTGGTCTAACTCCTCAGTGAAATCTCGGATTATCGAATGGGGTGGTATTTTGGGTTTTCCAAGAGTAGAGAAAGAATTTGAGTTTTTTATTGGAAACTGACCTCGGGGTCAAAAATGACGATTTCTGGCTCACTCCAGTTTTTTGCCAATTCTCATACATTTTGGTCTAACTCCTCAGTAAAAACTCGGATCACCGAATGGATTGGTTTTTTGGGTTTTACAAGAGTACACCAACAATTTGTGTTTTTTTATGGATACTGATCTTCTGGTCAAAAATGACTATTTCTGGCTCATTCCAGTTTTTTGCCAATTCTCATACATTTTGGTCTACCTCCTCAGTGAAATTTCGGATCACAGAACGGAGTGGTATTTTGGGTTCTCCAAGAGTAGACATCGAATTTGTGTTTTTTCATGGATACTGACCTTCTGGTCAACAATGACGATTTCTGGCTCATTCCAGTTTTTTGCCAATACTTATAGATTTTGGTCTAACTCCTCAGAGAAATTTCGGATCACCGAACGGAGTGGTATTTTTAGGTTTTACAAGAGTACACCAACAATTTGTGTTTTTTCTTGGAAACTGACCTCCAGGTCAAAAATGACGATTTCTGGCTCACTCCAGTTTTTTTGCCAATTCTCATACATTTTGGTCTAACTCCTCAGTAAAAACTCGGATCACCGAACGGAGTGGTATTTTGGGTTCTCCAAGAGTAGAAAACGAATTTGTGTTTTTTATTGGAAACTGACCTCCGGGTCAAAAATGACGATTTCTGGCTCATTCCAGTTTTTTGACAATTCTCATACATTTTGGTCTACCTCCTCAGTGAAAACTTGGATCACCGAACAGAGTGGTATTTTGGGTTCTCCAAGAGTAGACAACGAATTTGTGTTTTTTCATGGATACTGACCTTCTGGTCAAAAATGACGAGTTCTGGCTCATTCCAGTTTTTTGCCAATTCTCATACATTTTGGTCTACCTCCTCAGTGAAATCTCGGATCACCGAACGGAGTGGTATTTTGCGTTCTCCAAGAGTAGACAACGAATTTGTGTTTTTTCTTGGATACTGACCTTCTGGTCAAAAATGACGAGTTCTGGCTCATTCCAGTTTTTTGCCAATACTTATAGATTTTGGTCTAACTCCTCAGAGAAATTTCGGATCACCGAACGGAGTGGTATTTTTGGGTTTTACAAGAGTACACCAACAATTTGTGTTTTTTCTTGGAAACTGACCTCCAGGTCAAAAATGAGGATTTCTGGCTCACTCCAGTGTTTTGCCAATTCTCATAGATTTTGGTCTACCTCCTCAGTGAAAACTTGGATCACCGAATGGAGTGGTATTTTGGGTTCTCCAAGAGTAGACAACGAATTTGTGTTTTTTCATGGATATTGACCTTCTGGTCAAAAATGACGAGTTCTGGCTCATTCCAGTTTTTTGCCAATTCTCATACATTTTGGTCTAACTCCTCAGTGAAAACTCGGATCACCGAATGGATTGGAATTTTGGGTTTTACAAGAGTACACCAACAATTTGTGTTTTTTCTTGGAAACTGACCTCCAGGTCAAAAATGACGATTTCTGGCTCACTCCAGTTTTTTGCCAATTCTCATAGATTTTGGTCTACCTCCTCAGTGAAATCTCGGATCACCGAGTGGATTGGTATTTTGGGTTTTCCAAGAGTACAGAGAGAATTTGTGTTTTTTCTTGGAAACTGACCTCCGGATGAAAAATGACGATTTCTGGCTCATTCCAGTTTTTTGCCAATTCTCATTCATTTTGGTCTAACACCTCAGTGAAATTTCGGATCACCGAACGGAGTGTTATTTTGGGTTCTCCAAGAGTAGACAACGAATTTGTGGTTTTTTTATGGATACTGACCTTCTGGTCAAAAATGACTATTTCTGTCTTGGAAACTTACCTCCAGGTCAAAAATGACGATTTCTGGCTCTCTCCAGTTTTTTGCCAATTCTCATATATTTTGGTCTACCTCCTCAGTGAAATCTCGGATCACCGAGTGGATTGGTATTTTGGGTTTTCCAAGAGTAGAGAGAGAATTTGTGTTTTTTTCTTGGAAACTGACCTCCGGATGAAAAATGACGATTTCTGGCTCATTCCAGTTTTTTCCCAATTCTCATACATTTTGGTCTAACACCTCAGTGAAATTTCGGATCACCGAACGGAGTGGTATTTTGGGTTCTCCAAGAGTAGACAACGAATTTGTGTTTTTTTATGGATACTGACCTTCTGGTCAAAAATGACTATTTCTGTCTTGGAAACTTACCTCCAGGTCAAAAATGACGATTTCTGGCTCTCTCCAGTTTTTTGCCAATTCTCATACATTTTGGTCTACCTCCTCAGTGAAATTTCGGATCACCGAACGGAGTGGTATTTTGCGTTCTCCAAGAGTAGACAACGAATTTGTGTTTTTTCTTGGATACTGACCTTCTGGTCAAAAATGACGAGTTCTGGCTCATTCCAGTTTTTTGCCAATACTTATAGATTTTGGTCTAACTCCTCAGAGAAATTTCGGATCACAGAACGGAGTGGTATTTTGGGTTCTTTTTTGCCAATTCTAATACATTTTGGTCTAACTCCTCAGCGAAATTTCGGATCACCGAACGGAGTGGTATTTTGGGTTCTTTTTTGCCAATTCTAATACATTTTGGTCTAACTCCTCAGCGAAATTTCGGATCACCGAACGGAGTGGTATTTTGGGTTTTCCAAGAGTAGAGAGAGAATTTGTGTTTTTTCTTGGATAATGACCTCCGGGTGAAAAATGACGATTTCTGGCTCATTCCAGTTTTTTTCCAATTCTCATACATTTTGGTCTAACTCTTCAGTGAAATTTCGGATCACCGAACGGAGTGGTATTTTGGGTTCTCCAAGAGTAGACAACGAATTTGTGTTTTTTCTTGGATACTGACCTTCTGGTCAAAAATGACGATTTCTGGCTCATTCCAGTGTTTTGCCAATACTTATAGATTTTGGTCTAACTCCTCAGTGAAATCTCGGATTACCGAATGGGGTGGTATTTTGGGTTTTCCAAG
The DNA here is from genome assembly GCF_051295495.1 of Thamnophis sirtalis. NCBI lineage: Eukaryota > Metazoa > Chordata > Lepidosauria > Squamata > Natricidae > Thamnophis > Thamnophis sirtalis. The sequence goes on from NW_028261382.1 coordinate 24,523,565, forward strand.
AGTAGAGAAAGAATTTGACTTTTTATTGGAAACTGACCTCCGGGTCAAAAATGACGATTTCTGGCTCACACCAGTTTTTTTGCCAATTCTCATACATTTTGGTCTAACTCCTCAGTAAAAACTCGGATCACCGAATGGATTGGTTTTTTGGGTTTTACAAGAGTACACCAACAATTTGTGTTTTTTTATGGATACTGACCTTCTGGTCAAAAATGACTATTTCTGGCTCATTCCAGTTTTTTGCCAATTCTCATACATTTTGGTCTACCTCCTCAGTGAAATTTCGGATCACAGAACGGAGTGGTATTTTGGGTTCTCCAAGAGTAGACAACGAATTTTTGTTTTTTCATGGATACTGACCTTCTGGTCAACAATGACGATTTCTGGCTCATTCCAGTTTTTTTCCAATTCTTATAGATTTTGGTCTAACTCCTCAGAGACATTTCGGATCACCGAACGGAGTGGTATTTTGGGTTCTCCAAGAGTAGAAAACGAATTTGTGTTTTTTATTGGAAACTGACCTCCGGGTTAAAAATGACGATTTCTGGCTCATTCCAGTTTTTTGACAATTCTCATACATTTTGGTCTACCTCCTCAGTGAAATCTCGGATCACCGAACGGAGTGGTATTTTGCGTTCTCTAAGAGTAGACAACGAATTTGTGTTTTTTCTTGGAAACTGACCTCCAGGTCAAAAATGAGGATTTCTGGCTCACTCCAGTGTTTTGCCAATTCTCATAGATTTTGGTCTACCTCCTCAGTGAAAACTTGGATCACCGAATGGAGTGGTATTTTGGGTTCTCCAAGAGTAGACAACGAATTTGTGTTTTTTCATGGATATTGACCTTCTGGTCAAAAATGACGAGTTCTGGCTCATTCCAGTTTTTTGCCAATTCTCATACATTTTGGTCTAACTCCTCAGTGAAAACTCGGATCACCGAATGGATTGGAATTTTGGGTTTTACAAGAGTACACCAACAATTTGTGTTTTTTCTTGGAAACTGACCTCAAGGTCAAAAATGACGATTTCTGGCTCACTCCAGTTTTTTGCCAATTCTCATAGATTTTGGTCTACCTCCTCAGTGAAATCTCGGATCACCGAGTGGATTGGTATTTTGGGTTTTCCAAGAGTACAGAGAGAATTTGTGTTTTTTCTTGGAAACTGACCTCCGGATGAAAAATGACGATTTCTGGCTCATTCCAGTTTTTTGCCAATTCTCATTCATTTTGGTCTAACACCTCAGTGGAATTTCGGATCACCGAACGGAGTGGTATTTTGGGTTCTCCAAGAGTAGACAACGAATTTGTGGTTTTTTTATGGATACTGACCTTCTGGTCAAAAATGACTATTTCTGTCTTGGAAACTTACCTCCAGGTCAAAAATGACGATTTCTGGCTCTCTCCAGTTTTTTGCCAATTCTCATAGATTTTGGTCTACCTCCTCAGTGAAATCTCGGATCACCGAGTGGATTGGTATTTTGGGTTTTCCAAGAGTAGAGAGAGAATTTGTGTTTTTTTCTTGGAAACTGACCTCCGGATGAAAAATGACGATTTCTGGCTCATTCCAGTTTTTTGCCAATTCTCATACATTTTGGTCTACCTCCTCAGTGAAATTTCGGATCACCGAACGGAGTGGTATTTTGCGTTCTCCAAGAGTAGACAACGAATTTGTGTTTTTTCTTGGATACTGACCTTCTGGTCAAAAATGACGAGTTCTGGCTCATTCCAGTTTTTTGCCAATACTTATAGATTTTGGTCTAACTCCTCAGAGAAATTTCGGATCACAGAACGGAGTGGTATTTTGGGTTCTTTTTTGCCAATTCTAATACATTTTGGTCTAACTCCTCAGCGAAATTTCGTACCACCGAACGGAGTGGTATTTTGGGTTCTTTTTTGCCAATTCTAATACATTTTGGTCTAACTCCTCAGCGAAATTTCGGATCACCGAACGGAGTGGTATTTTGGGTTTTCCAAGACTAGAGAGAGAATTTGTGTTTTTTCTTGGATAATGACCTCCGGGTGAAAAATGACGATTTCTGGCTCATTCCAGTTTTTTTCCAATTCTCATACATTTTGGTCTAACTCTTCAGTGAAATTTCGGATCACCGAACGGAGTGGTATTTTGGGTTCTCCAAGAGTAGACAACGAATTTGTGTTTTTTCTTGGATACTGACCTTCTGGTCAAAAATGACGATTTCTGGCTCATTCCAGTGTTTTGCCAATACTTATAGATTTTGGTCTAACTCCTCAGTGAAATCTCGGATTACCGAATGGGGTGGTATTTTGGGTTTTCCAAGAGTAGACAACGAATTTGTGTTTTTTCATGGATACTGACCTTCTGGTCAAAAATGACGAGTTCTGGCTCATTCCAGTTTTTTGCCAATTCTCATACATTTTGGTCTACCTCCTCATTAAAATCTCGGATCACCGAACGGAGTGGTATTTTGCGTTCTCCAAGAGTAGACAACGAATTTGTGTTTTTTCTTGGATACTGACCTTCTGGTCAAAAATGACGAGTTCTGGCTCATTCCAGTTTTTTGCCAATACTTATAGATTTTGGTCTAACTCCTCAGAGAAATTTCGGATCACCGAATGGAGTGGTATTTTTGGGTTTTACAAGAGTACACCAACAATTTGTGTTTTTTCTTGGATACTGACCTTCTGGTCAAAAATGACGAGTTCTGGCTCATTCCAGTTTTTTGCCAATACTTATAGATTTTGGTCTAACTCCTCAGAGACATTTCGGATCACCGAACGGAGTGGTATTTTGGGTTCTCCAAGAGTAGAAAACGAATTTGTGTTTTTTATTGGAAACTGACCTCCGGGTCAAAAATGACGATTTCTGGCTCATTCCAGTTTTTTGACAATTCTCATACATTTTGGTCTACCTCCTCAGTGAAATCTCGGATCACCGAACGGAGTGGTATTTTGCGTTCTCTAAGAGTAGACAACGAATTTGTGTTTTTTCTTGGATACTGACCTTCTGGTCAAAAATGACGAGTTCTGGCTCATTCCAGTTTTTTGCCAATTCTCATACATTTTGGTCTACCTCCTCAGTGAAATCTCGGATCACCGAGTGGATTGGTATTTTGGGTTTTCCAAGAGTAGAGAGAGAATTTGTGTTTTTTCTTGGAAACTGACCTCCGGGTCAAAAATGACGATTTCTGGCTCATTCCAGTTTTTTTCCAATTCTTGTAGATTTTGGTCTAACTCCTCAGTGAAATTTCGGATCACAGAACGGAGTGGTATTTTGGGTTCTTTTTTGCCAATTCTAATACATTTTGGTCTAACTCCTCAGCGAAATTTCGGATCACCGAACGGAGTGGTATTTTTGGGTTTTACAAGAGTACACCAACAATTTGTGTTTTTTCTTGGAAACTGACATCCAGGTCAAAAATGAGGATTTCTGGCTCACTCCAGTGTTTTGCCAATTCTCATAGATTTTGGTCTACCTCCTCAGTGAAAACTTGGATCACCGAACGGAGTGGTATTTTGGGTTCTCCAAGAGTAGACAACGAATTTGTGTTTTTTCATGGATACTGACCTTCTGGTCAAAAATGACGAGTTTTGGCTCATTCCAGTTTTTTGCCAATTCTCATACATTTTGGTCTAACTCCTCACTGAAAACTCGGATCACCGAATGGATTGGTTTTTTGGGTTTTACAAGAGTACACCAACAATTTGTGTTTTTTCTTGGAAACTGACCTCCAGGTCAAAAATGACGATTTCTGGCTCACTCCAGTTTTTTGCCAATTCTCATAGATTTTGGTCTACCTCCTCAGTGAAATATCGGATCACCGAGTGGATTGGTATTTTGGGTTTTCCAAGAGTAGAGAGAGAATTTGTGTTTTTTCTTGGAAACTGACCTCCGGATGAAAAATGACGATTTCTGGCTCATTCCAGTTTTTTGCCAATTCTCATACATTTTGGTCTACCTCCTCAGTGAAATCTCGGATCACCGAACGGAGTGGTATTTTGGGTTATCCAAGAGTAGACAACGAATTTGTGTTTTTTCATGGATACTGACCTTCTGGTCAAAAATGACGAGTTCTGGCTCATTCCAGTGTTTTGCCAATACTTATAGATTTTGGTCTAACTCCTCAGTGAAATCTCGGATTACCGAATGGGGTGGTATTTTGGGTTTTCCAAGAGTAGAGAAAGAATTTGAGTTTTTTATTGGAAACTGACCTCCGGGTCAAAAATGACGATTTCTGGCTCACACCAGTTTTTTTGCCAATTCTCATACATTTTGGTCTAACTCCTCAGTAAAAACTCGGATCACCGAATGGATTGGTTTTTTGGGTTTTACAAGAGTACACCAACAATTTGTGTTTTTTTATGGATACTGACCTTCTGGTCAAAAATGACGAGTTCTGGCTCATTCCAGTGTTTTGCCAATACTTATAGATTTTGGTCTAACTCCTCAGAGAAATTTCGGATCACCGAACGGAGTGGTATTTTTGGGTTTTACAAGAGTACACCAACAATTTGTGTTTTTTCTTGGAAACTGACCTCTAGGTCAAAAATGACGATTTCTGGCTCACTCCAGTTTTTTTGCCAATTCTCATACATTTTGGTCTAACTCCTCAGTAAAAACTCGGATCACCGATTGGATTGGTATTTTTGGGTTTTACAAGAGTACACCAACAATTTGTGTTTTTTCTTGGAAACTGACCTCCAGGTCAAAAATGAGGATTTCTGGCTCACTCCAGTGTTTTGCCAATTCTCATAGATTTTGGTCTACCTCCTCAGTGAAATCTCGGATCACCGAGTGGATTGGTATTTTGGGTTTTCCAAGAGTAGAGAGAGAATTTGTGTTTTTTCTTGGAAACTGACCTCCGGATGAAAAATGACGATTTCTGGCTCATTCCAGTTTTTTGCCAATTCTCATACATTTTGGTCTAACACCTCAGTGAAATTTCGGATCACCGAACGGAGTGGTATTTTGGGTTCTCCAAGAGTAGACAACGAATTTGTGTTTTTTTTATGGATACTGACCTTCTGGTCAAAAATGACTATTTCTGGCTCATTCCAGTTTTTTGCCAATTCTCATACATTTTGGTCTAACTCCTCAGAGAAATTTCGGATCACCGAACGGAGTGTTATTTTTGGGTTTTACAAGAGTACACCAACAATTTGTGTTTTTTCTTGGAAACTGACCTCCGGGTCAAAAATGACGATTTCTGGCTCATTCCAATTTTTTTCCAATTCTTGTAGATTTTGGTCTAACTCCTCAGTGAAATTTCGGATCACAGAACGGAGTGGTATTTTGGGTTCTTTTTTGCCAATTCTAATACATTTTGGTCTAACTCCTCAGCGAAATTTCGGATCACCGAACGGAGTGGTATTTTTGGGTTTTACAAGAGTACACCAACAATTTGTGTTTTTTCTTGGAAACTGACATCCAGGTCAAAAATGAGGATTTCTGGCTCACTCCAGTGTTTTGCCAATTCTCATAGATTTTGGTCTACCTCCTCAGTGAAAACTTGGATCACCGAACGGAGTGGTATTTTGGGTTCTCCAAGAGTAGACAACGAATTTGTGTTTTTTCATGGATACTGACCTTCTGGTCAAAAATGACGAGTTCTGGCTCATTCCAGTTTTTTGCCAATTCTCATACATTTTGGTCTAACTCCTCACTGAAAACTCGGATCACCGAATGGATTGGTTTTTTGGGTTTTACAAGAGTCCACCAACAATTTGTGTTTTTTCTTGGAAACTGACCTCCAGGTCAAAAATGACGATTTCTGGCTCACTCCAGTTTTTTGCCAATTCTCATAGATTTTGGTCTACCTCCTCAGTGAAATCTCGGATCACCGAGTGGATTGGTATTTTGGGTTTTCCAAGAGTAGAGAGAGAATTTGTGTTTTTTCTTGGAAACTGACCTCCGGATGAAAAATGACGATTTCTGGCTCATTCCAGTTTTTTGCCAATTCTCATACATTTTGGTCTACCTCCTCAGTGAAATCTCGGATCACCGAACGGAGTGGTATTTTGGGTTATCCAAGAGTAGACAACGAATTTGTGTTTTTTCATGGATACTGACCTTCTGGTCAAAAATGACGAGTTCTGGCTCATTCCAGTGTTTTGCCAATACTTATAGATTTTGGTCTAACTCCTCAGTGAAATCTCGGATTATCGAATGGGGTGGTATTTTGGGCTTTCCAAGAGTAGAGAAAGAATTTGTGTTTTTTATTGGAAACTGACCTCCGGGTCAAAAATGACGATTTCTGGCTCACTCCAGTTTTTTTGCCAATTCTCATACATTTTGGTCTAACTCCTCAGTAAAAACTCGGATCACCGAATGGATTGGTTTTTTGGGTTTTACAAGAGTACACCAACAATTTGTGTTTTTTTATGGATACTGACCTTCTGGTCAAAAATGACTATTTCTGGCTCATTCCAGTTATTTGCGAATTCTCATACATTTTGGTCTACCTCCTCAGTGAAATCTCGGATCACCGAACGGTGTGGTATTTTGCGTTCTCCAAGAGTAGACAACGAATTTGTGTTTTTTCTTGGATACTGACCTTCTGGTCAAAAATGACGAGTTCTGGCTCATTCCAGTTTTTTGCCAAGTCTCATAGATTTTGGTCTACCTCCTCAGTGAAATCTCGGATCACCGAACGGAGTGGTATTTTGGGTTATCCAAGAGTAGACAACGAATTTGTGTTTTTTCATGGATACTGACCTTCTGGTCAAAAATGACTTCTGGCTCATTCCAGTGTTTTGCCAATACTTATAGATTTTGGTCTAACTCCTCAGTGAAATCTCGGATTACCGAATGGGGTGGTATTTTGGGTTTTCCAAGAGTAGAGAAAGAATTTGAGTTTTTTATTGGAAACTGACCTCCGGGTCAAAAATGACGATTTCTGGCTCACACCAGTTTTTTTGCCAATTCTCATACATTTTGGTCTAACTCCTCAGTAAAAACTCGGATCACCGAATGGATTGGTTTTTTGGGTTTTCCAAGAGTAGAGAGAGAATTTGTGTTTTTTCTTGGAAACTGACCTCCGGATGAAAAATGACGATTTCTGGCTCATTCCAGTTTTTTGCCAATTCTCATACATTTTGGTCTAACACCTCAGTGAAATTTCGGATCACCGAACGGAGTGGTATTTTGGGTTCTCCAAGAGTAGACAACGAATTTGTGTTTTTTTTATGGATACTGACCTTCTGGTCAAAAATGACTATTTCTGGCTCATTCCAGTTTTTTGCCAATTCTCATACATTTTGGTCTAACTCCTCAGAGAAATTTCGGATCACCGAACGGAGTGGTATTTTTGGGTTTTACAAGAGTACACCAACAATTTGTGTTTTTTCTTGGAAACTGACCTCCGGGTCAAAAATGACGATTTCTGGCTCATTCCAATTTTTTTCCAATTCTTGTAGATTTTGGTCTAACTCCTCAGTGAAATTTCGGATCACAGAACGGAGTGGTATTTTGGGTTCTCCAAGAGTAGACAACGAATTTGTGTTTTTTCATGGATACTGACCTTCTGGTCAAAAATGACGAGTTCTGGCTCATTCCAGTTTTTTGCCAATTCTCATACATTTTGGTCTAACTCCTCACTGAAAACTCGGATCACCGAGTGGATTGGTATTTTGGGTTTTCCAAGAGTAGAGAGAGAATTTGTGTTTTTTCTTGGAAACTGACCTCCGGATGAAAAATGACGATTTCTGGCTCATTCCAGTTTTTTGCCAATTCTCATACATTTTGGTCTACCTCCTCAGTGAAATCTCGGATCACCGAACGGAGTGGTATTTTGGGTTATCCAAGAGTAGACAACGAATTTGTGTTTTTTCATGGATACTGACCTTCTGGTCAAAAATGACGAGTTCTGGCTCATTCCAGTGTTTTGCCAATACTTATAGATTTTGGTCTAACTCCTCAGTGAAATCTCGGATTATCGAATGGGGTGGTATTTTGGGCTTTCCAAGAGTAGAGAAAGAATTTGTGTTTTTTATTGGAAACTGACCTCCGGGTCAAAAATGACGATTTCTGGCTCACTCCAGTTTTTTTGCCAATTCTCATACATTTTGGTCTAACTCCTCAGTAAAAACTCGGATCACCGAATGGATTGGTTTTTTGGGTTTTACAAGAGTACACCAACAATTTGTGTTTTTTTATGGATACTGACCTTCTGGTCAAAAATGACTATTTCTGGCTCATTCCAGTTATTTGCGAATTCTCATACATTTTGGTCTACCTCCTCAGTGAAATCTCGGATCACCGAACGGTGTGGTATTTTGCGTTCTCCAAGAGTAGACAACGAATTTGTGTTTTTTCTTGGATACTGACCTTCTGGTCAAAAATGACGAGTTCTGGCTCATTCCAGTTTTTTGCCAATTCTCATAGATTTTGGTCTACCTCCTCAGTGAAATCTCGGATCACCGAACGGAGTGGTATTTTGGGTTATCCAAGAGTAGACAACGAATTTGTGTTTTTTCATGGATACTGACCTTCTGGTCAAAAATGACTTCTGGCTCATTCCAGTGTTTTGCCAATACTTATAGATTTTGGTCTAACTCCTCAGTGAAATCTCGGATTACCGAATGGGGTGGTATTTTGGGTTTTCCAAGAGTAGAGAAAGAATTTGAGTTTTTTATTGGAAACTGACCTCCGGGTCAAAAATGACGATTTCTGGCTCACACCAGTTTTTTTGCCAATTCTCATACATTTTGGTCTAACTCCTCAGTAAAAACTCGGATCACCGAATGGATTGGTTTTTTGGGTTTTCCAAGAGTAGAGAGAGAATTTGTGTTTTTTCTTGGAAACTGACCTCCGGATGAAAAATGACGATTTCTGGCTCATTCCAGTTTTTTGCCAATTCTCATACATTTTGGTCTAACACCTCAGTGAAATTTCGGATCACCGAACGGAGTGGTATTTTGGGTTCTCCAAGAGTAGACAACGAATTTGTGTTTTTTTTATGGATACTGACCTTCTGGTCAAAAATGACTATTTCTGGCTCATTCCAGTTTTTTGCCAATTCTCATACATTTTGGTCTAACTCCTCAGAGAAATTTCGGATCACCGAACGGAGTGGTATTTTTGGGTTTTACAAGAGTACACCAACAATTTGTGTTTTTTCTTGGAAACTGACCTCCGGGTCAAAAATGACGATTTCTGGCTCATTCCAATTTTTTTCCAATTCTTGTAGATTTTGGTCTAACTCCTCAGTGAAATTTCGGATCACAGAACGGAGTGGTATTTTGGGTTCTCCAAGAGTAGACAACGAATTTGTGTTTTTTCATGGATACTGACCTTCTGGTCAAAAATGACGAGTTCTGGCTCATTCCAGTTTTTTGCCAATTCTCATACATTTTGGTCTAACTCCTCACTGAAAACTCGGATCACCGAGTGGATTGGTATTTTGGGTTTTCCAAGAGTAGAGAGAGAATTTGTGTTTTTTCTTGGAAACTGACCTCCGGATGAAAAATGACGATTTCTGGCTCATTCCAGTTTTTTGCCAATTCTCATACATTTTGGTCTACCTCCTCAGTGAAATCTCGGATCACCGAACGGAGTGGTATTTTGGGTTATCCAAGAGTAGACAACGAATTTGTGTTTTTTCATGGATACTGACCTTCTGGTCAAAAATGACGAGTTCTGGCTCATTCCAGTGTTTTGCCAATACTTATAGATTTTGGTCTAACTCCTCAGTGAAATCTCGGATTATCGAATGGGGTGGTATTTTGGGCTTTCCAAGAGTAGAGAAAGAATTTGTGTTTTTTATTGGAAACTGACCTCCGGGTCAAAAATGACGATTTCTGGCTCACTCCAGTTTTTTTGCCAATTCTCATACATTTTGGTCTAACTCCTCAGTAAAAACTCGGATCACCGAATGGATTGGTTTTTTGGGTTTTACAAGAGTACACCAACAATTTGTGTTTTTTTATGGATACTGACCTTCTGGTCAAAAATGACTATTTCTGGCTCATTCCAGTTATTTGCGAATTCTCATACATTTTGGTCTACCTCCTCAGTGAAATCTCGGATCACCGAACGGTGTGGTATTTTGCGTTCTCCAAGAGTAGACAACGAATTTGTGTTTTTTCTTGGATACTGACCTTCTGGTCAAAAATGACGATTTCTGGCTCATTCCAGTTTTTTGCCAATTCTCATAGATTTTGGTCTACCTCCTCAGTGAAATCTCGGATCACCGAACGGAGTGGTATTTTGGGTTATCCAAGAGTAGACAACGAATTTGTGTTTTTTCATGGATACTGACCTTCTGGTCAAAAATGATGAGTTCTGGCTCATTCCAGTGTTTTGCCAATACTTATAGATTTTGGTCTAACTCCTCAGTGAAATCTCGGATTACCGAATGGGGTGGTATTTTGGGTTTTCCAAGAGTAGAGAAAGAATTTGAGTTTTTTATTGGAAACTGACCTCCGGGTCAAAAATGACGATTTCTGGCTCACACCAGTTTTTTTGCCAATTCTCATACATTTTGGTCTAACTCCTCAGTAAAAACTCGGATCACCGAATGGATTGGTTTTTTGGGTTTTACAAGAGTACACCAACAATTTGTGTTTTTTTATGGATACTGACCTTCTGGTCAAAAATGACGAGTTCTGGCTCATTCCAGTGTTTTGCCAATACTTATAGATTTTGGTCTAACTCCTCAGAGAAATTTCGGATCACCGAACGGAGTGGTATTTTTGGGTTTTACAAGAGTACACCAACAATTTGTGTTTTTTCTTGGAAACTGACCTCCAGGTCAAAAATGACGATTTCTGGCTCACTTCAGTTTTTTTGCCAATTCTCATACATTTTGGTCTAACTCCTCAGTGAAAACTTGGATCACCAAACGGAGTGGTATTTTGGGTTCTCCAAGAGTAGACAACGAATTTGTGTTTTTTCTTGGATACTGACCTTCTGGTCAAAAATGACGAGTTCTGGCTCATTCCAGTTTTTTGCCAATACTTATAGATTTTGGTCTAACTCCTCAGAGAAATTTCGGATCACCGAACGGAGTGGTATTTTTGGGTTTTACAAGAGTACACCAACAATTTGTGTTTTTTCTTGGAAACTGACCTCCAGGTCAAAAATGACGATTTCTGGCTCACTCCAGTTTTTTTGCCAATTCTCATACATTTTGGTCTAACTCCTCAGTAAAAACTCGGATCACCGATTGGATTGGTATTTTGGGTTTTACAAGAGTACACCAACAATTTGTGTTTTTTCTTGGAAACTGACCTCCAGGTCAAAAATGAGGATTTCTGGCTCACTCCAGTGTTTTGCCAATTCTCATAGATTTTGGTCTACCTCCTCAGTGAAAACTTGGATCACCGAACGGAGTGGTATTTTGCGTTCTCCAAGAGTACACAACGAATTTTTGTTTTTTCATGGATACTGACCTTCTGGTCAAAAATGACGAGTTCTGGCTCATTCCAGTTTTTTGCCAATTCTCATACATTTTGGTCTAACTCCTAAGTGAAAACTCGGATCACCGAATGGATTGGTATTTTGGGTTTTCCAAGAGTAGAGAGAGAATTTGTGTTTTTTCTTGGAAACTGACCTCCGGATGAAAAATGACGATTTCTGGCTCATTCCAGTTTTTTGCCAATTCTCATACATTTTGGTCTAACACCTCAGTGAAATTTCGGATCACCGAACGGAGTGGTATTTTGTGTTCTCCAAGAGTAGACAACGAATTTGTGTTTTTTTTATGGATACTGACCTTCTGGTCAAAAATGACTATTTCTGGCTCATTCCAGTTTTTTGCCAATTCTCATACATTTTGGTCTAACTCCTCAGAGAAATTTCGGATCACCGAACGGAGTGGTATTTTTGGGTTTTACAAGAGTACACCAACAATTTGTGTTTTTTCTTGGAAACTGACCACCGGGTCAAAAATGACGATTTCTGGCTCATTCCAGTTTTTTTCCAATTCTTGTAGATTTTGGTCTAACTCCTCAGTGAAATTTCGGATCACAGAACGGAGTGGTATTTTGGGTTCTTTTTTGCCAATTCTAATACATTTTGGTCTAACTCCTCAGTGAAATTTCGGATCACCGAACGGAGTGGTATTTTTGGGTTTTACAAGAGTACACCAACAATTTGTGTTTTTTCTTGGAAACTGACATCCAGGTCAAAAATGAGGATTTCTGGCTCACTCCAGTGTTTTGCCAATTCTCATAGATTTTGGTCTACCTCCTCAGTGAAAACTTGGATCACCGAACGGAGTGGTATTTTGGGTTCTCCAAGAGTAGACAACGAATTTGTGTTTTTTCATGGATACTGACCTTCTGGTCAAAAATGACGAGTTCTGGCTCATTCCAGTTTTTTGCCAATTCTCATACATTTTGGTCTAACTCCTCACTGAAAACTCGGATCACCGAATGGATTGGTTTTTTGGGTTTTACAAGAGTACACCAACAATTTGTGTTTTTTCTTGGAAACTGACCTCCAGGTCAAAAATGACGATTTCTGGCTCACTCCAGTTTTTTGCCAATTCTCATAGATTTTGGTCTACCTCCTCAGTGAAATCTCGGATCACCGAGTGGATTGGTATTTTGGGTTTTCCAAGAGTAGAGAGAGAATTTGTGTTTTTTCTTGGAAACTGACCTCCGGGTCAAAAATGACGATTTCTGGCTCATTCCAGTTTTTTTCCAATTCTTGTGGATTTTGGTCTAACTCCTCAGTGAAATTTCGGATCACAGAACGGAGTGGTATTTTGGGTTCTTTTTTGCCAATTCTAATACATTTTGGTCTAACTCCTCAGCGAAATTTCGGATCACCGAACGGAGTGGTATTTTGGGTTTTCCAAGAGTAGAGAGAGAATTTGTGTTTTTTCTCGGATAATGACCTCCGGGTGAAAAATGACGATTTCTGGCTCATTCCAGTTTTTTTCCAATTCTCATACATTTTGGTCTACCTCCTCAGTGAAATCTCGGATCACCGAACGGAGTGGTATTTTGCGTTCTCCAAGAGTAGACAACAAATTTGTGTTTTTTCTTGGATACTGACCTTCTGGTCAAAAATGACGAGTTCTGGCTCATTCCAGTTTTTTGCCAATACTTATAGATTTTGGTCTAACTCCTCAGAGAAATTTCGGATCACCGAACGGAGTGGTATTTTTGGGTTTTACAAGAGTACACCAACAATTTGTGTTTTTTCTTGGAAACTGACCTCCAGGTCAAAAATGACGATTTCTGGCTCACTCCAGTTTTTTTGCCAATTCTCATACATTTTGGTCTAACTCCTCAGTGAAAACTCGGATCACCGAATGGATTGGTTTTTTGGGTTTTACAAGAGTACACCAACAATTTGTGTTTTTTCTTGGAAAATGACCTCCAGGTCAAAAATGATGATTTCTGGCTCATTCCAGTTTTTTGCCAATTCTCATACATTTTGGTCTAACAACTCAGTGAAATTTCGGATCACCGAACGGAGTGGTATTTTGGGTTCTCCAAGAGTAGACAACGAATTTGTGTTTTTTTTATGGATACTGACCTTCTGGTCAAAAATGACTATTTCTGGCTCATTCCAGTTTTTTGCCAATTCTCATACATTTTGGTCTACCTCCTCAGTGAAATCTCGGATCACCGAACGGAGTGGTATTTTGCGTTCTCCAAGAGTAGACAACGAATTTGTGTTTTTTCTTGGATACTGACCTTCTGGTCAAAAATGACGAGTTCTGGCTCATTCCAGGTTTTGCCAATACTTATAGATTTTGGTCTAACTCCTCAGAGAAATTTCGGATCACCGAACGGAGTGGTATTTTTGGGTTTTACAAGAGTACACCAACAATTTGTGTTTTTTCTTGGAAACTGACCTCCAGGTCAAAAATGACGATTTCTGGCTCACTCCAGTTTTTTTGCCAATTCTCATACATTTTGGTCTAACTCCTCAGGAAAAACTCGGATCACCGATTGGATTGGTATTTTTGGGTTTTACAAGAGTACACCAACAATTTGTGTTTTTTCTTGGAAACTGACCTCCAGGTCAAAAATGAGGATTTCTGGCTCACTCCAGTGTTTTGCCAATTCTCATAGATTTTGGTCTACCTCCTCAGTGAAAACTTGGATCACCGAACGGAGTGGTATTTTGGGTTCTCCAAGAGTAGACAACGAATTTGTGTTTTTTCATGGATACTGACCTTCTGGTCAAAAATGACGAGTTCTGGCTCATTCCAGTTTTTTGCCAATTCTCATACATTTTGGTCTAACTCCTCAGAGAAATTTCGGATCACCGAACGGAGTGGTATTTTGGGTTCTCCAAGAGTAGACCACAAATTTGTGTTTTTTATTGGAAACTGACCTCCGGGTCAAAAATGACGATTTCTGGCTCATTCCAGTTTTTTGCCATTTCTCAAACATTTTGGTCTAACTCCTCAGTGAAAACTTGGATTACCGAACGGAGTGGTATTTTGGGTTATCCAAGAGTAGACAACGAATTTGTGTTTTTTCATGGATACTGACCTTCTGGTCAAAAATGACGAGTTCTGGCTCATTCCAGTGTTTTGCCAATACTTATAGATTTTGGTCTAACTCCTCAGTGAAATCTCTGATTACCGAATCGGGTGGTATTTTGGGTTTTACAAGAGTACACCAACAATTTGTGTTTTTTCTTGGAAACTGACCTCCAGGTCAAAAATGACGATTTCTGGCTCACTCCAGTTTTTTTGCCAATTCTCATACATTTTGGTCTAACTCCTCAGGAAAAACTCGGATCACCGATTGGATTGGTATTTTTGGGTTTTACAAGAGTACACCAACAATTTGTGTTTTTTCTTGGAAACTGACCTCCAGGTCAAAAATCAGGATTTCTGGCTCACTCCAGTGTTTTGCCAATTCTCATAGATTTTGGTCTACCTCCTCAGTGAAAACTTGGATCACCGAACGGAGTGGTATTTTGGGTTCTCCAAGAGTAGACAACGAATTTGTGTTTTTTCTTGGATACTGACCTTCTGGTCAAAAATGACGAGTTCTGGCTCATTCCAGTTTTTTGCCAATTCTCATACATTTTGGTCTAACTCCTCAGTGAAAACTCGGATCACCGAATGGATTGGTTTTTTGGGTTTTACAAGAGTACACCAACAATTTGTGTTTTTTCTTGGAAAATGACCTCCAGGTCAAAAATGATGATTTCTGGCTCATTCCAGTTTTTTGCCAATTCTCATACATTTTGGTCTAACACCTCAGTGAAATTTCGGATCACCGAACGGAGTGGTATTTTGGGTTCTCCAAGAGTAGACAACGAATTTGTGTTTTTTTTATGGATACTGACCTTCTGGTCAAAAATGACTATTTCTGGCTCATTCCAGTTTTTTGCCAATTCTCATACATTTTGGTCTACCTCCTCAGTGAAATCTCGGATCACCGAACGGAGTGGTATTTTGCGTTCTCCAAGAGTAGACAACGAATTTGTGTTTTTTCTTGGATACTGACCTTCTGGTCAAAAATGACGAGTTCTGGCTCATTCCAGGTTTTGCCAATACTTATAGATTTTGGTCTAACTCCTCAGAGAAATTTCGGATCACCGAACGGAGTGGTATTTTTGGGTTTTACAAGAGTACACCAACAATTTGTGTTTTTTCTTGGAAACTGACCTCCAGGTCAAAAATGACGATTTCTGGCTCACTCCAGTTTTTTTGCCAATTCTCATACATTTTGGTCTAACTCCTCAGGAAAAACTCGGATCACCGATTGGATTGGTATTTTTGGGTTTTACAAGAGTACACCAACAATTTGTGTTTTTTCTTGGAAACTGACCTCCAGGTCAAAAATGAGGATTTCTGGCTCACTCCAGTGTTTTGCCAATTCTCATAGATTTTGGTCTACCTCCTCAGTGAAAACTTGGATCACCGAACGGAGTGGTATTTTGGGTTCTCCAAGAGTAGACAACGAATTTGTGTTTTTTCATGGATACTGACCTTCTGGTCAAAAATGACGAGTTCTGGCTCATTCCAGTTTTTTGCCAATTCTCATACATTTTGGTCTAACTCCTCAGAGAAATTTCGGATCACCGAACGGAGTGGTATTTTGGGTTCTCCAAGAGTAGACCACAAATTTGTGTTTTTTATTGGAAACTGACCTCCGGGTCAAAAATGACGATTTCTGGCTCATTCCAGTTTTTTGCCAATTCTCAAACATTTTGGTCTAACTCCTCAGTGAAAACTTGGATTACCGAACGGAGTGGTATTTTGGGTTATCCAAGAGTAGGCAACGAATTTGTGTTTTTTCATGGATACTGACCTTCTGGTCAAAAATGACGAGTTCTGGCTCATTCCAGTGTTTTGCCAATACTTATAGATTTTGGTCTAACTCCTCAGTGAAATCTCTGATTACCGAATCGGGTGGTATTTTGGGTTTTCCAAGAGTAGAGAAAGAATTTGAGTTTTTTATTGGAAACTGACCTCCGGGTCAAAAATGACGATTTCTGGCTCACACCAGTTTTTTTGCCAATTCTCATACATTTTGGTCTAACTCCTCAGTAAAAACTCGGATCACCGAATGGATTGGTTTTTTGGGTTTTACAAGAGTACACCAACAATTTGTGTTTTTTTATGGATACTGACCTTCTGGTCAAAAATGACTATTTCTGGCTCATTCCAGTTTTTTGCCAATTCTCATACATTTTGGTCTACCTCCTCAGTGAAATTTCGGATCACAGAACGGAGTGGTATTTTGGGTTCTCCAAGAGTAGACAACGAATTTGTGTTTTTTCATGGATACTGACCTTCTGGTCAAAAATGACGAGTTCTGGCTCATTCCAGTTTTTTGCCAATTCTCATACATTTTGGTCTAACTCCTCAGAGAAATTTCGGATCACCGAACGGAGTGGTATTTTGGGTTCTCCAAGAGTAGACCACAAATTTGTGTTTTTTATTGGAAACTGACCTCCGGGTCAAAAATGACGATTTCTGGCTCATTCCAGTTTTTTGCCATTTCTCAAACATTTTGGTCTAACTCCTCAGTGAAAACTTGGATTACCGAACGGAGTGGTATTTTGGGTTATCCAAGAGTAGACAACGAATTTGTGTTTTTTCATGGATACTGACCTTCTGGTCAAAAATGACGAGTTCTGGCTCATTCCAGTGTTTTGCCAATACTTATAGATTTTGGTCTAACTCCTCAGTGAAATCTCTGATTACCGAATCGGGTGGTATTTTGGGTTTTACAAGAGTACACCAACAATTTGTGTTTTTTCTTGGAAACTGACCTCCAGGTCAAAAATGACGATTTCTGGCTCACTCCAGTTTTTTTGCCAATTCTCATACATTTTGGTCTAACTCCTCAGGAAAAACTCGGATCACCGATTGGATTGGTATTTTTGGGTTTTACAAGAGTACACCAACAATTTGTGTTTTTTCTTGGAAACTGACCTCCAGGTCAAAAATCAGGATTTCTGGCTCACTCCAGTGTTTTGCCAATTCTCATAGATTTTGGTCTACCTCCTCAGTGAAAACTTGGATCACCGAACGGAGTGGTATTTTGGGTTCTCCAAGAGTAGACAACGAATTTGTGTTTTTTCTTGGATACTGACCTTCTGGTCAAAAATGACGAGTTCTGGCTCATTCCAGTTTTTTGCCAATTCTCATACATTTTGGTCTAACTCCTCAGTGAAAACTCGGATCACCGAATGGATTGGTTTTTTGGGTTTTACAAGAGTACACCAACAATTTGTGTTTTTTCTTGGAAAATGACCTCCAGGTCAAAAATGATGATTTCTGGCTCATTCCAGTTTTTTGCCAATTCTCATACATTTTGGTCTAACACCTCAGTGAAATTTCGGATCACCGAACGGAGTGGTATTTTGGGTTCTCCAAGAGTAGACAACGAATTTGTGTTTTTTTTATGGATACTGACCTTCTGGTCAAAAATGACTATTTCTGGCTCATTCCAGTTTTTTTGCCAATTCTCATACATTTTGGTCTACCTCCTCAGTGAAATCTCGGATCACCGAACGGAGTGGTATTTTGCGTTCTCCAAGAGTAGACAACGAATTTGTGTTTTTTCTTGGATACTGACCTTCTGGTCAAAAATGACGAGTTCTGGCTCATTCCAGGTTTTGCCAATACTTATAGATTTTGGTCTAACTCCTCAGAGAAATTTCGGATCACCGAACGGAGTGGTATTTTTGGGTTTTACAAGAGTACACCAACAATTTGTGTTTTTTCTTGGAAACTGACCTCCAGGTCAAAAATGACGATTTCTGGCTCACTCCAGTTTTTTTGCCAATTCTCATACATTTTGGTCTAACTCCTCAGGAAAAACTCGGATCACCGATTGGATTGGTATTTTTGGGTTTTACAAGAGTACACCAACAATTTGTGTTTTTTCTTGGAAACTGACCTCCAGGTCAAAAATGAGGATTTCTGGCTCACTCCAGTGTTTTGCCAATTCTCATAGATTTTGGTCTACCTCCTCAGTGAAAACTTGGATCACCGAACGGAGTGGTATTTTGGGTTCTCCAAGAGTAGACAACGAATTTGTGTTTTTTCATGGATACTGACCTTCTGGTCAAAAATGACGAGTTCTGGCTCATTCCAGTGTTTTGCCAATACTTATAGATTTTGGTCTAACTCCTCAGTGAAATCTCTGATTACCGAATCGGGTGGTATTTTGGGTTTTCCAAGAGTAGAGAAAGAATTTGAGTTTTTTATTGGAAACTGACCTCCGGGTCAAAAATGACGATTTCTGGCTCACACCAGTTTTTTTGCCAATTCTCATACATTTTGGTCTAACTCCTCAGTAAAAACTCGGATCACCGAATGGATTGGTTTTTTGGGTTTTACAAGAGTACACCAACAATTTGTGTTTTTTTATGGATACTGACCTTCTGGTCAAAAATGACTATTTCTGGCTCATTCCAGTTTTTTGCCAATTCTCATACATTTTGGTCTACCTCCTCAGTGAAATTTCGGATCACCGAACGGAGTGGTATTTTGGGTTCTCCAAGAGTAGAAAACGAATTTGTGTTTTTTATTGGAAACCGACCTCCGGGTCAAAAATGACGATTTCTGGCTCATTCCAGTTTTTTGCCAATTCTCATACATTTTGGTCTACCTCCTCAGTGAAATCTCGGATCACCGGACGGAGTGGTATTTTGCGTTCTCCAAGAGTAGACAACGAATTTGTGTTTTTTCTTGGATACTGAACTTCTGGTCAAAAATGACGAGTTCTGGCTCATTCCAGTTTTTTGCCAATACTTATAGATTTTGGTCTAACTCCTCAGTGAAAACTCGGATCACCGAATGGATTGGTTTTTTGGGTTTTACAAGAGTACACCAACAATTTGTGTTTTTTCTTGGAAACTGACCTCCGGGTCAAAAATGACGATTTCTGGCTCACTCCAGTGTTTTGCCAATTCTCATAGATTTTGGTCTACCTCCTCAGTGAAATCTCGGATCACCGAGTGGATTGGTATTTTGGGTTTTCCAAGAGTAGAGAGAGAATTTGTGTTTTTTCTTGGAAACTGACCTCCGGATGAAAAATGACGATTTCTGGCTCATTCCAGTTTTTTGCCAATTCTCATACATTTTGGTCTAACACCTCAGTGAAAGTTCGGATCACCGAACGGAGTGGTATTTTGGGTTCTCCAAGAGTAGAAAACGAATTTGTGTTTTTGCTTGGATGCTGACCTTCTGGTCAAAAATGACGAGTTCTGGCTCATTCCAGTTTTTTGCCAATTCTCATACATTTTGGTCTAACTCCTCAGAGAAATTTCGGATCACCGAACGGAGTGGTATTTTGGGTTCTCCAAGAGTAGACAACGAATTTGTGTTTTTGCTTGGATGCTGACCTTCTGGTCAAAAATGACGAGTTCTGGCTCATTCCAGTTTTTTGCCAATTCCCATACATTTTGGTCTAACTCCTCAGTGAAAACTCAGATCACCGAATGGATTGGTTTTTTGGGTTTTACAAGAGTACACCAACAATTTGTGTTTTTTCTTGGAAACTGACCTCCAGGTCAAAAATGACGATTTCTGGCTCACTCCAGTTTTTTGCCAATTCTCATAGATTTTGGTCTACCTCCTCAGTGAAATCTCGGATCACCGAGTGGATTGGTATTTTGGGTTTTCCAAGAGTAGAGAGAGAATTTGTGTTTTTTCTTGGAAACTGACCTCCGGATGAAAAATGACGATTTCTGGCTCATTCCAGTTTTTTGCCAATTCTCATACATTTTGGTCTAACTCCTCAGTGAAAACTCGGATCACCGAATGGATTGGTTTTTTGGGTTTTACAAGAGTACACCAACAATTTGTGTTTTTTCTTGGAAACTGACCTCCGGGTCAAAAATGACGATTTCTGGCTCACTCCAGTGTTTTGCCAATTCTCATAGATTTTGGTCTACCTCCTCAGTGAAATCTCGGATCACCGAGTGGATTGGTATTTTGGGTTTTCCAAGAGTAGAGAGAGAATTTGTTTTTTTTCTTGGAAACTGACCTCCGGATGAAAAATGACGATTTCTGGCTCATTCCAGTTTTTTGCCAATTCTCATACATTTTGGTCTAACACCTCAGTGAAATTTCGGATCACCGAACGGAGTGGTATTTTGGCTTCTCCAAGAGTAGACAACGAATTTGTGTTTTTTCATGGATACGGACCTTCTGGTCAAAAATGACGAGTTCTGGCTCATTCCAGTTTTTTGCCAGTTCTCATACATTTTGGTCTAACTCCTCAGTGAAAACTCGGATCACCGAATGGATTGGTTTTTCGGGTTTTACAAGAGTACACCAACAATTTGTGTTTTTTCTTGGAAACTGACCTCCAGGTCAAAAATGACGATTTCTGGCTCACTCCAGTTTTTTGCCAATTCTCATAGATTTTGGTCTACCTCCTCAGTGAAATCTCGGATCACCGAGTGGATTGGTATTTTGGGTTTTCCAAGAGTAGAGAGAGAATTTGTGTTTTTTCTTGGAAACTGACCTCCGGATGAAAAATGACGATTTCTGGCTCATTCCAGTTTTTTGCCAATACTTATAGATTTTGGTCTAACTCCTCAGTGAAAACTCGGATCACCGAATGGATTGGTTTTTTGGGTTTTACAAGAGTACACCAACAATTTGTGTTTTTTCTTGGAAACTGACCTCCGGGTCAAAAATGACGATTTCTGGCTCACTCCAGTGTTTTGCCAATTCTCATAGATTTTGGTCTACCTCCTCAGTGAAATCTCGGATCACCGAGTGGATTGGTATTTTGGGTTTTCCAAGAGTAGAGAGAGAATTTGTGTTTTTTCTTGGAAACTGACCTCCGGATGAAAAATGACGATTTCTGGCTCATTCCAGTTTTTTGCCAATTCTCATACATTTTGGTCTAACACCTCAGTGAAAGTTCGGATCACCGAACGGAGTGGTATTTTGGGTTCTCCAAGAGTAGACAACGAATTTGTGTTTTTGCTTGGATGCTGACCTTCTGGTCAAAAATGACGAGTTCTGGCTCATTCCAGTTTTTTGCCAATTCTCATACATTTTGGTCTAACTCCTCAGAGAAATTTCGGATCACCGAACGGAGTGGTATTTTGGGTTCTCCAAGAGTAGACAACGAATTTGTGTTTTTGCTTGGATGCTGACCTTCTGGTCAAAAATGACGAGTTCTGGCTCATTCCAGTTTTTTGCCAATTCCCATACATTTTGGTCTAACTCCTCAGTGAAAACTCAGATCACCGAATGGATTGGTTTTTTGGGTTTTACAAGAGTACACCAACAATTTGTGTTTTTTCTTGGAAACTGACCTCCAGGTCAAAAATGACGATTTCTGGCTCACTCCAGTTTTTTGCCAATTCTCATAGATTTTGGTCTACCTCCTCAGTGAAATCTCGGATCACCGAGTGGATTGGTATTTTGGGTTTTCCAAGAGTAGAGAGAGAATTTGTGTTTTTTCTTGGAAACTGACCTCCGGATGAAAAATGACGATTTCTGGCTCATTCCAGTTTTTTGCCAATTCTCATACATTTTGGTCTAACTCCTCAGTGAAAACTCGGATCACCGAATGGATTGGTTTTTTGGGTTTTACAAGAGTACACCAACAATTTGTGTTTTTTCTTGGAAACTGACCTCCGGGTCAAAAATGACGATTTCTGGCTCACTCCAGTGTTTTGCCAATTCTCATAGATTTTGGTCTACCTCCTCAGTGAAATCTCGGATCACCGAGTGGATTGGTATTTTGGGTTTTCCAAGAGTACAGAGAGAATTTGTTTTTTTTCTTGGAAACTGACCTCCGGATGAAAAATGACGATTTCTGGCTCATTCCAGTTTTTTGCCAATTCTCATACATTTTGGTCTAACACCTCAGTGAAATTTCGGATCACCGAACGTAGTGGTATTTTGGGTTCTCCAAGAGTAGACAACGAATTTGTGTTTTTTCTTGGATACTGACCTTCTGGTCAAAAATGACGAGTTCTGGCTCATT
The DNA here is from genome assembly GCF_051295495.1 of Thamnophis sirtalis. Lineage (NCBI taxonomy): Eukaryota > Metazoa > Chordata > Lepidosauria > Squamata > Natricidae > Thamnophis > Thamnophis sirtalis. The sequence continues at coordinate 24,545,931 of NW_028261382.1, forward strand.
CCAGTTTTTTGCCAATACTTATAGATTTTGGTCTAACTCCTCAGTGAAAACTCGGATCACCGAATGGATTGGTTTTTTGGGTTTTACAAGAGTACACCAACAATTTGTGTTTTTTCTTGGAAACTGACCTCCGGGTCAAAAATGACGATTTCTGGCTCACTCCAGTGTTTTGCCAATTCTCATAGATTTTGGTCTACCTCCTCAGTGAAATCTCGGATCACCGAGTGGATTGGTATTTTGGGTTTTCCAAGAGTAGAGAGAGAATTTGTGTTTTTTCTTGGAAACTGACCTCCGGATGAAAAATGACGATTTCTGGCTCATTCCAGTTTTTTGCCAATTCTCATACATTTTGGTCTAACACCTCAGTGAAAGTTCGGATCACCGAACGGAGTGGTATTTTGGGTTCTCCAAGAGTAGACAACGAATTTGTGTTTTTGCTTGGATGCTGACCTTCTGGTCAAAAATGACGAGTTCTGGCTCATTCCAGTTTTTTGCCAATTCTCATACATTTTGGTCTAACTCCTCAGAGAAATTTCGGATCACCGAACGGAGTGGTATTTTGGGTTCTCCAAGAGTAGACAACGAATTTGTGTTTTTGCTTGGATGCTGACCTTCTGGTCAAAAATGACGAGTTCTGGCTCATTCCAGTTTTTTGCCAATTCCCATACATTTTGGTTTAACTCCTCAGTGAAAACTCAGATCACCGAATGGATTGGTTTTTTGGGTTTTACAAGAGTACACCAACAATTTGTGTTTTTTCTTGGAAACTGACCTCCAGGTCAAAAATGACGATTTCTGGCTCACTCCAGTTTTTTGCCAATTCTCATAGATTTTGGTCTACCTCCTCAGTGAAATCTCGGATCACCGAGTGGATTGGTATTTTGGGTTTTCCAAGAGTAGAGAGAGAATTTGTGTTTTTTCTTGGAAACTGACCTCCGGATGAAAAATGACGATTTCTGGCTCATTCCAGTTTTTTGCCAATTCTCATACATTTTGGTCTAACACCTCAGTGAAATTTCAGATCACCGAACGGAGTGGTATTTTGGGTTCTCCAAGAGTAGACAACGAATTTGTGTTTTTTTTATGGATACTGACCTTCTGGTCCAAAATGACTATTTCTGGCTCATTCCAGTTTTTTGCCAATTCTCATACATTTTGGTCTAACTCCTCAGAGAAATTTCGGATCACCGAACGGAGTGGTATTTTTGGGTTTTACAAGAGTACACCAACAATTTGTGTTTTTTCTTGGAAACTGACCTCCGGGTCAAAAATGACGATTTCTCGCTCATTCCAGTTTTTTTCCAATTCTTGTAGATTTTGGTCTAACTCCTCAGTGAAATTTCGGATCACAGAACGGAGTGGTATTTTGGGTTCTTTTTTGCCAATTCTAATACATTTTGGTCTAACTCCTCAGAGAAATTTCGGATCACCGAACGGAGTGGTATTTTTGGGTTTTACAAGAGTACACCAACAATTTGTGTTTTTTCTTGGAAACTGACATCCAGGTCAAAAATGAGGATTTCTGGCTCACTCCAGTGTTTTGCCAATTCTCATAGATTTTGGTCTACCTCCTCAGTGAAAACTTGGATCACCGAACGGAGTGGTATTTTGGGTTCTCCAAGAGTAGACAACGAATTTGTGTTTTTTCATGGATACTGACCTTCTGGTCAAAAATGACGAGTTCTGGCTCATTCCAGTTTTTTGCCAATTCTCATACATTTTGGTCTAACTCCTCACTGAAAACTCGGATCACCGAATGGATTGGTTTTTTGGGTTTTACAAGAGTACACCAACAATTTGTGTTTTTTCTTGGAAACTGACCTCCAGGTCAAAAATGACGATTTCTGGCTCACTCCAGTTTTTTGCCAATTCTCATAGATTTTGGTCTACCTCCTCAGTGAAATCTCGGATCACCGAGTGGATTGGTATTTTGGGTTTTCCAAGAGTAGAGAGAGAATTTGTGTTTTTTCTTGGAAACTGACCTCCGGGTCAAAAATGACGATTTCTGGCTCATTCCAGTTTTTTTCCAATTCTTGTAGATTTTGGTCTAACTCCTCAGTGAAATTTCGGATCACAGAACGGAGTGGTATTTTGGGTTCTTTTTTGCCAATTCTAATACATTTTGGTCAAACTCCTCAGCGAAATTTCGGATCACCGAACGGAGTGGTATTTTGGGTTTTCCAAGAGTAGAGAGAGAATTTGTGTTTTTTCTCGGATAATGACCTCCGGGTGAAAAATGACGATTTCTGGCTCATTCCAGTTTTTTTCCAATTCTCATACATTTTGGTCTACCTCCTCAGTGAAATCTCGGATCACCGAACGGAGTGGTATTTTGCGTTCTCCAAGAGTAGACAACGAATTTGTGTTTTTTCTTGGATACTGACCTTCTGGTCAAAAATGACGAGTTCTGGCTCATTCCAGTTTTTTGCCAATACTTATAGATTTTGGTCTAACTCCTCAGAGAAATTTCGGATCACCGAACGGAGTGGTATTTTTGGGTTTTACAAGAGTACACCAACAATTTGTGTTTTTTCTTGGAAACTGACCTCCAGGTCAAAAATGACGATTTCTGGCTCACTCCAGTTTTTTTGCCAATTCTCATACATTTTGGTCTAACTCCTCAGGAAAAACTCGGATCACCGATTGGATTGGTATTTTTGGGTTTTACAAGAGTACACCAACAATTTGTGTTTTTTCTTGGAAACTGACCTCCAGGTCAAAAATGAGGATTTCTGGCTCACTCCAGTGTTTTGCCAATTCTCATAGATTTTGGTCTACCTCCTCAGTGAAAACTTGGATCACCGAACGGAGTGGTATTTTGGGTTCTCCAAGAGTAGACAACGAATTTGTGTTTTTTCTTGGATACTGACCTTCTGGTCAAAAATGACGAGTTCTGGCTCATTCCAGTTTTTTGCCAATTCTCATACATTTTGGTCTAACTCCTCAGTGAAAACTCGGATCACCGAATGGATTGGTTTTTTGGGTTTTACAAGAGTACACCAACAATTTGTGTTTTTTCTTGGAAAATGACCTCCAGGTCAAAAATGATGATTTCTGGCTCATTCCAGTTTTTTGCCAATTCTCATACATTTTGGTCTAACACCTCAGTGAAATTTCGGATCACCGAACGGAGTGGTATTTTGGGTTCTCCAAGAGTAGACAACGAATTTGTGTTTTTTTTATGGATACTGACCTTCTGGTCAAAAATGACGATTTCTGGCTCACTCCAGTTTTTTTGCCAATTCTCATACATTTTGGTCTAACTCCTCAGGAAAAACTCGGATCACCGATTGGATTGGTATTTTTGGGTTTTACAAGAGTACACCAACAATTTGTGTTTTTTCTTGGAAACTGACCTCCAGGTCAAAAATGAGGATTTCTGGCTCACTCCAGTGTTTTGCCAATTCTCATAGATTTTGGTCTACCTCCTCAGTGAAAACTTGGATCACCGAACGGAGTGGTATTTTGGGTTCTCCAAGAGTAGACAACGAATTTGTGTTTTTTCTTGGATACTGACCTTCTGGTCAAAAATGACGAGTTCTGGCTCATTCCAGTTTTTTGCCAATACTTATAGATTTTGGTCTAACTCCTCAGTGAAATCTCTGATTACCGAATCGGGTGGTATTTTGGGTTTTCCAAGAGTAGAGAAAGAATTTGAGTTTTTTATTGGAAACTGACCTCCGGGTCAAAAATGACGATTTCTGGCTCACACCAGTTTTTTTGCCAATTCTCATACATTTTGGTCTAACTCCTCAGGAAAAACTCGGATCACCGAATGGATTGGTTTTTTGGGTTTTACAAGAGTACACCAACAATTTGTGTTTTTTTATGGATACTGACCTTCTGGTCAAAAATGACTATTTCTGGCTCATTCCAGTTTTTTGCCAATTCTCATACATTTTGGTCTACCTCCTCAGTGAAATTTCGGATCATAGAACGGAGTGGTATTTTGGGTTCTCCAAGAGTAGACAACGAATTTGTGTTTTTTCATCGATACTGACCTTCTGGTCAACAATGACGATTTCTGGCTCATTCCAGTTTTTTTCCAATTCTTATAGATTTTGGTCTAACTCCTCAGAGACATTTCGGATCACCGAACGGAGTGGTATTTTGGGTTCTCCAAGAGTAGAAAACGAATTTGTGTTTTTTATTGGAAACCGACCTCCGGGTCAAAAATGACGATTTCTGGCTCATTCCAGTTTTTGCCAATTCTCATACATTTGGTCTACCTCCTCAGTGAAATCTCGGATCACCGAACGGAGTGGTATTTTGGGTTTTCCAAGAGTAGAGAAAGAATTTGAGTTTTTTATTGGAAACTGACCTCGGGGTCAAAAATGACGATTTCTGGCTCACTCCAGTTTTTTGCCAATTCTCATACATTTTGGTCTAACTCCTCAGTAAAAACTCGGATCACCGAATGGATTGGTTTTTTGGGTTTTACAAGAGTACACCAACAATTTGTGTTTTTTTATGGATACTGACCTTCTGGTCAAAAATGACTATTTCTGGCTCATTCCAGTTTTTTGCCAATTCTCATACATTTTGGTCTACCTCCTCAGTGAAATTTCGGATCACAGAACGGAGTGGTATTTTGGGTTCTCCAAGAGTAGACATCGAATTTGTGTTTTTTCATGGATACTGACCTTCTGGTCAACAATGACGATTTCTGGCTCATTCCAGTTTTTTGCCAATACTTATAGATTTTGGTCTAACTCCTCAGAGAAATTTCGGATCACCGAACGGAGTGGTATTTTTAGGTTTTACAAGAGTACACCAACAATTTGTGTTTTTTCTTGGAAACTGACCTCCAGGTCAAAAATGACGATTTCTGGCTCACTCCAGTTTTTTTGCCAATTCTCATACATTTTGGTCTAACTCCTCAGTAAAAACTCGGATCACCGAACGGAGTGGTATTTTGGGTTCTCCAAGAGTAGAAAACGAATTTGTGTTTTTTATTGGAAACTGACCTCCGGGTCAAAAATGACGATTTCTGGCTCATTCCAGTTTTTTGACAATTCTCATACATTTTGGTCTACCTCCTCAGTGAAAACTTGGATCACCGAACGGAGTGGTATTTTGGGTTCTCCAAGAGTAGACAACGAATTTGTGTTTTTTCATGGATACTGACCTTCTGGTCAAAAATGACGAGTTCTGGCTCATTCCAGTTTTTTGCCAATTCTCATACATTTTGGTCTACCTCCTCAGTGAAATCTCGGATCACCGAACGGAGTGGTATTTTGCGTTCTCCAAGAGTAGACAACGAATTTGTGTTTTTTCTTGGATACTGACCTTCTGGTCAAAAATGACGAGTTCTGGCTCATTCCAGTTTTTTGCCAATACTTATAGATTTTGGTCTAACTCCTCAGAGAAATTTCGGATCACCGAACGGAGTGGTATTTTTGGGTTTTACAAGAGTACACCAACAATTTGTGTTTTTTCTTGGAACTGACCTCCAGGTCAAAAATGAGGATTTCTGGCTCACTCCAGTGTTTTGCCAATTCTCATAGATTTTGGTCTACCTCCTCAGTGAAAACTTGGATCACCGAATGGAGTGGTATTTTGGGTTCTCCAAGAGTAGACAACGAATTTGTGTTTTTTCATGGATATTGACCTTCTGGTCAAAAATGACGAGTTCTGGCTCATTCCAGTTTTTTGCCAATTCTCATACATTTTGGTCTAACTCCTCAGTGAAAACTCGGATCACCGAATGGATTGGAATTTTGGGTTTTACAAGAGTACACCAACAATTTGTGTTTTTTCTTGGAAACTGACCTCCAGGTCAAAAATGACGATTTCTGGCTCACTCCAGTTTTTTGCCAATTCTCATAGATTTTGGTCTACCTCCTCAGTGAAATCTCGGATCACCGAGTGGATTGGTATTTTGGGTTTTCCAAGAGTACAGAGAGAATTTGTGTTTTTTCTTGGAAACTGACCTCCGGATGAAAAATGACGATTTCTGGCTCATTCCAGTTTTTTGCCAATTCTCATTCATTTTGGTCTAACACCTCAGTGAAATTTCGGATCACCGAACGGAGTGTTATTTTGGGTTCTCCAAGAGTAGACAACGAATTTGTGGTTTTTTTATGGATACTGACCTTCTGGTCAAAAATGACTATTTCTGTCTTGGAAACTTACCTCCAGGTCAAAAATGACGATTTCTGGCTCTCTCCAGTTTTTTGCCAATTCTCATAGATTTTGGTCTACCTCCTCAGTGAAATCTCGGATCACCGAGTGGATTGGTATTTTGGGTTTTCCAAGAGTAGAGAGAGAATTTGTGTTTTTTTCTTGGAAACTGACCTCCGGATGAAAAATGACGATTTCTGGCTCATTCCAGTTTTTTCCCAATTCTCATACATTTTGGTCTAACACCTCAGTGAAATTTCGGATCACCGAACGGAGTGGTATTTTGGGTTCTCCAAGAGTAGACAACGAATTTGTGTTTTTTTATGGATACTGACCTTCTGGTCAAAAATGACTATTTCTGTCTTGGAAACTTACCTCCAGGTCAAAAATGACGATTTCTGGCTCTCTCCAGTTTTTTGCCAATTCTCATACATTTTGGTCTACCTCCTCAGTGAAATTTCGGATCACCGAACGGAGTGGTATTTTGCGTTCTCCAAGAGTAGACAACGAATTTGTGTTTTTTCTTGGATACTGACCTTCTGGTCAAAAATGACGATTTCTGGCTCATTCCAGTTTTTGCCAATACTTATAGATTTTGGTCTAACTCCTCAGAGAAATTTCGGATCACCGAACGGAGTGGTATTTTTAGGTTTTACAAGAGTACACCAACAATTTGTGTTTTTTTTGGAAACTGAACTCCAGGTCACAAATGACGATTTCTGGCTCACTCCAGTTTTTTTGCCAATTCTCATACATTTTGGTCTAACTCCTCAGTAAAAACTCGGATCACCGAACGGAGTGGTATTTTGGGTTCTCCAAGAGTAGAAAACGAATTTGTGTTTTTTATTGGAAACTGACCTCCGGGTCAAAAATGACGATTTCTGGCTCATTCCAGTTTTTTGACAATTCTCATACATTTTGGTCTACCTCCTCAGTGAAAACTTGGATCACCGAACGGAGTGGTATTTGGGTTCTCCAAGAGTAGACAACGAATTTGTGTTTTTTCATGGATACTGACCTTCTGGTCAAAAATGACGAGTTCTGGCTCATTCCAGTTTTTTGCCAATTCTCATACATTTTGGTCTACCTCCTCAGTGAAATCTCGGATCACCGAACGGAGTGGTATTTTGCGTTCTCCAAGAGTAGACAACGAATTTGTGTTTTTTCTTGGATACTGACCTTCTGGTCAAAAATGACGATTTCTGGCTCATTCCAGTTTTTTGCCAATACTTATAGATTTTGGTCTAACTCCTCAGAGAAATTTCGGATCACCGAACGGAGTGGTATTTTTAGGTTTTACAAGAGTACACCAACAATTTGTGTTTTTTTTGGAAACTGAACTCCAGGTCACAAATGACGATTTCTGGCTCACTCCAGTTTTTTTGCCAATTCTCATACATTTTGGTCTAACTCCTCAGTAAAAACTCGGATCACCGAACGGAGTGGTATTTTGGGTTCTCCAAGAGTAGAAAACGAATTTGTGTTTTTTATTGGAAACTGACCTCCGGGTCAAAAATGACGAGTTCTGGCTCATTCCAGTTTTTTTCCAATTCTTGTGGATTTTGGTCTAACTCCTCAGTGAAATTTCGGATCACAGAACGGAGTGGTATTTTGGGTTCTTTTTTGCCAATTCTAATACATTTTGGTCTAACTCCTCAGCGAAATTTCGGATCACCGAACGGAGTGGTATTTTGGGTTTTCCAAGAGTAGAGAGAGAATTTGTGTTTTTCTCGGATAATGACCTCCGGGTGAAAAATGACGATTTCTGGCTCATTCCAGTTTTTTTCCAATTCTCATACATTTTGGTCTACCTCCTCAGTGAAATCTCGGATCACCGAACGGAGTGGTATTTTGCGTTCTCCAAGAGTAGAGAAAGAATTTGAGTTTTTTATTGGAAACTGACCTCGGGGTCAAAAATGACGATTTCTGGCTCACTCCAGTTTTTTGCCAATTCTCATACATTTTGGTCTAACTCCTCAGTAAAAACTCGGATCACCGAATGGATTGGTTTTTTGGGTTTTACAAGAGTACACCAACAATTTGTGTTTTTTTATGGATACTGACCTTCTGGTCAAAAATGACTATTTCTGGCTCATTCCAGTTTTTTGCCAATTCTCATACATTTTGGTCTACCTCCTCAGTGAAATTTCGGATCACAGAACGGAGTGGTATTTTGGGTTCTCCAAGAGTAGACATCGAATTTGTGTTTTTTCATGGATACTGACCTTCTGGTCAACAATGACGATTTCTGGCTCATTCCAGTTTTTTGCCAATACTTATAGATTTTGGTCTAACTCCTCAGAGAAATTTCGGATCACCGAACGGAGTGGTATTTTTAGGTTTTACAAGAGTACACCAACAATTTGTGTTTTTTCTTGGAAACTGACCTCCAGGTCAAAAATGACGATTTCTGGCTCACTCCAGTTTTTTGCCAATTCTCATACATTTTGGTCTAACTCCTCAGTAAAAACTCGGATCACCGAACGGAGTGGTATTTTGGGTTCTCCAAGAGTAGAAAACGAATTTGTGTTTTTTATTGGAAACTGACCTCCGGGTCAAAAATGACGATTTCTGGCTCATTCCAGTTTTTTGACAATTCTCATACATTTTGGTCTACCTCCTCAGTGAAAACTTGGATCACCGAACGGAGTGGTATTTTGGGTTCTCCAAGAGTAGACAACGAATTTGTGTTTTTTCATGGATACTGACCTTCTGGTCAAAAATGACGAGTTCTGGCTCATTCCAGTTTTTTGCCAATTCTCATACATTTTGGTCTACCTCCTCAGTGAAATCTCGGATCACCGAACGGAGTGGTATTTTGCGTTCTCCAAGAGTAGACAACGAATTTGTGTTTTTTCTTGGATACTGACCTTCTGGTCAAAAATGACGAGTTCTGGCTCATTCCAGTTTTTTGCCAATACTTATAGATTTTGGTCTAACTCCTCAGAGAAATTTCGGATCACCGAACGGAGTGGTATTTTGGGTTTTACAAGAGTACACCAACAATTTGTGTTTTTTCTTGGAAACTGACCTCCAGGTCAAAAATGAGGATTTCTGGCTCACTCCAGTGTTTTGCCAATTCTCATAGATTTTGGTCTACCTCCTCAGTGAAAACTTGGATCACCGAATGGAGTGGTATTTTGGGTTCTCCAAGAGTAGACAACGAATTTGTGTTTTTTCATGGATATTGACCTTCTGGTCAAAAATGACGAGTTCTGGCTCATTCCAGTTTTTTGCCAATTCTCATACATTTTGGTCTAACTCCTCAGTGAAAACTCGGATCACCGAATGGATTGGAATTTTGGGTTTTACAAGAGTACACCAACAATTTGTGTTTTTTCTTGGAAACTGACCTCCAGGTCAAAAATGACGATTTCTGGCTCACTCCAGTTTTTGCCAATTCTCATAGATTTTGGTCTACCTCCTCAGTGAAATCTCGGATCACCGAGTGGATTGGTATTTTGGGTTTTCCAAGAGTACAGAGAGAATTTGTGTTTTTTCTTGGAAACTGACCTCCGGATGAAAAATGACGATTTCTGGCTCATTCCAGTTTTTTGCCAATTCTCATTCATTTTGGTCTAACACCTCAGTGAAATTTCGGATCACCGAACGGAGTGTTATTTTGGGTTCTCCAAGAGTAGACAACGAATTTGTGGTTTTTTTATGGATACTGACCTTCTGGTCAAAAATGACTATTTCTGTCTTGGAAACTTACCTCCAGGTCAAAATGACGATTTCTGGCTCTCTCCAGTTTTTTGCCAATTCTCATAGATTTTGGTCTACCTCCTCAGTGAAATCTCGGATCACCGAGTGGATTGGTATTTTGGGTTTTCCAAGAGTAGAGAGAGAATTTGTGTTTTTTTCTTGGAAACTGACCTCCGGATGAAAAATGACGATTTCTGGCTCATTCCAGTTTTTTCCCAATTCTCATACATTTTGGTCTAACACCTCAGTGAAATTTCGGATCACCGAACGGAGTGGTATTTTGGGTTCTCCAAGAGTAGACAACGAATTTGTGTTTTTTTATGGATACTGACCTTCTGGTCAAAAATGACTATTTCTGTCTTGGAAACTTACCTCCAGGTCAAAAATGACGATTTCTGGCTCTCTCCAGTTTTTTGCCAATTCTCATACATTTTGGTCTACCTCCTCAGTGAAATTTCGGATCACCGAACGGAGTGGTATTTTGCGTTCTCCAAGAGTAGACAACGAATTTGTGTTTTTTCTTGGATACTGACCTTCTGGTCAAAAATGACGATTTCTGGCTCATTCCAGTTTTTTGCCAATACTTATAGATTTTGGTCTAACTCCTCAGAGAAATTTCGGATCACCGAACGGAGTGGTATTTTTAGGTTTTACAAGAGTACACCAACAATTTGTGTTTTTTTTGGAAACTGAACTCCAGGTCACAAATGACGATTTCTGGCTCACTCCAGTTTTTTTGCCAATTCTCATACATTTTGGTCTAACTCCTCAGTAAAAACTCGGATCACCGAACGGAGTGGTATTTTGGGTTCTCCAAGAGTAGAAAACGAATTTGTGTTTTTTATTGGAAACTGACCTCCGGGTCAAAAATGACGATTTCTGGCTCATTCCAGTTTTTTGACAATTCTCATACATTTTGGTCTACCTCCTCAGTGAAAACTTGGATCACCGAACGGAGTGGTATTTTGGGTTCTCCAAGAGTAGACAACGAATTTGTGTTTTTTCATGGATACTGACCTTCTGGTCAAAAATGACGAGTTCTGGCTCATTCCAGTTTTTTGCCAATTCTCATACATTTTGGTCTACCTCCTCAGTGAAATCTCGGATCACCGAACGGAGTGGTATTTTGCGTTCTCCAAGAGTAGACAACGAATTTGTGTTTTTTCTTGGATACTGACCTTCTGGTCAAAAATGACGATTTCTGGCTCATTCCAGTTTTTTGCCAATACTTATAGATTTTGGTCTAACTCCTCAGAGAAATTTCGGATCACCGAACGGAGTGGTATTTTTAGGTTTTACAAGAGTACACCAACAATTTGTGTTTTTTTTGGAAACTGAACTCCAGGTCACAAATGACGATTTCTGGCTCACTCCAGTTTTTTTGCCAATTCTCATACATTTTGGTCTAACTCCTCAGTAAAAACTCGGATCACCGAACGGAGTGGTATTTTGGGTTCTCCAAGAGTAGAAAACGAATTTGTGTTTTTTATTGGAAACTGACCTCCGGGTCAAAAATGACGATTTCTGGCTCATTCCAGTTTTTTGACAATTCTCATACATTTTGGTCTACCTCCTCAGTGAAAACTTGGATCACCGAACGGAGTGGTATTTTGGGTTCTCCAAGAGTAGACAACGAATTTGTGTTTTTTCATGGATACTGACCTTCTGGTCAAAAATGACGAGTTCTGGCTCATTCCAGTTTTTTGCCAATTCTCATACATTTTGGTCTACCTCCTCAGTGAAATCTCGGATCACCGAACGGAGTGGTATTTTGCGTTCTCCAAGAGTAGACAACGAATTTGTGTTTTTTCTTGGATACTGACATTCTGGTCAAAAATGACGAGTTATGGCTCATTCCAGTTTTTTGCCAATACTTATAGATTTTGGTCTAACTCCTCAGAGAAATTTCGGATCACCGAACGGAGTGGTATTTTTGGGTTTTACAAGAGTACACCAACAATTTGTGTTTTTTCTTGGAAACTGACCTCCAGGTCAAAAATGAGGATTTCTGGGCTCACTCCAGTGTTTTGCCAATTCTCATAGATTTTGGTCTACCTCCTCAGTGAAAACTTGGATCACCGAATGGAGTGGTATTTTGGGTTCTCCAAGAGTAGACAACGAATTTGTGTTTTTTCATGGATATTGACCTTCTGGTCAAAAATGACGAGTTCTGGCTCATTCCAGTTTTTTGCCAATTCTCATACATTTTGGTCTAACTCCTCAGTGAAAACTCGGATCACCGAATGGATTGGAATTTTGGGTTTTACAAGAGTACACCAACAATTTGTGTTTTTTCTTGGAAACTGACCTCCAGGTCAAAAATGACGATTTCTGGCTCACTCCAGTTTTTTGCCAATTCTCATAGATTTTGGTCTACCTCCTCAGTGAAATCTCGGATCACCGAGTGGATTGGTATTTTGGGTTTTCCAAGAGTACAGAGAGAATTTGTGTTTTTTCTTGGAAACTGACCTCCGGATGAAAAATGACGATTTCTGGCTCATTCCAGTTTTTTGCCAATTCTCATTCATTTTGGTCTAACACCTCAGTGAAATTTCGGATCACCGAACGGAGTGTTATTTTGGGTTCTCCAAGAGTAGACAACGAATTTGTGGTTTTTTTATGGATACTGACCTTCTGGTCAAAAATGACTATTTCTGTCTTGGAAACTTACCTCCAGGTCAAAAATGACGATTTCTGGCTCTCTCCAGTTTTTGCCAATTCTCATAGATTTTGGTCTACCTCCTCAGTGAAATCTCGGATCACCGAGTGGATTGGTATTTTGGGTTTTCCAAGAGTAGAGAGAGAATTTGTGTTTTTTTCTTGGAAACTGACCTCCGGATGAAAAATGACGATTTCTGGCTCATTCCAGTTTTTTCCCAATTCTCATACATTTTGGTCTAACACCCTCAGTGAAATTTCGGATCACCGAACGGAGTGGTATTTTGGGTTCTCCAAGAGTATACAACGAATTTGTGTTTTTTTATGGATACTGACCTTCTGGTCAAAAATGACTATTTCTGTCTTGGAAACTTACCTCCAGGTCAAAAATGACGATTTCTGGCTCTCTCCAGTTTTTTGCCAATTCTCATACATTTTGGTCTACCTCCTCAGTGAAATTTCGGATCACCGAACGGAGTGGTATTTTGCGTTCTCCAAGAGTAGACAACGAATTTGTGTTTTTTCTTGGATACTGACCTTCTGGTCAAAAATGACGAGTTCTGGCTCATTCCAGTTTTTTGCCAATACTTATAGATTTTGGTCTAACTCCTCAGAGAAATTTCGGATCACAGAACGGAGTGGTATTTTGGGTTCTTTTTTGCCAATTCTAATACATTTTGGTCTAACTCCTCAGCGAAATTTCGGATCACCGAACGGAGTGGTATTTTGGGTTCTTTTTTGCCAATTCTAATACATTTTGGTCTAACTCCTCAGCGAAATTTCGGATCACCGAACGGAGTGGTATTTTGGGTTTTCCAAGAGTAGAGAGAGAATTTGTGTTTTTTCTTGGATAATGACCTCCGGGTGAAAAATGACGATTTCTGGCTCATTCCAGTTTTTTTCCAATTCTCATACATTTTGGTCTAACTCTTCAGTGAAATTTCGGATCACCGAACGGAGTGGTATTTTGGGTTCTCCAAGAGTAGACAACGAATTTGTGTTTTTTCTTGGATACTGACCTTCTGGTCAAAAATGACGATTTCTGGCTCATTCCAGTGTTTTGCCAATACTTATAGATTTTGGTCTAACTCCTCAGTGAAATCTCGGATTACCGAATGGGGTGGTATTTTGGGTTTTCCAAGAGTAGAGAAAGAATTTGAGTTTTTTATTGGAAACTGACCTCCGGGTCAAAAATGACGATTTCTGGCTCACACCAGTTTTTTTGCCAATTCTCATACATTTTGGTCTAACTCCTCAGTAAAAACTCGGATCACCGAATGGATTGGTTTTTTGGGTTTTACAAGAGTACACCAACAATTTGTGTATTTTTATGGATACTGACCTTCTGGTCAAAAATGACGATTTCTGGCTCATTCCAGTTTTTTGCCAATTCTCATACATTTTGGTCTACCTCCTCAGTGAAATTTCGGATCACAGAACGGAGTGGTATTTTGGGTTCTCCAAGAGTAGACAACGAATTTTTGTTTTTTCATGGATACTGACCTTCTGGTCAACAATGACGATTTCTGGCTCATTCCAGTTTTTTTCCAATTCTTATAGATTTTGGTCTAACTCCTCAGAGACATTTCGGATCACCGAACGGAGTGGTATTTTGGGTTCTCCAAAGAGTAGAAAACGAATTTGTGTTTTTTATTGGAAACTGACCTCCGGGTCAAAAATGACGATTTCTGGCTCATTCCAGTTTTTTGACAATTCTCATACATTTTGGTCTACCTCCTCAGTGAAATCTCGGATCACCGAACGGAGTGGTATTTTGCGTTCTCTAAGAGTAGACAACGAATTTGTGTTTTTTCTTGGAAACTGACCTCCAGGTCAAAAATGAGGATTTCTGGCTCACTCCAGTGTTTTGCCAATTCTCATAGATTTTGGTCTACCTCCTCAGTGAAAACTTGGATCACCGAATGGAGTGGTATTTTGGGTTCTCCAAGAGTAGACAACGAATTTGTGTTTTTTCATGGATATTGACCTTCTGGTCAAAAATGACGAGTTCTGGCTCATTCCAGTTTTTTGCCAATTCTCATACATTTTGGTCTAACTCCTCAGTGAAAACTCGGATCACCGAATGGATTGGAATTTTGGGTTTTACAAGAGTACACCAACAATTTGTGTTTTTTCTTGGAAAACTGACCTCAAGGTCAAAAATGACGATTTCTGGCTCACTCCAGTTTTTTGCCAATTCTCATAGATTTTGGTCTACCTCCTCAGTGAAATCTCGGATCACCGAGTGGATTGGTATTTTGGGTTTTCCAAGAGTACAGAGAGAATTTGTGTTTTTTCTTGGAAACTGACCTCCGGATGAAAAATGACGATTTCTGGCTCATTCCAGTTTTTTGCCAATTCTCATTCATTTTGGTCTAACACCTCAGTGAAATTTCGGATCACCGAACGGAGTGGTATTTTGGGTTCTCCAAGAGTAGACAACGAATTTGTGGTTTTTTTATGGATACTGACCTTCTGGTCAAAAATGACTATTTCTGTCTTGGAAACTTACCTCCAGGTCAAAAATGACGATTTCTGGCTCTCTCCAGTTTTTTGCCAATTCTCATAGATTTTGGTCTACCTCCTCAGTGAAATCTCGGATCACCGAGTGGATTGGTATTTTGGGTTTTCCAAGAGTAGAGAGAGAATTTGTGTTTTTTTCTTGGAAACTGACCTCCGGATGAAAAATGACGATTTCTGGCTCATTCCAGTTTTTTGCCAATTCTCATACATTTTGGTCTACCTCCTCAGTGAAATTTCGGATCACCGAACGGAGTGGTATTTTGCGTTCTCCAAGAGTAGACAACGAATTTGTGTTTTTTCTTGGATACTGACCTTCTGGTCAAAAATGACGAGTTCTGGCTCATTCCAGTTTTTTGCCAATACTTATAGATTTTGGTCTAACTCCTCAGAGAAATTTCGGATCACAGAACGGAGTGGTATTTTGGGTTCTTTTTTGCCAATTCTAATACATTTTGGTCTAACTCCTCAGCGAAATTTCGTACCACCGAACGGAGTGGTATTTTGGGTTCTTTTTTGCCAATTCTAATACATTTTGGTCTAACTCCTCAGCGAAATTTCGGATCACCGAACGGAGTGGTATTTTGGGTTTTCCAAGAGTAGAGAGAGAATTTGTGTTTTTTCTTGGATAATGACCTCCGGGTGAAAAATGACGATTTCTGGCTCATTCCAGTTTTTTCCAATTCTCATACATTTTGGTCTAACTCTTCAGTGAAATTTCGGATCACCGAACGGAGTTGTATTTTGGGTTCTCCAAGAGTAGACAACGAATTTGTGTTTTTTCTTGGATACTGACCTTCTGGTCAAAAATGACGATTTCTGGCTCATTCCAGTGTTTTGCCAATACTTATAGATTTTGGTCTAACTCCTCAGTGAAATCTCGGATTACCGAATGGGGTGGTATTTTGGGTTTTCCAAGAGTAGACAACGAATTTGTGTTTTTTCATGGATACTGACCTTCTGGTCAAAAATGACGAGTTCTGGCTCATTCCAGTTTTTTGCCAATTCTCATACATTTTGGTCTACCTCCTCATTAAAATCTCGGATCACCGAACGGAGTGGTATTTTGCGTTCTCCAAGAGTAGACAACGAATTTGTGTTTTTTCTTGGATACTGACCTTCTGGTCAAAAATGACGAGTTCTGGCTCATTCCAGTTTTTTGCCAATACTTATAGATTTTGGTCTAACTCCTCAGAGAAATTTCGGATCACCGAATGGAGTGGTATTTTTGGGTTTTACAAGAGTACACCAACAATTTGTGTTTTTTCTTGGATACTGACCTTCTGGTCAAAAATGACGAGTTCTGGCTCATTCCAGTTTTTTGCCAATACTTATAGATTTTGGTCTAACTCCTCAGAGACATTTCGGATCACCGAACGGAGTGGTATTTTGGGTTCTCCAAGAGTAGAAAACGAATTTGTGTTTTTTATTGGAAACTGACCTCCGGGTCAAAAATGACGATTTCTGGCTCATTCCAGTTTTTTGACAATTCTCATACATTTTGGGCTACCTCCTCAGTGAAATCTCGGATCACCGAACGGAGTGGTATTTTGCGTTCTCTAAGAGTAGACAACGAATTTGTGTTTTTTCTTGGATACTGACCTTCTGGTCAAAAATGACGAGTTCTGGCTCATTCCAATTTTTTGCCAATTCTCATACATTTTGGTCTACCTCCTCAGTGAAATCTCGGATCACCGAGTGGATTGGTATTTTGGGTTTTCCAAGAGTAGAGAGAGAATTTGTGTTTTTTCTTGGAAACTGACCTCCGGGTCAAAAATGACGATTTCTGGCTCATTCCAGTTTTTTTCCAATTCTTGTAGATTTTGGTCTAACTCCTCAGTGAAATTTCGGATCACAGAACGGAGTGGTATTTTGGGTTCTTTTTTGCCAATTCTAATACATTGTGGTCTAACTCCTCAGCGAAATTTCGGATCACCGAACGGAGTGGTATTTTTGGGTTTTACAAGAGTACACCAACAATTTGTGTTTTTTCTTGGAAACTGACATCCAGGTCAAAAATGAGGATTTCTGGCTCACTCCAGTGTTTTGCCAATTCTCATAGATTTTGGTCTACCTCCTCAGTGAAAACTTGGATCACCGAACGGAGTGGTATTTTGGGTTCTCCAAGAGTAGACAACGAATTTGTGTTTTTTCATGGATACTGACCTTCTGGTCAAAAATGACGAGTTTTGGCTCATTCCAGATTTTTGCCAATTCTCATACATTTTGGTCTAACTCCTCACTGAAAACTCGGATCACCGAATGGATTGGTTTTTTGGGTTTTACAAGAGTACACCAACAATTTGTGTTTTTTCTTGGAAACTGACCTCCAGGTCAAAAATGACGATTTCTGGCTCACTCCAGTTTTTTGCCAATTCTCATAGATTTTGGTCTACCTCCTCAGTGAAATATCGGATCACCGAGTGGATTGGTATTTTGGGTTTTCCAAGAGTAGAGAGAGAATTTGTGTTTTTTCTTGGAAACTGACCTCCGGATGAAAAATGACGATTTCTGGCTCATTCCAGTTTTTTGCCAATTCTCATACATTTTGGTCTACCTCCTCAGTGAAATCTCGGATCACCGAACGGAGTGGTATTTTGGGTTATCCAAGAGTAGACAACGAATTTGTGTTTTTTCATGGATACTGACCTTCTGGTCAAAAATGACGAGTTCTGGCTCATTCCAGTGTTTTGCCAATACTTATAGATTTTGGTCTAACTCCTCAGTGAAATCTCGGATTACCGAATGGGGTGGTATTTTGGGTTTTCCAAGAGTAGAGAAAGAATTTGAGTTTTTTATTGGAAACTGACCTCCGGGTCAAAAATGACGATTTCTGGCTCACACCAGTTTTTTTGCCAATTCTCATACATTTTGGTCTAACTCCTCAGTAAAAACTCGGATCACCGAATGGATTGGTTTTTTGGGTTTTACAAGAGTACACCAACAATTTGTGTTTTTTTATGGATACTGACCTTCTGGTCAAAAATGACGAGTTCTGGCTCATTCCAGTGTTTTGCCAATACTTATAGATTTTGGTCTAACTCCTCAGAGAAATTTCGGATCACCGAACGGAGTGGTATTTTTGGGTTTTACAAGAGTACACCAACAATTTGTGTTTTTTCTTGGAAACTGACCTCTAGGTCAAAAATGACGATTTCTGGCTCACTCCAGTTTTTTTGCCAATTCTCATACATTTTGGTCTAACTCCTCAGTAAAAACTCGGATCACCGATTGGATTGGTATTTTTGGGTTTTACAAGAGTACACCAACAATTTGTGTTTTTTCTTGGAAACTGACCTCCAGGTCAAAAATGAGGATTTCTGGCTCACTCCAGTGTTTTGCCAATTCTCATAGATTTTGGTCTACCTCCTCAGTGAAATCTCGGATCACCGAGTGGATTGGTATTTTGGGTTTTCCAAGAGTAGAGAGAGAATTTGTGTTTTTTCTTGGAAACTGACCTCCGGATGAAAAATGACGATTTCTGGCTCATTCCAGTTTTTTGCCAATTCTCATACATTTTGGTCTAACACCTCAGTGAAATTTCGGATCACCGAACGGAGTGGTATTTTGGGTTCTCCAAGAGTAGACAACGAATTTGTGTTTTTTTTATGGATACTGACCTTCTGGTCAAAAATGACTATTTCTGGCTCATTCCAGTTTTTTGCCAATTCTCATACATTTTGGTCTAACTCCTCAGAGAAATTTCGGATCACCGAACGGAGTGTTATTTTTGGGTTTTACAAGAGTACACCAACAATTTGTGTTTTTTCTTGGAAACTGACCTCCGGGTCAAAAATGACGATTTCTGGCTCATTCCAATTTTTTTCCAATTCTTGTAGATTTTGGTCTAACTCCTCAGTGAAATTTCGGATCACAGAACGGAGTGGTATTTTGGGTTCTTTTTTGCCAATTCTAATACATTTTGGTCTAACTCCTCAGCGAAATTTCGGATCACCGAACGGAGTGGTATTTTTGGGTTTTACAAGAGTACACCAACAATTTGTGTTTTTTCTTGGAAACTGACATCCAGGTCAAAAATGAGGATTTCTGGCTCACTCCAGTGTTTTGCCAATTCTCATAGATTTTGGTCTACCTCCTCAGTGAAAACTTGGATCACCGAACGGAGTGGTATTTTGGGTTCTCCAAGAGTAGACAACGAATTTGTGTTTTTTCATGGATACTGACCTTCTGGTCAAAAATGACGAGTTCTGGCTCATTCCAGTTTTTTGCCAATTCTCATACATTTTGGTCTAACTCCTCACTGAAAACTCGGATCACCGAATGGATTGGTTTTTTGGGTTTTACAAGAGTCCACCAACAATTTGTGTTTTTTCTTGGAAACTGACCTCCAGGTCAAAAATGACGATTTCTGGCTCACTCCAGTTTTTTGCCAATTCTCATAGATTTTCGTCTACCTCCTCAGTGAAATCTCGGATCACCGAGTGGATTGGTATTTTGGGTTTTCCAAGAGTAGAGAGAGAATTTGTGTTTTTTCTTGGAAACTGACCTCCGGATGAAAAATGACGATTTCTGGCTCATTCCAGTTTTTTGCCAATTCTCATACATTTTGGTCTACCTCCTCAGTGAAATCTCGGATCACCGAACGGAGTGGTATTTTGGGTTATCCAAGAGTAGACAACGAATTTGTGTTTTTTCATGGATACTGACCTTCTGGTCAAAAATGACGAGTTCTGGCTCATTCCAGTGTTTTGCCAATACTTATAGATTTTGGTCTAACTCCTCAGTGAAATCTCGGATTATCGAATGGGGTGGTATTTTGGGCTTTCCAAGAGTAGAGAAAGAATTTGTGTTTTTTATTGGAAACTGACCTCCGGGTCAAAAATGACGATTTCTGGCTCACTCCAGTTTTTTTGCCAATTCTCATACATTTTGGTCTAACTCCTCAGTAAAAACTCGGATCACCGAATGGATTGGTTTTTTGGGTTTTACAAGAGTACACCAACAATTTGTGTTTTTTTATGGATACTGACCTTCTGGTCAAAAATGACTATTTCTGGCTCATTCCAGTTATTTGCGAATTCTCATACATTTTGGTCTACCTCCTCAGTGAAATCTCGGATCACCGAACGGTGTGGTATTTTGCGTTCTCCAAGAGTAGACAACGAATTTGTGTTTTTTCTTGGATACTGACCTTCTGGTCAAAAATGACGAGTTCTGGCTCATTCCAGTTTTTTGCCAATTCTCATAGATTTTGGTCTACCTCCTCAGTGAAATCTCGGATCACCGAACGGAGTGGTATTTTGGGTTATCCAAGAGTAGACAACGAATTTGTGTTTTTTCATGGATACTGACCTTCTGGTCAAAAATGACGAGTTCTGGCTCATTCCAGTGTTTTGCCAATACTTATAGATTTTGGTCTAACTCCTCAGTGAAATCTCGGATTACCGAATGGGGTGGTATTTTGGGTTTTCCAAGAGTAGAGAAAGAATTTGAGTTTTTTATTGGAAACTGACCTCCGGGTCAAAAATGACGATTTCTGGCTCACACCAGTTTTTTTGCCAATTCTCATACATTTTGGTCTAACTCCTCAGTAAAAACTCGGATCACCGAATGGATTGGTTTTTTGGGTTTTCCAAGAGTAGAGAGAGAATTTGTGTTTTTTCTTGGAAACTGACCTCCGGATGAAAAATGACGATTTCTGGCTCATTCCAGTTTTTTGCCAATTCTCATACATTTTGGTCTAACACCTCAGTGAAATTTCGGATCACCGAACGGAGTGGTATTTTGGGTTCTCCAAGAGTAGACAACGAATTTGTGTTTTTTTTATGGATACTGACCTTCTGGTCAAAAATGACTATTTCTGGCTCATTCCAGTTTTTTGCCAATTCTCATACATTTTGGTCTAACTCCTCAGAGAAATTTCGGATCACCGAACGGAGTGGTATTTTTGGGTTTTACAAGAGTACACCAACAATTTGTGTTTTTTCTTGGAAACTGACCTCCGGGTCAAAAATGACGATTTCTGGCTCATTCCAATTTTTTTCCAATTCTTGTAGATTTTGGTCTAACTCCTCAGTGAAATTTCGGATCACAGAACGGAGTGGTATTTTGGGTTCTCCAAGAGTAGACAACGAATTTGTGTTTTTTCATGGATACTGACCTTCTGGTCAAAAATGACGAGTTCTGGCTCATTCCAGTTTTTTGCCAATTCTCATACATTTTGGTCTAACTCCTCACTGAAAACTCGGATCACCGAGTGGATTGGTATTTTGGGTTTTCCAAGAGTAGAGAGAGAATTTGTGTTTTTTCTTGGAAACTGACCTCCGGATGAAAAATGACGATTTCTGGCTCATTCCAGTTTTTTGCCAATTCTCATACATTTTGGTCTACCTCCTCAGTGAAATCTCGGATCACCGAACGGAGTGGTATTTTGGGTTATCCAAGAGTAGACAACGAATTTGTGTTTTTTCATGGATACTGACCTTCTGGTCAAAAATGACGAGTTCTGGCTCATTCCAGTGTTTTGCCAATACTTATAGATTTTGGTCTAACTCCTCAGTGAAATCTCGGATTATCGAATGGGGTGGTATTTTGGGCTTTCCAAGAGTAGAGAAAGAATTTGTGTTTTTTATTGGAAACTGACCTCCGGGTCAAAAATGACGATTTCTGGCTCACTCCAGTTTTTTTGCCAATTCTCATACATTTTGGTCTAACTCCTCAGTAAAAACTCGGATCACCGAATGGATTGGTTTTTTGGGTTTTACAAGAGTACACCAACAATTTGTGTTTTTTTATGGATACTGACCTTCTGGTCAAAAATGACTATTTCTGGCTCATTCCAGTTATTTGCGAATTCTCATACATTTTGGTCTACCTCCTCAGTGAAATCTCGGATCACCGAACGGTGTGGTATTTTGCGTTCTCCAAGAGTAGACAACGAATTTGTGTTTTTTCTTGGATACTGACCTTCTGGTCAAAAATGACGATTTCTGGCTCATTCCAGTTTTTTGCCAATTCTCATAGATTTTGGTCTACCTCCTCAGTGAAATCTCGGATCACCGAACGGAGTGGTATTTTGGGTTATCCAAGAGTAGACAACGAATTTGTGTTTATTCATGGATACTGACCTTCTGGTCAAAAATGATGAGTTCTGGCTCATTCCAGTGTTTTGCCAATACTTATAGATTTTGGTCTAACTCCTCAGTGAAATCTCGGATTACCGAATGGGGTGGTATTTTGGGTTTTCCAAGAGTAGAGAAAGAATTTGAGTTTTTTATTGGAAACTGACCTCCGGGTCAAAAATGACGATTTCTGGCTCACACCAGTTTTTTTGCCAATTCTCATACATTTTGGTCTAACTCCTCAGTAAAAACTCGGATCACCGAATGGATTGGTTTTTTGGGTTTTACAAGAGTACACCAACAATTTGTGTTTTTTTATGGATACTGACCTTCTGGTCAAAAATGACGAGTTCTGGCTCATTCCAGTGTTTTGCCAATACTTATAGATTTTGGTCTAACTCCTCAGAGAAATTTCGGATCACCGAACGGAGTGGTATTTTTGGGTTTTACAAGAGTACACCAACAATTTGTGTTTTTTCTTGGAAACTGACCTCCAGGTCAAAAATGACGATTTCTGGCTCACTCCAGTTTTTTTGCCAATTCTCATACATTTTGGTCTAACTCCTCAGTAAAAACTCGGATCACCGAATGGATTGGTATTTTTGGGTTTTACAAGAGTACACCAACAATTTGTATTTTTTCTTGGAAACTGACCTCCAGGTCAAAAATGAGGATTTCTGGCTCACTCCAGTGTTTTGCCAATTCTCATAGATTTTGGTCTACCTCCTCAGTGAAAACTTGGATCACCAAACGGAGTGGTATTTTGGGTTCTCTCCAAGAGTAGACAACGAATTTGTGTTTTTTCTTGGATACTGACCTTCTGGTCAAAAATGACGAGTTCTGGCTCATTCCAGTTTTTTGCCAATACTTATAGATTTTGGTCTAACTCCTCAGAGAAATTTCGGATCACCGAACGGAGTGGTATTTTTGGGTTTTACAAGAGTACACCAACAATTTGTGTTTTTTCTTGGAAACTGACCTCCAGGTCAAAAATGACGATTTCTGGCTCACTCCAGTTTTTTTGCAATTCTCATACATTTTGGTCTAACTCCTCAGTAAAAACTCGGATCACCGATTGGATTGGTATTTTGGGTTTTACAAGAGTACACCAACAATTTGTGTTTTTTCTTGGAAACTGACCTCCAGGTCAAAATGAGGATTTCTGGCTCACTCCAGTGTTTTGCCAATTCTCATAGATTTTGGTCTACCTCCTCAGTGAAAACTTGGATCACCGAACGGAGTGGTATTTTGGGTTCTCCAAGAGTAGACAACGAATTTGTGTTTTTTCATGGATACTGACCTTCTGGTCAAAAATGACGAGTTCTGGCTCATTCCAGTTTTTTGCCAATTCTCATACATTTTGGTCTAACTCCTCACTGAAAACTCGGATCACCGAATGGATTGGTTTTTTGGGTTTTACAAGAGTCCACCAACAATTTGTGTTTTTTCTTGGAAACTGACCTCCAGGTCAAAAATGACGATTTCTGGCTCACTCCAGTTTTTTGCCAATTCTCATAGATTTTCGTCTACCTCCTCAGTGAAATCTCGGATCACCGAGTGGATTGGTATTTTGGGTTTTCCAAGAGTAGAGAGAGAATTTGTGTTTTTTCTTGGAAACTGACCTCCGGATGAAAAATGACGATTTCTGGCTCATTCCAGTTTTTTGCCAATTCTCATACATTTTGGTCTACCTCCTCAGTGAAATCTCGGATCACCGAACGGAGTGGTATTTTGGGTTATCCAAGAGTAGACAACGAATTTGTGTTTTTTCATGGATACTGACCTTCTGGTCAAAAATGACGAGTTCTGGCTCATTCCAGTGTTTTGCCAATACTTATAGATTTTGGTCTAACTCCTCAGTGAAATCTCGGATTATCGAATGGGGTGGTATTTTGGGCTTTCCAAGAGTAGAGAAAGAATTTGTGTTTTTTATTGGAAACTGACCTCCGGGTCAAAAATGACGATTTCTGGCTCACTCCAGTTTTTTTGCCAATTCTCATACATTTTGGTCTAACTCCTCAGTAAAAACTCGGATCACCGAATGGATTGGTTTTTTGGGTTTTACAAGAGTACACCAACAATTTGTGTTTTTTTATGGATACTGACCTTCTGGTCAAAAATGACTATTTCTGGCTCATTCCAGTTATTTGCGAATTCTCATACATTTTGGTCTACCTCCTCAGTGAAATCTCGGATCACCGAAACGGTGTGGTATTTTGCGTTCTCCAAGAGTAGACAACGAATTTGTGTTTTTTCTTGGATACTGACCTTCTGGTCAAAAATGACGAGTTCTGGCTCATTCCAGTTTTTTGCCAATTCTCATAGATTTTGGTCTACCTCCTCAGTGAAATCTCGGATCACCGAACGGAGTGGTATTTTGGGTTATCCAAGAGTAGACAACGAATTTGTGTTTTTTCATGGATACTGACCTTCTGGTCAAAAATGACGAGTTCTGGCTCATTCCAGTGTTTTGCCAATACTTATAGATTTTGGTCTAACTCCTCAGTGAAATCTCGGATTACCGAATGGGGTGGTATTTTGGGTTTTCCAAGAGTAGAGAAAGAATTTGAGTTTTTTATTGGAAACTGACCTCCGGGTCAAAAATGACGATTTCTGGCTCACACCAGTTTTTTTGCCAATTCTCATACATTTTGGTCTAACTCCTCAGTAAAAACTCGGATCACCGAATGGATTGGTTTTTTGGGTTTTCCAAGAGTAGAGAGAGAATTTGTGTTTTTTCTTGGAAACTGACCTCCGGATGAAA
This sequence comes from Thamnophis sirtalis, assembly GCF_051295495.1. Lineage (NCBI taxonomy): Eukaryota > Metazoa > Chordata > Lepidosauria > Squamata > Natricidae > Thamnophis > Thamnophis sirtalis. Next base: position 24,570,783 of record NW_028261382.1, read on the forward strand.
AATGACGATTTCTGGCTCATTCCAGTTTTTTGCCAATTCTCATACATTTTGGTCTAACACCTCAGTGAAATTTCGGATCACCGAACGGAGTGGTATTTTGGGTTCTCCAAGAGTAGACAACGAATTTGTGTTTTTTTTATGGATACTGACCTTCTGGTCAAAAATGACTATTTCTGGCTCATTCCAGTTTTTTGCCAATTCTCATACATTTTGGTCTAACTCCTCAGAGAAATTTCGGATCACCGAACGGAGTGGTATTTTTGGGTTTTACAAGAGTACACCAACAATTTGTGTTTTTTCTTGGAAACTGACCTCCGGGTCAAAAATGACGATTTCTGGCTCATTCCAATTTTTTTCCAATTCTTGTAGATTTTGGTCTAACTCCTCAGTGAAATTTCGGATCACAGAACGGAGTGGTATTTTGGGTTCTCCAAGAGTAGACAACGAATTTGTGTTTTTTCATGGATACTGACCTTCTGGTCAAAAATGACGAGTTCTGGCTCATTCCAGTTTTTTGCCAATTCTCATACATTTTGGTCTAACTCCTCACTGAAAACTCGGATCACCGAGTGGATTGGTATTTTGGGTTTTCCAAGAGTAGAGAGAGAATTTGTGTTTTTTCTTGGAAACTGACCTCCGGATGAAAAATGACGATTTCTGGCTCATTCCAGTTTTTTGCCAATTCTCATACATTTTGGTCTACCTCCTCAGTGAAATCTCGGATCACCGAACGGAGTGGTATTTTGGGTTATCCAAGAGTAGACAACGAATTTGTGTTTTTTCATGGATACTGACCTTCTGGTCAAAAATGACGAGTTCTGGCTCATTCCAGTGTTTTGCCAATACTTATAGATTTTGGTCTAACTCCTCAGTGAAATCTCGGATTATCGAATGGGGTGGTATTTTGGGCTTTCCAAGAGTAGAGAAAGAATTTGTGTTTTTTATTGGAAACTGACCTCCGGGTCAAAAATGACGATTTCTGGCTCACTCCAGTTTTTTTGCCAATTCTCATACATTTTGGTCTAACTCCTCAGTAAAAACTCGGATCACCGAATGGATTGGTTTTTTGGGTTTTACAAGAGTACACCAACAATTTGTGTTTTTTTATGGATACTGACCTTCTGGTCAAAAATGACTATTTCTGGCTCATTCCAGTTATTTGCGAATTCTCATACATTTTGGTCTACCTCCTCAGTGAAATCTCGGATCACCGAACGGTGTGGTATTTTGCGTTCTCCAAGAGTAGACAACGAATTTGTGTTTTTTCTTGGATACTGACCTTCTGGTCAAAAATGACGATTTCTGGCTCATTCCAGTTTTTTGCCAATTCTCATAGATTTTGGTCTACCTCCTCAGTGAAATCTCGGATCACCGAACGGAGTGGTATTTTGGGTTATCCAAGAGTAGACAACGAATTTGTGTTTATTCATGGATACTGACCTTCTGGTCAAAAATGATGAGTTCTGGCTCATTCCAGTGTTTTGCCAATACTTATAGATTTTGGTCTAACTCCTCAGTGAAATCTCGGATTACCGAATGGGGTGGTATTTTGGGTTTTCCAAGAGTAGAGAAAGAATTTGAGTTTTTTATTGGAAACTGACCTCCGGGTCAAAAATGACGATTTCTGGCTCACACCAGTTTTTTTGCCAATTCTCATACATTTTGGTCTAACTCCTCAGTAAAAACTCGGATCACCGAATGGATTGGTTTTTTGGGTTTTACAAGAGTACACCAACAATTTGTGTTTTTTTATGGATACTGACCTTCTGGTCAAAAATGACGAGTTCTGGCTCATTCCAGTGTTTTGCCAATACTTATAGATTTTGGTCTAACTCCTCAGAGAAATTTCGGATCACCGAACGGAGTGGTATTTTTGGGTTTTACAAGAGTACACCAACAATTTGTGTTTTTTCTTGGAAACTGACCTCCAGGTCAAAAATGACGATTTCTGGCTCACTCCAGTTTTTTTGCCAATTCTCATACATTTTGGTCTAACTCCTCAGTAAAAACTCGGATCACCGAATGGATTGGTATTTTTGGGTTTTACAAGAGTACACCAACAATTTGTATTTTTTCTTGGAAACTGACCTCCAGGTCAAAAATGAGGATTTCTGGCTCACTCCAGTGTTTTGCCAATTCTCATAGATTTTGGTCTACCTCCTCAGTGAAAACTTGGATCACCAAACGGAGTGGTATTTTGGGTTCTCCAAGAGTAGACAACGAATTTGTGTTTTTTCTTGGATACTGACCTTCTGGTCAAAAATGACGAGTTCTGGCTCATTCCAGTTTTTTGCCAATACTTATAGATTTTGGTCTAACTCCTCAGAGAAATTTCGGATCACCGAACGGAGTGGTATTTTTGGGTTTTACAAGAGTACACCAACAATTTGTGTTTTTTCTTGGAAACTGACCTCCAGGTCAAAAATGACGATTTCTGGCTCACTCCAGTTTTTTTGCCAATTCTCATACATTTTGGTCTAACTCCTCAGTAAAAACTCGGATCACCGATTGGATTGGTATTTTGGGTTTTACAAGAGTACACCAACAATTTGTGTTTTTTCTTGGAAACTGACCTCCAGGTCAAAAATGAGGATTTCTGGCTCACTCCAGTGTTTTGCCAATTCTCATAGATTTTGGTCTACCTCCTCAGTGAAAACTTGGATCACCGAACGGAGTGGTATTTTGCGTTCTCCAAGAGTACACAACGAATTTTTGTTTTTTCATGGATACTGACCTTCTGGTCAAAAATGACGAGTTCTGGCTCATTCCAGTTTTTTGCCAATTCTCATACATTTTGGTCTAACTCCTAAGTGAAAACTCGGATCACCGAATGGATTGGTATTTTGGGCTTTCCAAGAGTAGAGAAAGAATTTGTGTTTTTTATTGGAAACTGACCTCCGGGTCAAAAATGACGATTTCTGGCTCACTCCAGTTTTTTTGCCAATTCTCATACATTTTGGTCTAACTCCTCAGTAAAAACTCGGATCACCGAATGGATTGGTTTTTTGGGTTTTACAAGAGTACACCAACAATTTGTGTTTTTTTATGGATACTGACCTTCTGGTAAAAAATGACTATTTCTGGCTCATTCCAGTTATTTGCGAATTCTCATACATTTTGGTCTACCTCCTCAGTGAAATCTCGGATCACCGAACGGTGTGGTATTTTGCGTTCTCCAAGAGTAGACAACGAATTTGTGTTTTTTCTTGGATACTGACCTTCTGGTCAAAAATGACGATTTCTGGCTCATTCCAGTTTTTTGCCAATTCTCATAGATTTTGGTCTACCTCCTCAGTGAAATCTCGGATCACCGAACGGAGTGGTATTTTGGGTTATCCAAGAGTAGACAACGAATTTGTGTTTATTCATGGATACTGACCTTCTGGTCAAAAATGATGAGTTCTGGCTCATTCCAGTGTTTTGCCAATACTTATAGATTTTGGTCTAACTCCTCAGTGAAATCTCGGATTACCGAATGGGGTGGTATTTTGGGTTTTCCAAGAGTAGAGAAAGAATTTGAGTTTTTTATTGGAAACTGACCTCCGGGTCAAAAATGACGATTTCTGGCTCACACCAGTTTTTTTGCCAATTCTCATACATTTTGGTCTAACTCCTCAGTAAAAACTCGGATCACCGAATGGATTGGTTTTTTGGGTTTTACAAGAGTACACCAACAATTTGTGTTTTTTTATGGATACTGACCTTCTGGTCAAAAATGACGAGTTCTGGCTCATTCCAGTGTTTTGCCAATACTTATAGATTTTGGTCTAACTCCTCAGAGAAATTTCGGATCACCGAACGGAGTGGTATTTTTGGGTTTTACAAGAGTACACCAACAATTTGTGTTTTTTCTTGGAAACTGACCTCCAGGTCAAAAATGACGATTTCTGGCTCACTCCAGTTTTTTTGCCAATTCTCATACATTTTGGTCTAACTCCTCAGTAAAAACTCGGATCACCGAATGGATTGGTATTTTTGGGTTTTACAAGAGTACACCAACAATTTGTATTTTTTCTTGGAAACTGACCTCCAGGTCAAAAATGAGGATTTCTGGCTCACTCCAGTGTTTTGCCAATTCTCATAGATTTTGGTCTACCTCCTCAGTGAAAACTTGGATCACCAAACGGAGTGGTATTTTGGGTTCTCCAAGAGTAGACAACGAATTTGTGTTTTTTCTTGGATACTGACCTTCTGGTCAAAAATGACGAGTTCTGGCTCATTCCAGTTTTTTGCCAATACTTATAGATTTTGGTCTAACTCCTCAGAGAAATTTCGGATCACCGAACGGAGTGGTATTTTTGGGTTTTACAAGAGTACACCAACAATTTGTGTTTTTTCTTGGAAACTGACCTCCAGGTCAAAAATGACGATTTCTGGCTCACTCCAGTTTTTTTGCCAATTCTCATACATTTTGGTCTAACTCCTCAGTAAAAACTCGGATCACCGATTGGATTGGTATTTTGGGTTTTACAAGAGTACACCAACAATTTGTGTTTTTTCTTGGAAACTGACCTCCAGGTCAAAAATGAGGATTTCTGGCTCACTCCAGTGTTTTGCCAATTCTCATAGATTTTGGTCTACCTCCTCAGTGAAAACTTGGATCACCGAACGGAGTGGTATTTTGCGTTCTCCAAGAGTACACAACGAATTTGTGTTTTTTCATGGATATTGACCTTCTGGTCAAAAATGACGAGTTCTGGCTCATTCCAGTTTTTTGCCAATTCTCATACATTTTGGTCTAACTCCTCAGTGAAAACTCGGATCACCGAATGGATTGGAATTTTGGGTTTTACAAGAGTACACCAACAATTTGTGTTTTTTCTTGGAAACTGACCTCCAGGTCAAAAATGACGATTTCTGGCTCACTCCAGTTTTTTGCCAATTCTCATAGATTTTGGTCTACCTCCTCAGTGAAATCTCGGATCACCGAGTGGATTGGTATTTTGGGTTTTCCAAGAGTACAGAGAGAATTTGTGTTTTTTCTTGGAAACTGACCTCCGGATGAAAAATGACGATTTCTGGCTCATTCCAGTTTTTTGCCAATTCTCATTCATTTTGGTCTAACACCTCAGTGAAATTTCGGATCACCGAACGGAGTGTTATTTTGGGTTCTCCAAGAGTAGACAACGAATTTGTGGTTTTTTTATGGATACTGACCTTCTGGTCAAAAATGACTATTTCTGTCTTGGAAACTTACCTCCAGGTCAAAAATGACGATTTCTGGCTCTCTCCAGTTTTTTGCCAATTCTCATAGATTTTGGTCTACCTCCTCAGTGAAATCTCGGATCACCGAGTGGATTGGTATTTTGGGTTTTCCAAGAGTAGAGAGAGAATTTGTGTTTTTTTCTTGGAAACTGACCTCCGGATGAAAAATGACGATTTCTGGCTCATTCCAGTTTTTTCCCAATTCTCATACATTTTGGTCTAACACCTCAGTGAAATTTCGGATCACCGAACGGAGTGGTATTTTGGGTTCTCCAAGAGTAGACAACGAATTTGTGTTTTTTTATGGATACTGACCTTCTGGTCAAAAATGACTATTTCTGTCTTGGAAACTTACCTCCAGGTCAAAAATGACGATTTCTGGCTCTCTCCAGTTTTTTGCCAATTCTCATACATTTTGGTCTACCTCCTCAGTGAAATTTCGGATCACCGAACGGAGTGGTATTTTGCGTTCTCCAAGAGTAGACAACGAATTTGTGTTTTTTCTTGGATACTGACCTTCTGGTCAAAAATGACGAGTTCTGGCTCATTCCAGTTTTTTGCCAATACTTATAGATTTTGGTCTAACTCCTCAGAGAAATTTCGGATCACAGAACGGAGTGGTATTTTGGGTTCTTTTTTGCCAATTCTAATACATTTTGGTCTAACTCCTCAGCGAAATTTCGGATCACCGAACGGAGTGGTATTTTGGGTTCTTTTTTGCCAATTCTAATACATTTTGGTCTAACTCCTCAGCGAAATTTCGGATCACCGAACGGAGTGGTATTTTGGGTTTTCCAAGAGTAGAGAGAGAATTTGTGTTTTTTCTTGGATAATGACCTCCGGGTGAAAAATGACGATTTCTGGCTCATTCCAGTTTTTTTCCAATTCTCATACATTTTGGTCTAACTCTTCAGTGAAATTTCGGATCACCGAACGGAGTGGTATTTTGGGTTCTCCAAGAGTAGACAACGAATTTGTGTTTTTTCTTGGATACTGACCTTCTGGTCAAAAATGACGATTTCTGGCTCATTCCAGTGTTTTGCCAATACTTATAGATTTTGGTCTAACTCCTCAGTGAAATCTCGGATTACCGAATGGGGTGGTATTTTGGGTTTTCCAAGAGTAGAGAAAGAATTTGAGTTTTTTATTGGAAACTGACCTCCGGGTCAAAAATGACGATTTCTGGCTCACACCAGTTTTTTTGCCAATTCTCATACATTTTGGTCTAACTCCTCAGTAAAAACTCGGATCACCGAATGGATTGGTTTTTTGGGTTTTACAAGAGTACACCAACAATTTGTGTTTTTTTATGGATACTGACCTTCTGGTCAAAAATGACGATTTCTGGCTCATTCCAGTTTTTTGCCAATTCTCATACATTTTGGTCTACCTCCTCAGTGAAATTTCGGATCACAGAACGGAGTGGTATTTTGGGTTCTCCAAGAGTAGACAACGAATTTTTGTTTTTTCATGGATACTGACCTTCTGGTCAACAATGACGATTTCTGGCTCATTCCAGTTTTTTTCCAATTCTTATAGATTTTGGTCTAACTCCTCAGAGACATTTCGGATCACCGAACGGAGTGGTATTTTGGGTTCTCCAAGAGTAGAAAACGAATTTGTGTTTTTTATTGGAAACTGACCTCCGGGTCAAAAATGACGATTTCTGGCTCATTCCAGTTTTTTGACAATTCTCATACATTTTGGTCTACCTCCTCAGTGAAATCTCGGATCACCGAACGGAGTGGTATTTTGCGTTCTCTAAGAGTAGACAACGAATTTGTGTTTTTTCTTGGAAACTGACCTCCAGGTCAAAAATGAGGATTTCTGGCTCACTCCAGTGTTTTGCCAATTCTCATAGATTTTGGTCTACCTCCTCAGTGAAAACTTGGATCACCGAATGGAGTGGTATTTTGGGTTCTCCAAGAGTAGACAACGAATTTGTGTTTTTTCATGGATATTGACCTTCTGGTCAAAAATGACGAGTTCTGGCTCATTCCAGTTTTTTGCCAATTCTCATACATTTTGGTCTAACTCCTCAGTGAAAACTCGGATCACCGAATGGATTGGAATTTTGGGTTTTACAAGAGTACACCAACAATTTGTGTTTTTTCTTGGAAACTGACCTCAAGGTCAAAAATGACGATTTCTGGCTCACTCCAGTTTTTTGCCAATTCTCATAGATTTTGGTCTACCTCCTCAGTGAAATCTCGGATCACCGAGTGGATTGGTATTTTGGGTTTTCCAAGAGTACAGAGAGAATTTGTGTTTTTTCTTGGAAACTGACCTCCGGATGAAAAATGACGATTTCTGGCTCATTCCAGTTTTTTGCCAATTCTCATTCATTTTGGTCTAACACCTCAGTGAAATTTCGGATCACCGAACGGAGTGGTATTTTGGTTCTCCAAGAGTAGACAACGAATTTGTGGTTTTTTTATGGATACTGACCTTCTGGTCAAAAATGACTATTTCTGTCTTGGAAACTTACCTCCAGGTCAAAAATGACGATTTCTGGCTCTCTCCAGTTTTTTGCCAATTCTCATAGATTTTGGTCTACCTCCTCAGTGAAATCTCGGATCACCGAGTGGATTGGTATTTTGGGTTTTCCAAGAGTAGCGAGAGAATTTGTGTTTTTTTCTTGGAAACTGACCTCCGGATGAAAAATGACGATTTCTGGCTCATTCCAGTTTTTTGCCAATTCTCATACATTTTGGTCTACCTCCTCAGTGAAATTTCGGATCACCGAACGGAGTGGTATTTTGCGTTCTCCAAGAGTAGACAACGAATTTGTGTTTTTTCTTGGATACTGACCTTCTGGTCAAAAATGACGAGTTCTGGCTCATTCCAGTTTTTTGCCAATACTTATAGATTTTGGTCTAACTCCTCAGAGAAATTTCGGATCACAGAACGGAGTGGTATTTTGGGTTCTCCAAGAGTAGACAACGAATTTTTGTTTTTTCATGGATACTGACCTTCTGGTCAACAATGACGATTTCTGGCTCATTCCAGTTTTTTTCCAATTCTTATAGATTTTGGTCTAACTCCTCAGAGACATTTCGGATCACCGAACGGAGTGGTATTTTGGGTTCTCCAAGAGTAGAAAACGAATTTGTGTTTTTTATTGGAAACTGACCTCCGGGTCAAAAATGACGATTTCTGGCTCATTCCAGTTTTTTGACAATTCTCATACATTTTGGTCTACCTCCTCAGTGAAATCTCGGATCACCGAACGGAGTGGTATTTTGCGTTCTCTAAGAGTAGACAACGAATTTGTGTTTTTTCTTGGAAACTGACCTCCAGGTCAAAAATGAGGATTTCTGGCTCACTCCAGTGTTTTGCCAATTCTCATAGATTTTGGTCTACCTCCTCAGTGAAAACTTGGATCACCGAATGGAGTGGTATTTTGGGTTCTCCAAGAGTAGACAACGAATTTGTGTTTTTTCATGGATATTGACCTTCTGGTCAAAAATGACGAGTTCTGGCTCATTCCAGTTTTTTGCCAATTCTCATACATTTTGGTCTAACTCCTCAGTGAAAACTCGGATCACCGAATGGATTGGAATTTTGGGTTTTACAAGAGTACACCAACAATTTGTGTTTTTTCTTGGAAACTGACCTCAAGGTCAAAAATGACGATTTCTGGCTCACTCCAGTTTTTTGCCAATTCTCATAGATTTTGGTCTACCTCCTCAGTGAAATCTCGGATCACCGAGTGGATTGGTATTTTGGGTTTTCCAAGAGTACAGAGAGAATTTGTGTTTTTTCTTGGAAACTGACCTCCGGATGAAAAATGACGATTTCTGGCTCATTCCAGTTTTTTGCCAATTCTCATTCATTTTGGTCTAACACCTCAGTGAAATTTCGGATCACCGAACGGAGTGGTATTTTGGGTTCTCCAAGAGTAGACAACGAATTTGTGGTTTTTTTATGGATACTGACCTTCTGGTCAAAAATGACTATTTCTGTCTTGGAAACTTACCTCCAGGTCAAAAATGACGATTTCTGGCTCTCTCCAGTTTTTTGCCAATTCTCATAGATTTTGGTCTACCTCCTCAGTGAAATCTCGGATCACCGAGTGGATTGGTATTTTGGGTTTTCCAAGAGTAGCGAGAGAATTTGTGTTTTTTTCTTGGAAACTGACCTCCGGATGAAAAATGACGATTTCTGGCTCATTCCAGTTTTTTGCCAATTCTCATACATTTTGGTCTACCTCCTCAGTGAAATTTCGGATCACCGAACGGAGTGGTATTTTGCGTTCTCCAAGAGTAGACAACGAATTTGTGTTTTTTCTTGGATACTGACCTTCTGGTCAAAAATGACGAGTTCTGGCTCATTCCAGTTTTTTGCCAATACTTATAGATTTTGGTCTAACTCCTCAGAGAAATTTCGGATCACAGAACGGAGTGGTATTTTGGGTTCTTTTTTGCCAATTCTAATACATTTTGGTCTAACTCCTCAGCGAAATTTCGTACCACCGAACGGAGTGGTATTTTGGGTTCTTTTTTGCCAATTCTAATACATTTTGGTCTAACTCCTCAGCGAAATTTCGGATCACCGAACGGAGTGGTATTTTGGGTTCTCCAAGAGTAGACAACGAATTTGTGTTTTTTTATGGATACTGACCTTCTGGTCAAAAATGACTATTTCTGTCTTGGAAACTTACCTCCAGGTCAAAAATGACGATTTCTGGCTCTCTCCAGTTTTTTGCCAATTCTCATACATTTTGGTCTACCTCCTCAGTGAAATTTCGGATCACCGAACGGAGTGGTATTTTGCGTTCTCCAAGAGTAGACAACGAATTTGTGTTTTTTCTTGGATACTGACCTTCTGGTCAAAAATGACGAGTTCTGGCTCATTCCAGTTTTTTGCCAATACTTATAGATTTTGGTCTAACTCCTCAGAGAAATTTCGGATCACAGAACGGAGTGGTATTTTGGGTTCTTTTTTGCCAATTCTAATACATTTTGGTCTAACTCCTCAGCGAAATTTCGGATCACCGAACGGAGTGGTATTTTGGGTTCTTTTTTGCCAATTCTAATACATTTTGGTCTAACTCCTCAGCGAAATTTCGGATCACCGAACGGAGTGGTATTTTGGGTTTTCCAAGAGTAGAGAGAGAATTTGTGTTTTTTCTTGGATAATGACCTCCGGGTGAAAAATGACGATTTCTGGCTCATTCCAGTTTTTTTCCAATTCTCATACATTTTGGTCTAACTCTTCAGTGAAATTTCGGATCACCGAACGGAGTGGTATTTTGGGTTCTCCAAGAGTAGACAACGAATTTGTGTTTTTTCTTGGATACTGACCTTCTGGTCAAAAATGACGATTTCTGGCTCATTCCAGTGTTTTGCCAATACTTATAGATTTTGGTCTAACTCCTCAGTGAAATCTCGGATTACCGAATGGGGTGGTATTTTGGGTTTTCCAAGAGTAGAGAAAGAATTTGAGTTTTTTATTGGAAACTGACCTCCGGGTCAAAAATGACGATTTCTGGCTCACACCAGTTTTTTTGCCAATTCTCATACATTTTGGTCTAACTCCTCAGTAAAAACTCGGATCACCGAATGGATTGGTTTTTTGGGTTTTACAAGAGTACACCAACAATTTGTGTTTTTTTATGGATACTGACCTTCTGGTCAAAAATGACGATTTCTGGCTCATTCCAGTTTTTTGCCAATTCTCATACATTTTGGTCTACCTCCTCAGTGAAATTTCGGATCACAGAACGGAGTGGTATTTTGGGTTCTCCAAGAGTAGACAACGAATTTTTGTTTTTTCATGGATACTGACCTTCTGGTCAACAATGACGATTTCTGGCTCATTCCAGTTTTTTTCCAATTCTTATAGATTTTGGTCTAACTCCTCAGAGACATTTCGGATCACCGAACGGAGTGGTATTTTGGGTTCTCCAAGAGTAGAAAACGAATTTGTGTTTTTTATTGGAAACTGACCTCCGGGTCAAAAATGACGATTTCTGGCTCATTCCAGTTTTTTGACAATTCTCATACATTTTGGTCTACCTCCTCAGTGAAATCTCGGATCACCGAACGGAGTGGTATTTTGCGTTCTCTAAGAGTAGACAACGAATTTGTGTTTTTTCTTGGAAACTGACCTCCAGGTCAAAAATGAGGATTTCTGGCTCACTCCAGTGTTTTGCCAATTCTCATAGATTTTGGTCTACCTCCTCAGTGAAAACTTGGATCACCGAATGGAGTGGTATTTTGGGTTCTCCAAGAGTAGACAACGAATTTGTGTTTTTTCATGGATATTGACCTTCTGGTCAAAAATGACGAGTTCTGGCTCATTCCAGTTTTTTGCCAATTCTCATACATTTTGGTCTAACTCCTCAGTGAAAACTCGGATCACCGAATGGATTGGAATTTTGGGTTTTACAAGAGTACACCAACAATTTGTGTTTTTTCTTGGAAACTGACCTCAAGGTCAAAAATGACGATTTCTGGCTCACTCCAGTTTTTTGCCAATTCTCATAGATTTTGGTCTACCTCCTCAGTGAAATCTCGGATCACCGAGTGGATTGGTATTTTGGGTTTTCCAAGAGTACAGAGAGAATTTGTGTTTTTTCTTGGAAACTGACCTCCGGATGAAAAATGACGATTTCTGGCTCATTCCAGTTTTTTGCCAATTCTCATTCATTTTGGTCTAACACCTCAGTGAAATTTCGGATCACCGAACGGAGTGGTATTTTGGGTTCTCCAAGAGTAGACAACGAATTTGTGGTTTTTTTATGGATACTGACCTTCTGGTCAAAAATGACTATTTCTGTCTTGGAAACTTACCTCCAGGTCAAAAATGACGATTTCTGGCTCTCTCCAGTTTTTTGCCAATTCTCATAGATTTTGGTCTACCTCCTCAGTGAAATCTCGGATCACCGAGTGGATTGGTATTTTGGGTTTTCCAAGAGTAGCGAGAGAATTTGTGTTTTTTTCTTGGAAACTGACCTCCGGATGAAAAATGACGATTTCTGGCTCATTCCAGTTTTTTGCCAATTCTCATACATTTTGGTCTACCTCCTCAGTGAAATTTCGGATCACCGAACGGAGTGGTATTTTGCGTTCTCCAAGAGTAGACAACGAATTTGTGTTTTTTCTTGGATACTGACCTTCTGGTCAAAAATGACGAGTTCTGGCTCATTCCAGTTTTTTGCCAATACTTATAGATTTTGGTCTAACTCCTCAGAGAAATTTCGGATCACAGAACGGAGTGGTATTTTGGGTTCTCCAAGAGTAGACAACGAATTTTTGTTTTTTCATGGATACTGACCTTCTGGTCAACAATGACGATTTCTGGCTCATTCCAGTTTTTTTCCAATTCTTATAGATTTTGGTCTAACTCCTCAGAGACATTTCGGATCACCGAACGGAGTGGTATTTTGGGTTCTCCAAGAGTAGAAAACGAATTTGTGTTTTTTATTGGAAACTGACCTCCGGGTCAAAAATGACGATTTCTGGCTCATTCCAGTTTTTTGACAATTCTCATACATTTTGGTCTACCTCCTCAGTGAAATCTCGGATCACCGAACGGAGTGGTATTTTGCGTTCTCTAAGAGTAGACAACGAATTTGTGTTTTTTCTTGGAAACTGACCTCCAGGTCAAAAATGAGGATTTCTGGCTCACTCCAGTGTTTTGCCAATTCTCATAGATTTTGGTCTACCTCCTCAGTGAAAACTTGGATCACCGAATGGAGTGGTATTTTGGGTTCTCCAAGAGTAGACAACGAATTTGTGTTTTTTCATGGATATTGACCTTCTGGTCAAAAATGACGAGTTCTGGCTCATTCCAGTTTTTTGCCAATTCTCATACATTTTGGTCTAACTCCTCAGTGAAAACTCGGATCACCGAATGGATTGGAATTTTGGGTTTTACAAGAGTACACCAACAATTTGTGTTTTTTCTTGGAAACTGACCTCAAGGTCAAAAATGACGATTTCTGGCTCACTCCAGTTTTTTGCCAATTCTCATAGATTTTGGTCTACCTCCTCAGTGAAATCTCGGATCACCGAGTGGATTGGTATTTTGGGTTTTCCAAGAGTACAGAGAGAATTTGTGTTTTTTCTTGGAAACTGACCTCCGGATGAAAAATGACGATTTCTGGCTCATTCCAGTTTTTTGCCAATTCTCATTCATTTTGGTCTAACACCTCAGTGAAATTTCGGATCACCGAACGGAGTGGTATTTTGGGTTCTCCAAGAGTAGACAACGAATTTGTGGTTTTTTTATGGATACTGACCTTCTGGTCAAAAATGACTATTTCTGTCTTGGAAACTTACCTCCAGGTCAAAAATGACGATTTCTGGCTCTCTCCAGTTTTTTGCCAATTCTCATAGATTTTGGTCTACCTCCTCAGTGAAATCTCGGATCACCGAGTGGATTGGTATTTTGGGTTTTCCAAGAGTAGCGAGAGAATTTGTGTTTTTTTCTTGGAAACTGACCTCCGGATGAAAAATGACGATTTCTGGCTCATTCCAGTTTTTTGCCAATTCTCATACATTTTGGTCTACCTCCTCAGTGAAATTTCGGATCACCGAACGGAGTGGTATTTTGCGTTCTCCAAGAGTAGACAACGAATTTGTGTTTTTTCTTGGATACTGACCTTCTGGTCAAAAATGACGAGTTCTGGCTCATTCCAGTTTTTTGCCAATACTTATAGATTTTGGTCTAACTCCTCAGAGAAATTTCGGATCACAGAACGGAGTGGTATTTTGGGTTCTTTTTTGCCAATTCTAATACATTTTGGTCTAACTCCTCAGCGAAATTTCGTACCACCGAACGGAGTGGTATTTTGGGTTCTTTTTTGCCAATTCTAATACATTTTGGTCTAACTCCTCAGCGAAATTTCGGATCACCGAACGGAGTGGTATTTTGGGTTTTCCAAGAGTAGAGAGAGAATTTGTGTTTTTTCTTGGATAATGACCTCCGGGTGAAAAATGACGATTTCTGGCTCATTCCAGTTTTTTTCCAATTCTCATACATTTTGGTCTAACTCTTCAGTGAAATTTCGGATCACCGAACGGAGTTGTATTTTGGGTTCTCCAAGAGTAGACAACGAATTTGTGTTTTTTCTTGGATACTGACCTTCTGGTCAAAAATGACGATTTCTGGCTCATTCCAGTGTTTTGCCAATACTTATAGATTTTGGTCTAACTCCTCAGTGAAATCTCGGATTACCGAATGGGGTGGTATTTTGGGTTTTCCAAGAGTAGACAACGAATTTGTGTTTTTTCATGGATACTGACCTTCTGGTCAAAAATGACGAGTTCTGGCTCATTCCAGTTTTTTGCCAATTCTCATACATTTTGGTCTACCTCCTCATTAAAATCTCGGATCACCGAACGGAGTGGTATTTTGCGTTCTCCAAGAGTAGACAACGAATTTGTGTTTTTTCTTGGATACTGACCTTCTGGTCAAAAATGACGAGTTCTGGCTCATTCCAGTTTTTTGCCAATACTTATAGATTTTGGTCTAACTCCTCAGAGAAATTTCGGATCACCGAATGGAGTGGTATTTTTGGGTTTTACAAGAGTACACCAACAATTTGTGTTTTTTCTTGGATACTGACCTTCTGGTCAAAAATGACGAGTTCTGGCTCATTCCAGTTTTTTGCCAATACTTATAGATTTTGGTCTAACTCCTCAGAGACATTTCGGATCACCGAACGGAGTGGTATTTTGGGTTCTCCAAGAGTAGAAAACGAATTTGTGTTTTTTATTGGAAACTGACCTCCGGGTCAAAAATGACGATTTCTGGCTCATTCCAGTTTTTTGACAATTCTCATACATTTTGGGCTACCTCCTCAGTGAAATCTCGGATCACCGAACGGAGTGGTATTTTGCGTTCTCTAAGAGTAGACAACGAATTTGTGTTTTTTCTTGGATACTGACCTTCTGGTCAAAAATGACGAGTTCTGGCTCATTCCAGTTTTTTGCCAATTCTCATACATTTTGGTCTACCTCCTCAGTGAAATCTCGGATCACCGAGTGGATTGGTATTTTGGGTTTTCCAAGAGTAGAGAGAGAATTTGTGTTTTTTCTTGGAAACTGACCTCCGGGTCAAAAATGACGATTTCTGGCTCATTCCAGTTTTTTTCCAATTCTTGTAGATTTTGGTCTAACTCCTCAGTGAAATTTCGGATCACAGAACGGAGTGGTATTTTGGGTTCTTTTTTGCCAATTCTAATACATTGTGGTCTAACTCCTCAGCGAAATTTCGGATCACCGAACGGAGTGGTATTTTTGGGTTTTACAAGAGTACACCAACAATTTGTGTTTTTTCTTGGAAACTGACATCCAGGTCAAAAATGAGGATTTCTGGCTCACTCCAGTGTTTTGCCAATTCTCATAGATTTTGGTCTACCTCCTCAGTGAAAACTTGGATCACCGAACGGAGTGGTATTTTGGGTTCTCCAAGAGTAGACAACGAATTTGTGTTTTTTCATGGATACTGACCTTCTGGTCAAAAATGACGAGTTTTGGCTCATTCCAGATTTTTGCCAATTCTCATACATTTTGGTCTAACTCCTCACTGAAAACTCGGATCACCGAATGGATTGGTTTTTTGGGTTTTACAAGAGTACACCAACAATTTGTGTTTTTTCTTGGAAACTGACCTCCAGGTCAAAAATGACGATTTCTGGCTCACTCCAGTTTTTTGCCAATTCTCATAGATTTTGGTCTACCTCCTCAGTGAAATATCGGATCACCGAGTGGATTGGTATTTTGGGTTTTCCAAGAGTAGAGAGAGAATTTGTGTTTTTTCTTGGAAACTGACCTCCGGATGAAAAATGACGATTTCTGGCTCATTCCAGTTTTTTGCCAATTCTCATACATTTTGGTCTACCTCCTCAGTGAAATCTCGGATCACCGAACGGAGTGGTATTTTGGGTTATCCAAGAGTAGACAACGAATTTGTGTTTTTTCATGGATACTGACCTTCTGGTCAAAAATGACGAGTTCTGGCTCATTCCAGTGTTTTGCCAAT
Organism: Thamnophis sirtalis; assembly: GCF_051295495.1. Classification (NCBI taxonomy): domain Eukaryota; kingdom Metazoa; phylum Chordata; class Lepidosauria; order Squamata; family Natricidae; genus Thamnophis; species Thamnophis sirtalis. Next base: position 24,586,983 of record NW_028261382.1, read on the forward strand.
ACTTATAGATTTTGGTCTAACTCCTCAGTGAAATCTCGGATTACCGAATGGGGTGGTATTTTGGGTTTTCCAAGAGTAGAGAAAGAATTTGAGTTTTTTATTGGAAACTGACCTCCGGGTCAAAAATGACGATTTCTGGCTCACACCAGTTTTTTTGCCAATTCTCATACATTTTGGTCTAACTCCTCAGTAAAAACTCGGATCACCGAATGGATTGGTTTTTTGGGTTTTACAAGAGTACACCAACAATTTGTGTTTTTTTATGGATACTGACCTTCTGGTCAAAAATGACGAGTTCTGGCTCATTCCAGTGTTTTGCCAATACTTATAGATTTTGGTCTAACTCCTCAGAGAAATTTCGGATCACCGAACGGAGTGGTATTTTTGGGTTTTACAAGAGTACACCAACAATTTGTGTTTTTTCTTGGAAACTGACCTCTAGGTCAAAAATGACGATTTCTGGCTCACTCCAGTTTTTTTGCCAATTCTCATACATTTTGGTCTAACTCCTCAGTAAAAACTCGGATCACCGATTGGATTGGTATTTTTGGGTTTTACAAGAGTACACCAACAATTTGTGTTTTTTCTTGGAAACTGACCTCCAGGTCAAAAATGAGGATTTCTGGCTCACTCCAGTGTTTTGCCAATTCTCATAGATTTTGGTCTACCTCCTCAGTGAAATCTCGGATCACCGAGTGGATTGGTATTTTGGGTTTTCCAAGAGTAGAGAGAGAATTTGTGTTTTTTCTTGGAAACTGACCTCCGGATGAAAAATGACGATTTCTGGCTCATTCCAGTTTTTTGCCAATTCTCATACATTTTGGTCTAACACCTCAGTGAAATTTCGGATCACCGAACGGAGTGGTATTTTGGGTTCTCCAAGAGTAGACAACGAATTTGTGTTTTTTTTATGGATACTGACCTTCTGGTCAAAAATGACTATTTCTGGCTCATTCCAGTTTTTTGCCAATTCTCATACATTTTGGTCTAACTCCTCAGAGAAATTTCGGATCACCGAACGGAGTGTTATTTTTGGGTTTTACAAGAGTACACCAACAATTTGTGTTTTTTCTTGGAAACTGACCTCCGGGTCAAAAATGACGATTTCTGGCTCATTCCAATTTTTTTCCAATTCTTGTAGATTTTGGTCTAACTCCTCAGTGAAATTTCGGATCACAGAACGGAGTGGTATTTTGGGTTCTTTTTTGCCAATTCTAATACATTTTGGTCTAACTCCTCAGCGAAATTTCGGATCACCGAACGGAGTGGTATTTTTGGGTTTTACAAGAGTACACCAACAATTTGTGTTTTTTCTTGGAAACTGACATCCAGGTCAAAAATGAGGATTTCTGGCTCACTCCAGTGTTTTGCCAATTCTCATAGATTTTGGTCTACCTCCTCAGTGAAAACTTGGATCACCGAACGGAGTGGTATTTTGGGTTCTCCAAGAGTAGACAACGAATTTGTGTTTTTTCATGGATACTGACCTTCTGGTCAAAAATGACGAGTTCTGGCTCATTCCAGTTTTTTGCCAATTCTCATACATTTTGGTCTAACTCCTCACTGAAAACTCGGATCACCGAATGGATTGGTTTTTTGGGTTTTACAAGAGTCCACCAACAATTTGTGTTTTTTCTTGGAAACTGACCTCCAGGTCAAAAATGACGATTTCTGGCTCACTCCAGTTTTTTGCCAATTCTCATAGATTTTCGTCTACCTCCTCAGTGAAATCTCGGATCACCGAGTGGATTGGTATTTTGGGTTTTCCAAGAGTAGAGAGAGAATTTGTGTTTTTTCTTGGAAACTGACCTCCGGATGAAAAATGACGATTTCTGGCTCATTCCAGTTTTTTGCCAATTCTCATACATTTTGGTCTACCTCCTCAGTGAAATCTCGGATCACCGAACGGAGTGGTATTTTGGGTTATCCAAGAGTAGACAACGAATTTGTGTTTTTTCATGGATACTGACCTTCTGGTCAAAAATGACGAGTTCTGGCTCATTCCAGTGTTTTGCCAATACTTATAGATTTTGGTCTAACTCCTCAGTGAAATCTCGGATTATCGAATGGGGTGGTATTTTGGGCTTTCCAAGAGTAGAGAAAGAATTTGTGTTTTTTATTGGAAACTGACCTCCGGGTCAAAAATGACGATTTCTGGCTCACTCCAGTTTTTTTGCCAATTCTCATACATTTTGGTCTAACTCCTCAGTAAAAACTCGGATCACCGAATGGATTGGTTTTTTGGGTTTTACAAGAGTACACCAACAATTTGTGTTTTTTTATGGATACTGACCTTCTGGTCAAAAATGACTATTTCTGGCTCATTCCAGTTATTTGCGAATTCTCATACATTTTGGTCTACCTCCTCAGTGAAATCTCGGATCACCGAACGGTGTGGTATTTTGCGTTCTCCAAGAGTAGACAACGAATTTGTGTTTTTTCTTGGATACTGACCTTCTGGTCAAAAATGACGAGTTCTGGCTCATTCCAGTTTTTTGCCAATTCTCATAGATTTTGGTCTACCTCCTCAGTGAAATCTCGGATCACCGAACGGAGTGGTATTTTGGGTTATCCAAGAGTAGACAACGAATTTGTGTTTTTTCATGGATACTGACCTTCTGGTCAAAAATGACGAGTTCTGGCTCATTCCAGTGTTTTGCCAATACTTATAGATTTTGGTCTAACTCCTCAGTGAAATCTCGGATTACCGAATGGGGTGGTATTTTGGGTTTTCCAAGAGTAGAGAAAGAATTTGAGTTTTTTATTGGAAACTGACCTCCGGGTCAAAAATGACGATTTCTGGCTCACACCAGTTTTTTTGCCAATTCTCATACATTTTGGTCTAACTCCTCAGTAAAAACTCGGATCACCGAATGGATTGGTTTTTTGGGTTTTCCAAGAGTAGAGAGAGAATTTGTGTTTTTTCTTGGAAACTGACCTCCGGATGAAAAATGACGATTTCTGGCTCATTCCAGTTTTTTGCCAATTCTCATACATTTTGGTCTAACACCTCAGTGAAATTTCGGATCACCGAACGGAGTGGTATTTTGGGTTCTCCAAGAGTAGACAACGAATTTGTGTTTTTTTTATGGATACTGACCTTCTGGTCAAAAATGACTATTTCTGGCTCATTCCAGTTTTTTGCCAATTCTCATACATTTTGGTCTAACTCCTCAGAGAAATTTCGGATCACCGAACGGAGTGGTATTTTTGGGTTTTACAAGAGTACACCAACAATTTGTGTTTTTTCTTGGAAACTGACCTCCGGGTCAAAAATGACGATTTCTGGCTCATTCCAATTTTTTTCCAATTCTTGTAGATTTTGGTCTAACTCCTCAGTGAAATTTCGGATCACAGAACGGAGTGGTATTTTGGGTTCTCCAAGAGTAGACAACGAATTTGTGTTTTTTCATGGATACTGACCTTCTGGTCAAAAATGACGAGTTCTGGCTCATTCCAGTTTTTTGCCAATTCTCATACATTTTGGTCTAACTCCTCACTGAAAACTCGGATCACCGAGTGGATTGGTATTTTGGGTTTTCCAAGAGTAGAGAGAGAATTTGTGTTTTTTCTTGGAAACTGACCTCCGGATGAAAAATGACGATTTCTGGCTCATTCCAGTTTTTTGCCAATTCTCATAGATTTTGGTCTACCTCCTCAGTGAAATCTCGGATCACCGAGTGGATTGGTATTTTGGGTTTTCCAAGAGTACAGAGAGAATTTGTGTTTTTTCTTGGAAACTGACCTCCGGATGAAAAATGACGATTTCTGGCTCATTCCAGTTTTTTGCCAATTCTCATTCATTTTGGTCTAACACCTCAGTGAAATTTCGGATCACCGAACGGAGTGGTATTTTGGGTTCTCCAAGAGTAGACAACGAATTTGTGGTTTTTTATGGATACTGACCTTCTGGTCAAAAATGACTATTTCTGTCTTGGAAACTTACCTCCAGGTCAAAAATGACGATTTCTGGCTCTCTCCAGTTTTTTGCCAATTCTCATAGATTTTGGTCTACCTCCTCAGTGAAATCTCGGATCACCGAGTGGATTGGTATTTTGGGTTTTCCAAGAGTAGCGAGAGAATTTGTGTTTTTTTCTTGGAAACTGACCTCCGGATGAAAAATGACGATTTCTGGCTCATTCCAGTTTTTTGCCAATTCTCATACATTTTGGTCTACCTCCTCAGTGAAATTTCGGATCACCGAACGGAGTGGTATTTTGCGTTCTCCAAGAGTAGACAACGAATTTGTGTTTTTTCTTGGATACTGACCTTCTGGTCAAAAATGACGAGTTCTGGCTCATTCCAGTTTTTTGCCAATACTTATAGATTTTGGTCTAACTCCTCAGAGAAATTTCGGATCACAGAACGGAGTGGTATTTTGGGTTCTCCAAGAGTAGACAACGAATTTTTGTTTTTTCATGGATACTGACCTTCTGGTCAACAATGACGATTTCTGGCTCATTCCAGTTTTTTTCCAATTCTTATAGATTTTGGTCTAACTCCTCAGAGACATTTCGGATCACCGAACGGAGTGGTATTTTGGGTTCTCCAAGAGTAGAAAACGAATTTGTGTTTTTTATTGGAAACTGACCTCCGGGTCAAAAATGACGATTTCTGGCTCATTCCAGTTTTTTGACAATTCTCATACATTTTGGTCTACCTCCTCAGTGAAATCTCGGATCACCGAACGGAGTGGTATTTTGCGTTCTCTAAGAGTAGACAACGAATTTGTGTTTTTTCTTGGAAACTGACCTCCAGGTCAAAAATGAGGATTTCTGGCTCACTCCAGTGTTTTGCCAATTCTCATAGATTTTGGTCTACCTCCTCAGTGAAAACTTGGATCACCGAATGGAGTGGTATTTTGGGTTCTCCAAGAGTAGACAACGAATTTGTGTTTTTTCATGGATATTGACCTTCTGGTCAAAAATGACGAGTTCTGGCTCATTCCAGTTTTTTGCCAATTCTCATACATTTTGGTCTAACTCCTCAGTGAAAACTCGGATCACCGAATGGATTGGAATTTTGGGTTTTACAAGAGTACACCAACAATTTGTGTTTTTTCTTGGAAACTGACCTCAAGGTCAAAAATGACGATTTCTGGCTCACTCCAGTTTTTTGCCAATTCTCATAGATTTTGGTCTACCTCCTCAGTGAAATCTCGGATCACCGAGTGGATTGGTATTTTGGGTTTTCCAAGAGTACAGAGAGAATTTGTGTTTTTTCTTGGAAACTGACCTCCGGATGAAAAATGACGATTTCTGGCTCATTCCAGTTTTTTGCCAATTCTCATTCATTTTGGTCTAACACCTCAGTGAAATTTCGGATCACCGAACGGAGTGGTATTTTGGGTTCTCCAAGAGTAGACAACGAATTTGTGGTTTTTTTATGGATACTGACCTTCTGGTCAAAAATGACTATTTCTGTCTTGGAAACTTACCTCCAGGTCAAAAATGACGATTTCTGGCTCTCTCCAGTTTTTTGCCAATTCTCATAGATTTTGGTCTACCTCCTCAGTGAAATCTCGGATCACCGAGTGGATTGGTATTTTGGGTTTTCCAAGAGTAGCGAGAGAATTTGTGTTTTTTTCTTGGAAACTGACCTCCGGATGAAAAATGACGATTTCTGGCTCATTCCAGTTTTTTGCCAATTCTCATACATTTTGGTCTACCTCCTCAGTGAAATTTCGGATCACCGAACGGAGTGGTATTTTGCGTTCTCCAAGAGTAGACAACGAATTTGTGTTTTTTCTTGGATACTGACCTTCTGGTCAAAAATGACGAGTTCTGGCTCATTCCAGTTTTTTGCCAATACTTATAGATTTTGGTCTAACTCCTCAGAGAAATTTCGGATCACAGAACGGAGTGGTATTTTGGGTTCTTTTTTGCCAATTCTAATACATTTTGGTCTAACTCCTCAGCGAAATTTCGTACCACCGAACGGAGTGGTATTTTGGGTTCTTTTTTGCCAATTCTAATACATTTTGGTCTAACTCCTCAGCGAAATTTCGGATCACCGAACGGAGTGGTATTTTGGGTTTTCCAAGAGTAGAGAGAGAATTTGTGTTTTTTCTTGGATAATGACCTCCGGGTGAAAAATGACGATTTCTGGCTCATTCCAGTTTTTTTCCAATTCTCATACATTTTGGTCTAACTCTTCAGTGAAATTTCGGATCACCGAACGGAGTTGTATTTTGGGTTCTCCAAGAGTAGACAACGAATTTGTGTTTTTTCTTGGATACTGACCTTCTGGTCAAAAATGACGATTTCTGGCTCATTCCAGTGTTTTGCCAATACTTATAGATTTTGGTCTAACTCCTCAGTGAAATCTCGGATTACCGAATGGGGTGGTATTTTGGGTTTTCCAAGAGTAGACAACGAATTTGTGTTTTTTCATGGATACTGACCTTCTGGTCAAAAATGACGAGTTCTGGCTCATTCCAGTTTTTTGCCAATTCTCATACATTTTGGTCTACCTCCTCATTAAAATCTCGGATCACCGAACGGAGTGGTATTTTGCGTTCTCCAAGAGTAGACAACGAATTTGTGTTTTTTCTTGGATACTGACCTTCTGGTCAAAAATGACGAGTTCTGGCTCATTCCAGTTTTTTGCCAATACTTATAGATTTTGGTCTAACTCCTCAGAGAAATTTCGGATCACCGAATGGAGTGGTATTTTTGGGTTTTACAAGAGTACACCAACAATTTGTGTTTTTTCTTGGATACTGACCTTCTGGTCAAAAATGACGAGTTCTGGCTCATTCCAGTTTTTTGCCAATACTTATAGATTTTGGTCTAACTCCTCAGAGACATTTCGGATCACCGAACGGAGTGGTATTTTGGGTTCTCCAAGAGTAGAAAACGAATTTGTGTTTTTTATTGGAAACTGACCTCCGGGTCAAAAATGACGATTTCTGGCTCATTCCAGTTTTTTGACAATTCTCATACATTTTGGGCTACCTCCTCAGTGAAATCTCGGATCACCGAACGGAGTGGTATTTTGCGTTCTCTAAGAGTAGACAACGAATTTGTGTTTTTTCTTGGATACTGACCTTCTGGTCAAAAATGACGAGTTCTGGCTCATTCCAGTTTTTTGCCAATTCTCATACATTTTGGTCTACCTCCTCAGTGAAATCTCGGATCACCGAGTGGATTGGTATTTTGGGTTTTCCAAGAGTAGAGAGAGAATTTGTGTTTTTTCTTGGAAACTGACCTCCGGGTCAAAAATGACGATTTCTGGCTCATTCCAGTTTTTTTCCAATTCTTGTAGATTTTGGTCTAACTCCTCAGTGAAATTTCGGATCACAGAACGGAGTGGTATTTTGGGTTCTTTTTTGCCAATTCTAATACATTGTGGTCTAACTCCTCAGCGAAATTTCGGATCACCGAACGGAGTGGTATTTTTGGGTTTTACAAGAGTACACCAACAATTTGTGTTTTTTCTTGGAAACTGACATCCAGGTCAAAAATGAGGATTTCTGGCTCACTCCAGTGTTTTGCCAATTCTCATAGATTTTGGTCTACCTCCTCAGTGAAAACTTGGATCACCGAACGGAGTGGTATTTTGGGTTCTCCAAGAGTAGACAACGAATTTGTGTTTTTTCATGGATACTGACCTTCTGGTCAAAAATGACGAGTTTTGGCTCATTCCAGATTTTTGCCAATTCTCATACATTTTGGTCTAACTCCTCACTGAAAACTCGGATCACCGAATGGATTGGTTTTTTGGGTTTTACAAGAGTACACCAACAATTTGTGTTTTTTCTTGGAAACTGACCTCCAGGTCAAAAATGACGATTTCTGGCTCACTCCAGTTTTTTGCCAATTCTCATAGATTTTGGTCTACCTCCTCAGTGAAATATCGGATCACCGAGTGGATTGGTATTTTGGGTTTTCCAAGAGTAGAGAGAGAATTTGTGTTTTTTCTTGGAAACTGACCTCCGGATGAAAAATGACGATTTCTGGCTCATTCCAGTTTTTTGCCAATTCTCATACATTTTGGTCTACCTCCTCAGTGAAATCTCGGATCACCGAACGGAGTGGTATTTTGGGTTATCCAAGAGTAGACAACGAATTTGTGTTTTTTCATGGATACTGACCTTCTGGTCAAAAATGACGAGTTCTGGCTCATTCCAGTGTTTTGCCAATACTTATAGATTTTGGTCTAACTCCTCAGTGAAATCTCGGATTACCGAATGGGGTGGTATTTTGGGTTTTCCAAGAGTAGAGAAAGAATTTGAGTTTTTTATTGGAAACTGACCTCCGGGTCAAAAATGACGATTTCTGGCTCACACCAGTTTTTTTGCCAATTCTCATACATTTTGGTCTAACTCCTCAGTAAAAACTCGGATCACCGAATGGATTGGTTTTTTGGGTTTTACAAGAGTACACCAACAATTTGTGTTTTTTTATGGATACTGACCTTCTGGTCAAAAATGACGAGTTCTGGCTCATTCCAGTGTTTTGCCAATACTTATAGATTTTGGTCTAACTCCTCAGAGAAATTTCGGATCACCGAACGGAGTGGTATTTTTGGGTTTTACAAGAGTACACCAACAATTTGTGTTTTTTCTTGGAAACTGACCTCTAGGTCAAAAATGACGATTTCTGGCTCACTCCAGTTTTTTTGCCAATTCTCATACATTTTGGTCTAACTCCTCAGTAAAAACTCGGATCACCGATTGGATTGGTATTTTTGGGTTTTACAAGAGTACACCAACAATTTGTGTTTTTTCTTGGAAACTGACCTCCAGGTCAAAAATGAGGATTTCTGGCTCACTCCAGTGTTTTGCCAATTCTCATAGATTTTGGTCTACCTCCTCAGTGAAATCTCGGATCACCGAGTGGATTGGTATTTTGGGTTTTCCAAGAGTAGAGAGAGAATTTGTGTTTTTTCTTGGAAACTGACCTCCGGATGAAAAATGACGATTTCTGGCTCATTCCAGTTTTTTGCCAATTCTCATACATTTTGGTCTAACACCTCAGTGAAATTTCGGATCACCGAACGGAGTGGTATTTTGGGTTCTCCAAGAGTAGACAACGAATTTGTGTTTTTTTTATGGATACTGACCTTCTGGTCAAAAATGACTATTTCTGGCTCATTCCAGTTTTTTGCCAATTCTCATACATTTTGGTCTAACTCCTCAGAGAAATTTCGGATCACCGAACGGAGTGTTATTTTTGGGTTTTACAAGAGTACACCAACAATTTGTGTTTTTTCTTGGAAACTGACCTCCGGGTCAAAAATGACGATTTCTGGCTCATTCCAATTTTTTTCCAATTCTTGTAGATTTTGGTCTAACTCCTCAGTGAAATTTCGGATCACAGAACGGAGTGGTATTTTGGGTTCTTTTTTGCCAATTCTAATACATTTTGGTCTAACTCCTCAGCGAAATTTCGGATCACCGAACGGAGTGGTATTTTTGGGTTTTACAAGAGTACACCAACAATTTGTGTTTTTTCTTGGAAACTGACATCCAGGTCAAAAATGAGGATTTCTGGCTCACTCCAGTGTTTTGCCAATTCTCATAGATTTTGGTCTACCTCCTCAGTGAAAACTTGGATCACCGAACGGAGTGGTATTTTGGGTTCTCCAAGAGTAGACAACGAATTTGTGTTTTTTCATGGATACTGACCTTCTGGTCAAAAATGACGAGTTCTGGCTCATTCCAGTTTTTTGCCAATTCTCATACATTTTGGTCTAACTCCTCACTGAAAACTCGGATCACCGAATGGATTGGTTTTTTGGGTTTTACAAGAGTCCACCAACAATTTGTGTTTTTTCTTGGAAACTGACCTCCAGGTCAAAAATGACGATTTCTGGCTCACTCCAGTTTTTTGCCAATTCTCATAGATTTTCGTCTACCTCCTCAGTGAAATCTCGGATCACCGAGTGGATTGGTATTTTGGGTTTTCCAAGAGTAGAGAGAGAATTTGTGTTTTTTCTTGGAAACTGACCTCCGGATGAAAAATGACGATTTCTGGCTCATTCCAGTTTTTTGCCAATTCTCATACATTTTGGTCTACCTCCTCAGTGAAATCTCGGATCACCGAACGGAGTGGTATTTTGGGTTATCCAAGAGTAGACAACGAATTTGTGTTTTTTCATGGATACTGACCTTCTGGTCAAAAATGACGAGTTCTGGCTCATTCCAGTGTTTTGCCAATACTTATAGATTTTGGTCTAACTCCTCAGTGAAATCTCGGATTATCGAATGGGGTGGTATTTTGGGCTTTCCAAGAGTAGAGAAAGAATTTGTGTTTTTTATTGGAAACTGACCTCCGGGTCAAAAATGACGATTTCTGGCTCACTCCAGTTTTTTTGCCAATTCTCATACATTTTGGTCTAACTCCTCAGTAAAAACTCGGATCACCGAATGGATTGGTTTTTTGGGTTTTACAAGAGTACACCAACAATTTGTGTTTTTTTATGGATACTGACCTTCTGGTCAAAAATGACTATTTCTGGCTCATTCCAGTTATTTGCGAATTCTCATACATTTTGGTCTACCTCCTCAGTGAAATCTCGGATCACCGAACGGTGTGGTATTTTGCGTTCTCCAAGAGTAGACAACGAATTTGTGTTTTTTCTTGGATACTGACCTTCTGGTCAAAAATGACGAGTTCTGGCTCATTCCAGTTTTTTGCCAATTCTCATAGATTTTGGTCTACCTCCTCAGTGAAATCTCGGATCACCGAACGGAGTGGTATTTTGGGTTATCCAAGAGTAGACAACGAATTTGTGTTTTTTCATGGATACTGACCTTCTGGTCAAAAATGACGAGTTCTGGCTCATTCCAGTGTTTTGCCAATACTTATAGATTTTGGTCTAACTCCTCAGTGAAATCTCGGATTACCGAATGGGGTGGTATTTTGGGTTTTCCAAGAGTAGAGAAAGAATTTGAGTTTTTTATTGGAAACTGACCTCCGGGTCAAAAATGACGATTTCTGGCTCACACCAGTTTTTTTGCCAATTCTCATACATTTTGGTCTAACTCCTCAGTAAAAACTCGGATCACCGAATGGATTGGTTTTTTGGGTTTTCCAAGAGTAGAGAGAGAATTTGTGTTTTTTCTTGGAAACTGACCTCCGGATGAAAAATGACGATTTCTGGCTCATTCCAGTTTTTTGCCAATTCTCATACATTTTGGTCTAACACCTCAGTGAAATTTCGGATCACCGAACGGAGTGGTATTTTGGGTTCTCCAAGAGTAGACAACGAATTTGTGTTTTTTTTATGGATACTGACCTTCTGGTCAAAAATGACTATTTCTGGCTCATTCCAGTTTTTTGCCAATTCTCATACATTTTGGTCTAACTCCTCAGAGAAATTTCGGATCACCGAACGGAGTGGTATTTTTGGGTTTTACAAGAGTACACCAACAATTTGTGTTTTTTCTTGGAAACTGACCTCCGGGTCAAAAATGACGATTTCTGGCTCATTCCAATTTTTTTCCAATTCTTGTAGATTTTGGTCTAACTCCTCAGTGAAATTTCGGATCACAGAACGGAGTGGTATTTTGGGTTCTCCAAGAGTAGACAACGAATTTGTGTTTTTTCATGGATACTGACCTTCTGGTCAAAAATGACGAGTTCTGGCTCATTCCAGTTTTTTGCCAATTCTCATACATTTTGGTCTAACTCCTCACTGAAAACTCGGATCACCGAGTGGATTGGTATTTTGGGTTTTCCAAGAGTAGAGAGAGAATTTGTGTTTTTTCTTGGAAACTGACCTCCGGATGAAAAATGACGATTTCTGGCTCATTCCAGTTTTTTGCCAATTCTCATACATTTTGGTCTACCTCCTCAGTGAAATCTCGGATCACCGAACGGAGTGGTATTTTGGGTTATCCAAGAGTAGACAACGAATTTGTGTTTTTTCATGGATACTGACCTTCTGGTCAAAAATGACGAGTTCTGGCTCATTCCAGTGTTTTGCCAATACTTATAGATTTTGGTCTAACTCCTCAGTGAAATCTCGGATTATCGAATGGGGTGGTATTTTGGGCTTTCCAAGAGTAGAGAAAGAATTTGTGTTTTTTATTGGAAACTGACCTCCGGGTCAAAAATGACGATTTCTGGCTCACTCCAGTTTTTTTGCCAATTCTCATACATTTTGGTCTAACTCCTCAGTAAAAACTCGGATCACCGAATGGATTGGTTTTTTGGGTTTTACAAGAGTACACCAACAATTTGTGTTTTTTTATGGATACTGACCTTCTGGTCAAAAATGACTATTTCTGGCTCATTCCAGTTATTTGCGAATTCTCATACATTTTGGTCTACCTCCTCAGTGAAATCTCGGATCACCGAACGGTGTGGTATTTTGCGTTCTCCAAGAGTAGACAACGAATTTGTGTTTTTTCTTGGATACTGACCTTCTGGTCAAAAATGACGATTTCTGGCTCATTCCAGTTTTTTGCCAATTCTCATAGATTTTGGTCTACCTCCTCAGTGAAATCTCGGATCACCGAACGGAGTGGTATTTTGGGTTATCCAAGAGTAGACAACGAATTTGTGTTTATTCATGGATACTGACCTTCTGGTCAAAAATGATGAGTTCTGGCTCATTCCAGTGTTTTGCCAATACTTATAGATTTTGGTCTAACTCCTCAGTGAAATCTCGGATTACCGAATGGGGTGGTATTTTGGGTTTTCCAAGAGTAGAGAAAGAATTTGAGTTTTTTATTGGAAACTGACCTCCGGGTCAAAAATGACGATTTCTGGCTCACACCAGTTTTTTTGCCAATTCTCATACATTTTGGTCTAACTCCTCAGTAAAAACTCGGATCACCGAATGGATTGGTTTTTTGGGTTTTACAAGAGTACACCAACAATTTGTGTTTTTTTATGGATACTGACCTTCTGGTCAAAAATGACGAGTTCTGGCTCATTCCAGTGTTTTGCCAATACTTATAGATTTTGGTCTAACTCCTCAGAGAAATTTCGGATCACCGAACGGAGTGGTATTTTTGGGTTTTACAAGAGTACACCAACAATTTGTGTTTTTTCTTGGAAACTGACCTCCAGGTCAAAAATGACGATTTCTGGCTCACTCCAGTTTTTTTGCCAATTCTCATACATTTTGGTCTAACTCCTCAGTAAAAACTCGGATCACCGAATGGATTGGTATTTTTGGGTTTTACAAGAGTACACCAACAATTTGTATTTTTTCTTGGAAACTGACCTCCAGGTCAAAAATGAGGATTTCTGGCTCACTCCAGTGTTTTGCCAATTCTCATAGATTTTGGTCTACCTCCTCAGTGAAAACTTGGATCACCAAACGGAGTGGTATTTTGGGTTCTCCAAGAGTAGACAACGAATTTGTGTTTTTTCTTGGATACTGACCTTCTGGTCAAAAATGACGAGTTCTGGCTCATTCCAGTTTTTTGCCAATACTTATAGATTTTGGTCTAACTCCTCAGAGAAATTTCGGATCACCGAACGGAGTGGTATTTTTGGGTTTTACAAGAGTACACCAACAATTTGTGTTTTTTCTTGGAAACTGACCTCCAGGTCAAAAATGACGATTTCTGGCTCACTCCAGTTTTTTTGCCAATTCTCATACATTTTGGTCTAACTCCTCAGTAAAAACTCGGATCACCGATTGGATTGGTATTTTGGGTTTTACAAGAGTACACCAACAATTTGTGTTTTTTCTTGGAAACTGACCTCCAGGTCAAAAATGAGGATTTCTGGCTCACTCCAGTGTTTTGCCAATTCTCATAGATTTTGGTCTACCTCCTCAGTGAAAACTTGGATCACCGAACGGAGTGGTATTTTGCGTTCTCCAAGAGTACACAACGAATTTTTGTTTTTTCATGGATACTGACCTTCTGGTCAAAAATGACGAGTTCTGGCTCATTCCAGTTTTTTGCCAATTCTCATACATTTTGGTCTAACTCCTAAGTGAAAACTCGGATCACCGAATGGATTGGTATTTTGGGCTTTCCAAGAGTAGAGAAAGAATTTGTGTTTTTTATTGGAAACTGACCTCCGGGTCAAAAATGACGATTTCTGGCTCACTCCAGTTTTTTTGCCAATTCTCATACATTTTGGTCTAACTCCTCAGTAAAAACTCGGATCACCGAATGGATTGGTTTTTTGGGTTTTACAAGAGTACACCAACAATTTGTGTTTTTTTATGGATACTGACCTTCTGGTCAAAAATGACTATTTCTGGCTCATTCCAGTTATTTGCGAATTCTCATACATTTTGGTCTACCTCCTCAGTGAAATCTCGGATCACCGAACGGTGTGGTATTTTGCGTTCTCCAAGAGTAGACAACGAATTTGTGTTTTTTCTTGGATACTGACCTTCTGGTCAAAAATGACGATTTCTGGCTCATTCCAGTTTTTTGCCAATTCTCATAGATTTTGGTCTACCTCCTCAGTGAAATCTCGGATCACCGAACGGAGTGGTATTTTGGGTTATCCAAGAGTAGACAACGAATTTGTGTTTATTCATGGATACTGACCTTCTGGTCAAAAATGATGAGTTCTGGCTCATTCCAGTGTTTTGCCAATACTTATAGATTTTGGTCTAACTCCTCAGTGAAATCTCGGATTACCGAATGGGGTGGTATTTTGGGTTTTCCAAGAGTAGAGAAAGAATTTGAGTTTTTTATTGGAAACTGACCTCCGGGTCAAAAATGACGATTTCTGGCTCACACCAGTTTTTTTGCCAATTCTCATACATTTTGGTCTAACTCCTCAGTAAAAACTCGGATCACCGAATGGATTGGTTTTTTGGGTTTTACAAGAGTACACCAACAATTTGTGTTTTTTTATGGATACTGACCTTCTGGTCAAAAATGACGAGTTCTGGCTCATTCCAGTGTTTTGCCAATACTTATAGATTTTGGTCTAACTCCTCAGAGAAATTTCGGATCACCGAACGGAGTGGTATTTTTGGGTTTTACAAGAGTACACCAACAATTTGTGTTTTTTCTTGGAAACTGACCTCCAGGTCAAAAATGACGATTTCTGGCTCACTCCAGTTTTTTTGCCAATTCTCATACATTTTGGTCTAACTCCTCAGTAAAAACTCGGATCACCGAATGGATTGGTATTTTTGGGTTTTACAAGAGTACACCAACAATTTGTATTTTTTCTTGGAAACTGACCTCCAGGTCAAAAATGAGGATTTCTGGCTCACTCCAGTGTTTTGCCAATTCTCATAGATTTTGGTCTACCTCCTCAGTGAAAACTTGGATCACCAAACGGAGTGGTATTTTGGGTTCTCCAAGAGTAGACAACGAATTTGTGTTTTTTCTTGGATACTGACCTTCTGGTCAAAAATGACGAGTTCTGGCTCATTCCAGTTTTTTGCCAATACTTATAGATTTTGGTCTAACTCCTCAGAGAAATTTCGGATCACCGAACGGAGTGTTATTTTTGGGTTTTACAAGAGTACACCAACAATTTGTGTTTTTTCTTGGAAACTGACCTCCAGGTCAAAAATGACGATTTCTGGCTCACTCCAGTTTTTTTGCCAATTCTCATACATTTTGGTCTAACTCCTCAGTAAAAACTCGGATCACCGATTGGATTGGTATTTTGGGTTTTACAAGAGTACACCAACAATTTGTGTTTTTTCTTGGAAACTGACCTCCAGGTCAAAAATGAGGATTTCTGGCTCACTCCAGTGTTTTGCCAATTCTCATAGATTTTGGTCTACCTCCTCAGTGAAAACTTGGATCACCGAACGGAGTGGTATTTTGCGTTCTCCAAGAGTACACAACGAATTTTTGTTTTTTCATGGATACTGACCTTCTGGTCAAAAATGACGAGTTCTGGCTCATTCCAGTTTTTTGCCAATTCTCATACATTTTGGTCTAACTCCTAAGTGAAAACTCGGATCACCGAATGGATTGGTATTTTGGGTTTTCCAAGAGTAGAGAGAGAATTTGTGTTTTTTCTTGGAAACTGACCTCCGGATGAAAAATGACGATTTCTGGCTCATTCCAGTTTTTTGCCAAGTCTCATACATTTTGGTCTAACACCTCAGTGAAATTTCGGATCACCGAACGGAGTGGTATTTTGTGTTCTCCAAGAGTAGACAACGAATTTGTGTTTTTTTTATGGATACTGACCTTCTGGTCAAAAATGACTATTTCTGGCTCATTCCAGTTTTTTGCCAATTCTCATACATTTTGGTCTAACTCCTCAGAGAAATTTCGGATCACCGAACGGAGTGGTATTTTTGGGTTTTACAAGAGTACACCAACAATTTGTGTTTTTTCTTGGAAACTGACCACCGGGTCAAAAATGACGATTTCTGGCTCATTCCAGTTTTTTTCCAATTCTTGTAGATTTTGGTCTAACTCCTCAGTGAAAACTTGGATCACCGAACGGAGTGGTATTTTGGGTTCTTTTTTGCCAATTCTAATACATTTTGGTCTAACTCCTCAGTGAAATTTCGGATCACCGAACGGAGTGGTATTTTTGGGTTTTACAAGAGTACACCAACAATTTGTGTTTTTTCTTGGAAACTGACATCCAGGTCAAAAATGAGGATTTCTGGCTCACTCCAGTGTTTTGCCAATTCTCATAGATTTTGGTCTACCTCCTCAGTGAAAACTTGGATCACCGAACGGAGTGGTATTTTGGGTTCTCCAAGAGTAGACAACGAATTTGTGTTTTTTCATGGATACTGACCTTCTGGTCAAAAATGACGAGTTCTGGCTCATTCCAGTTTTTTGCCAATTCTCATACATTTTGGTCTAACTCCTCACTGAAAACTCGGATCACCGAATGGATTGGTTTTTTGGGTTTTACAAGAGTACACCAACAATTTGTGTTTTTTCTTGGAAACTGACCTCCAGGTCAAAAATGACGATTTCTGGCTCACTCCAGTTTTTTGCCAATTCTCATAGATTTTGGTCTACCTCCTCAGTGAAATCTCGGATCACCGAGTGGATTGGTATTTTGGGTTTTCCAAGAGTAGAGAGAGAATTTGTGTTTTTTCTTGGAAACTGACCTCCGGGTCAAAAATGACGATTTCTGGCTCATTCCAGTTTTTTTCCAATTCTTGTGGATTTTGGTCTAACTCCTCAGTGAAATTTCGGATCACAGAACGGAGTGGTATTTTGGGTTCTTTTTTGCCAATTCTAATACATTTTGGTCTAACTCCTCAGCGAAATTTCGGATCACCGAACGGAGTGGTATTTTGGGTTTTCCAAGAGTAGAGAGAGAATTTGTGTTTTTTCTCGGATAATGACCTCCGGGTGAAAAATGACGATTTCTGGCTCATTCCAGTTTTTTTCCAATTCTCATACATTTTGGTCTACCTCCTCAGTGAAATCTCGGATCACCGAACGGAGTGGTATTTTGCGTTCTCCAAGAGTAGACAACGAATTTGTGTTTTTTCTTGGATACTGACCTTCTGGTCAAAAATGACGAGTTCTGGCTCATTCCAGTTTTTTGCCAATACTTATAGATTTTGGTCTAACTCCTCAGAGAAATTTCGGATCACCGAACGGAGTGGTATTTTTGGGTTTTACAAGAGTACACCAACAATTTGTGTTTTTTCTTGGAAAATGACCTCCAGGTCAAAAATGATGATTTCTGGCTCATTCCAGTTTTTTGCCAATTCTCATACATTTTGGTCTAACACCTCAGTGAAATTTCGGATCACCGAACGGAGTGGTATTTTGGGTTCTCCAAGAGTAGACAACGAATTTGTGTTTTTTTTATGGATACTGACCTTCTGGTCAAAAATGACTATTTCTGGCTCATTCCAGTTTTTTGCCAATTCTCATACATTTTGGTCTACCTCCTCAGTGAAATCTCGGATCACCGAACGGAGTGGTATTTTGCGTTCTCCAAGAGTAGACAACGAATTTGTGTTTTTTCTTGGATACTGACCTTCTGGTCAAAAATGACGAGTTCTGGCTCATTCCAGGTTTTGCCAATACTTATAGATTTTGGTCTAACTCCTCAGAGAAATTTCGGATCACCGAACGGAGTGGTATTTTTGGGTTTTACAAGAGTACACCAACAATTTGTGTTTTTTCTTGGAAACTGACCTCCAGGTCAAAAATGACGATTTCTGGCTCACTCCAGTTTTTTTGCCAATTCTCATACATTTTGGTCTAACTCCTCAGGAAAAACTCGGATCACCGATTGGATTGGTATTTTTGGGTTTTACAAGAGTACACCAACAATTTGTGTTTTTTCTTGGAAACTGACCTCCAGGTCAAAAATGAGGATTTCTGGCTCACTCCAGTGTTTTGCCAATTCTCATAGATTTTGGTCTACCTCCTCAGTGAAAACTTGGATCACCGAACGGAGTGGTATTTTGGGTTCTCCAAGAGTAGACAACGAATTTGTGTTTTTTCATGGATACTGACCTTCTGGTCAAAAATGACGAGTTCTGGCTCATTCCAGTTTTTTGCCAATTCTCATACATTTTGGTCTAACTCCTCAGAGAAATTTCGGATCACCGAACGGAGTGGTATTTTGGGTTCTCCAAGAGTAGACCACAAATTTGTGTTTTTTATTGGAAACTGACCTCCGGGTCAAAAATGACGATTTCTGGCTCATTCCAGTTTTTTGCCATTTCTCAAACATTTTGGTCTAACTCCTCAGTGAAAACTTGGATTACCGAACGGAGTGGTATTTTGGGTTATCCAAGAGTAGACAACGAATTTGTGTTTTTTCATGGATACTGACCTTCTGGTCAAAAATGACGAGTTCTGGCTCATTCCAGTGTTTTGCCAATACTTATAGATTTTGGTCTAACTCCTCAGTGAAATCTCTGATTACCGAATCGGGTGGTATTTTGGGTTTTACAAGAGTACACCAACAATTTGTGTTTTTTCTTGGAAACTGACCTCCAGGTCAAAAATGACGATTTCTGGCTCACTCCAGTTTTTTTGCCAATTCTCATACATTTTGGTCTAACTCCTCAGGAAAAACTCGGATCACCGATTGGATTGGTATTTTTGGGTTTTACAAGAGTACACCAACAATTTGTGTTTTTTCTTGGAAACTGACCTCCAGGTCAAAAATCAGGATTTCTGGCTCACTCCAGTGTTTTGCCAATTCTCATAGATTTTGGTCTACCTCCTCAGTGAAAACTTGGATCACCGAACGGAGTGGTATTTTGGGTTCTCCAAGAGTAGACAACGAATTTGTGTTTTTTCTTGGATACTGACCTTCTGGTCAAAAATGACGAGTTCTGGCTCATTCCAGTTTTTTGCCAATTCTCATACATTTTGGTCTAACTCCTCAGTGAAAACTCGGATCACCGAATGGATTGGTTTTTTGGGTTTTACAAGAGTACACCAACAATTTGTGTTTTTTCTTGGAAAATGACCTCCAGGTCAAAAATGATGATTTCTGGCTCATTCCAGTTTTTTGCCAATTCTCATACATTTTGGTCTAACACCTCAGTGAAATTTCGGATCACCGAACGGAGTGGTATTTTGGGTTCTCCAAGAGTAGACAACGAATTTGTGTTTTTTTTATGGATACTGACCTTCTGGTCAAAAATGACTATTTCTGGCTCATTCCAGTTTTTTGCCAATTCTCATACATTTTGGTCTACCTCCTCAGTGAAATCTCGGATCACCGAACGGAGTGGTATTTTGCGTTCTCCAAGAGTAGACAACGAATTTGTGTTTTTTCTTGGATACTGACCTTCTGGTCAAAAATGACGAGTTCTGGCTCATTCCAGGTTTTGCCAATACTTATAGATTTTGGTCTAACTCCTCAGAGAAATTTCGGATCACCGAACGGAGTGGTATTTTTGGGTTTTACAAGAGTACACCAACAATTTGTGTTTTTTCTTGGAAACTGACCTCCAGGTCAAAAATGACGATTTCTGGCTCACTCCAGTTTTTTTGCCAATTCTCATACATTTTGGTCTAACTCCTCAGGAAAAACTCGGATCACCGATTGGATTGGTATTTTTGGGTTTTACAAGAGTACACCAACAATTTGTGTTTTTTCTTGGAAACTGACCTCCAGGTCAAAAATGAGGATTTCTGGCTCACTCCAGTGTTTTGCCAATTCTCATAGATTTTGGTCTACCTCCTCAGTGAAAACTTGGATCACCGAACGGAGTGGTATTTTGGGTTCTCCAAGAGTAGACAACGAATTTGTGTTTTTTCATGGATACTGACCTTCTGGTCAAAAATGACGAGTTCTGGCTCATTCCAGTTTTTTGCCAATTCTCATACATTTTGGTCTAACTCCTCAGAGAAATTTCGGATCACCGAACGGAGTGGTATTTTGGGTTCTCCAAGAGTAGACCACAAATTTGTGTTTTTTATTGGAAACTGACCTCCGGGTCAAAAATGACGATTTCTGGCTCATTCCAGTTTTTTGCCAATTCTCAAACATTTTGGTCTAACTCCTCAGTGAAAACTTGGATTACCGAACGGAGTGGTATTTTGGGTTATCCAAGAGTAGACAACGAATTTGTGTTTTTTCATGGATACTGACCTTCTGGTCAAAAATGACGAGTTCTGGCTCATTCCAGTGTTTTGCCAATACTTATAGATTTTGGTCTAACTCCTCAGTGAAATCTCTGATTACCGAATCGGGTGGTATTTTGGGTTTTCCAAGAGTAGAGAAAGAATTTGAGTTTTTTATTGGAAACTGACCTCCGGGTCAAAAATGACGATTTCTGGCTCACACCAGTTTTTTTGCCAATTCTCATACATTTTGGTCTAACTCCTCAGTAAAAACTCGGATCACCGAATGGATTGGTTTTTTGGGTTTTACAAGAGTACACCAACAATTTGTGTTTTTTTATGGATACTGACCTTCTGGTCAAAAATGACTATTTCTGGCTCATTCCAGTTTTTTGCCAATTCTCATACATTTTGGTCTACCTCCTCAGTGAAATTTCGGATCACAGAACGGAGTGGTATTTTGGGTTCTCCAAGAGTAGACAACGAATTTGTGTTTTTTCATGGATACTGACCTTCTGGTCAACAATGACGAGTTCTGGCTCATTCCAGTTTTTTTCCAATTCTTATAGATTTTGGTCTAACTCCTCAGAGACATTTCGGATCACCGAACGGAGTGGTATTTTGGGTTCTCCAAGAGTAGAAAACGAATTTGTGTTTTTTATTGGAAACCGACCTCCGGGTCAAAAATGACGATTTCTGGCTCATTCCAGTTTTTTGCCAATTCTCATACATTTTGGTCTACCTCCTCAGTGAAATCTCGGATCACCGGACGGAGTGGTATTTTGCGTTCTCCAAGAGTAGACAACGAATTTGTGTTTTTTCTTGGATACTGAACTTCTGGTCAAAAATGACGAGTTCTGGCTCATTCCAGTTTTTTGCCAATACTTATAGATTTTGGTCTAACTCCTCAGTGAAAACTCGGATCACCGAATGGATTGGTTTTTTGGGTTTTACAAGAGTACACCAACAATTTGTGTTTTTTCTTGGAAACTGACCTCCGGGTCAAAAATGACGATTTCTGGCTCACTCCAGTGTTTTGCCAATTCTCATAGATTTTGGTCTACCTCCTCAGTGAAATCTCGGATCACCGAGTGGATTGGTATTTTGGGTTTTCCAAGAGTAGAGAGAGAATTTGTGTTTTTTCTTGGAAACTGACTTCCGGATGAAAAATGACGATTTCTGGCTCATTCCAGTTTTTTGCCAATTCTCATACATTTTGGTCTAACACCTCAGTGAAAGTTCGGATCACCGAACGGAGTGGTATTTTGGGTTCTCCAAGAGTAGACAACGAATTTGTGTTTTTGCTTGGATGCTGACCTTCTGGTCAAAAATGACGAGTTCTGGCTCATTCCAGTTTTTTGCCAATTCTCATACATTTTGGTCTAACTCCTCAGAGAAATTTCGGATCACCGAACGGAGTGGTATTTTGGGTTCTCCAAGAGTAGACAACGAATTTGTGTTTTTGCTTGGATGCTGACCTTCTGGTCAAAAATGACGAGTTCTGGCTCATTCCAGTTTTTTGCCAATTCCCATACATTTTGGTCTAACTCCTCAGTGAAAACTCAGATCACCGAATGGATTGGTTTTTTGGGTTTTACAAGAGTACACCAACAATTTGTGTTTTTTCTTGGAAACTGACCTCCAGGTCAAAAATGACGATTTCTGGCTCACTCCAGTTTTTTGCCAATTCTCATAGATTTTGGTCTACCTCCTCAGTGAAATCTCGGATCACCGAGTGGATTGGTATTTTGGGTTTTCCAAGAGTAGAGAGAGAATTTGTGTTTTTTCTTGGAAACTGACCTCCGGATGAAAAATGACGATTTCTGGCTCATTCCAGTTTTTTGCCAATTCTCATACATTTTGGTCTAACTCCTCAGTGAAAACTCGGATCACCGAATGGATTGGTTTTTTGGGTTTTACAAGAGTACACCAACAATTTGTGTTTTTTCTTGGAAACTGACCTCCGGGTCAAAAATGACGATTTCTGGCTCACTCCAGTGTTTTGCCAATTCTCATAGATTTTGGTCTACCTCCTCAGTGAAATCTCGGATCACCGAGTGGATTGGTATTTTGGGTTTTCCAAGAGTAGAGAGAGAATTTGTTTTTTTTCTTGGAAACTGACCTCCGGATGAAAAATGACGATTTCTGGCTCATTCCAGTTTTTTGCCAATTCTCATACATTTTGGTCTAACACCTCAGTGAAATTTCGGATCACCGAACGGAGTGGTATTTTGGGTTCTCCAAGAGTAGACAACGAATTTGTGTTTTTTCATGGATACGGACCTTCTGGTCAAAAATGACGAGTTCTGGCTCATTCCAGTTTTTTGCCAGTTCTCATACATTTTGGTCTAACTCCTCAGTGAAAACTCGGATCACCGAATGGATTGGTTTTTCGGGTTTTACAAGAGTACACCAACAATTTGTGTTTTTTCTTGGAAACTGACCTCCAGGTCAAAAATGACGATTTCTGGCTCACTCCAGTTTTTTGCCAATTCTCATAGATTTTGGTCTACCTCCTCAGTGAAATCTCGGATCACCGAGTGGATTGGTATTTTGGGTTTTCCAAGAGTAGAGAGAGAATTTGTGTTTTTTCTTGGAAACTGACCTCCGGATGAAAAATGACGATTTCTGGCTCATTCCAGTTTTTTGCCAATACTTATAGATTTTGGTCTAACTCCTCAGTGAAAACTCGGATCACCGAATGGATTGGTTTTTTGGGTTTTAGAAGAGTACACCAACAATTTGTGTTTTTTCTTGGAAACTGACCTCCGGGTCAAAAATGACGATTTCTGGCTCACTCCAGTGTTTTGCCAATTCTCATAGATTTTGGTCTACCTCCTCAGTGAAATCTCGGATCACCGAGTGGATTGGTATTTTGGGTTTTCCAAGAGTAGAGAGAGAATTTGTGTTTTTTCTTGGAAACTGACCTCCGGATGAAAAATGACGATTTCTGGCTCATTCCAGTTTTTTGCCAATTCTCATACATTTTGGTCTAACACCTCAGTGAAAGTTCGGATCACCGAACGGAGTGGTATTTTGGGTTCTCCAAGAGTAGACAACGAATTTGTGTTTTTGCTTGGATGCTGACCTTCTGGTCAAAAATGACGAGTTCTGGCTCATTCCAGTTTTTTGCCAATTCTCATACATTTTGGTCTAACTCCTCAGAGAAATTTCGGATCACCGAACGGAGTGGTATTTTGGGTTCTCCAAGAGTAGACAACGAATTTGTGTTTTTGCTTGGATGCTGACCTTCTGGTCAAAAATGACGAGTTCTGGCTCATTCCAGTTTTTTGCCAATTCCCATACATTTTGGTCTAACTCCTCAGTGAAAACTCAGATCACCGAATGGATTGGTTTTTTGGGTTTTACAAGAGTACACCAACAATTTGTGTTTTTTCTTGGAAACTGACCTCCAGGTCAAAAATGACGATTTCTGGCTCACTCCAGTTTTTTGCCAATTCTCATAGATTTTGGTCTACCTCCTCAGTGAAATCTCGGATCACCGAGTGGATTGGTATTTTGGGTTCTCCAAGAGTAGACAACGAATTTGTGTTTTTTCTTGGATACTGACCTTCTGGTCAAAAATGACGAGTTCTGGCTCATTCCAGTTTTTTTGCCAATACTTATAGATTTTGGTCTAACTCCTCAGTGAAAACTCGGATCACCGAATGGATTGGTTTTTTGGGTTTTACAAGAGTACACCAACAATTTGTGTTTTTTCTTGGAAACTGACCTCCGGGTCAAAAATGACGATTTCTGGCTCACTCCAGTGTTTTGCCAATTCTCATAGATTTTGGTCTACCTCCTCAGTGAAATCTCGGATCACCGAGTGGATTGGTATTTTGGGTTTTCCAAGAGTAGAGAGAGAATTTGTGTTTTTTCTTGGAAACTGACCTCCGGATGAAAAATGACGATTTCTGGCTCATTCCAGTTTTTTGCCAATTCTCATACATTTTGGTCTAACACCTCAGTGAAAGTTCGGATCACCGAACGGAGTGGTATTTTGGGTTCTCCAAGAGTAGATAACGAATTTGTGTTTTTGCTTGGATGCTGACCTTCTGGTCAAAAATGACGAGTTCTGGCTCATTCCAGTTTTTTGCCAATTCTCATACATTTTGGTCTAACTCCTCAGAGAAATTTCGGATCACCGAACGGAGTGGTATTTTGGGTTCTCCAAGAGTAGACAACGAATTTGTGTTTTTGCTTGGATGCTGACCTTCTGGTCAAAAATGACGAGTTCTGGCTCATTCCAGTTTTTTGCCAATTCCCATACATTTTGGTTTAACTCCTCAGTGAAAACTCAGATCACCGAATGGATTGGTTTTTTGGGTTTTACAAGAGTACACCAACAATTTGTGTTTTTTCTTGGAAACTGACCTCCAGGTCAAAAATGACGATTTCTGGCTCACTCCAGTTTTTTGCCAATTCTCATAGATTTTGGTCTACCTCCTCAGTGAAATCTCGGATCACCGAGTGGATTGGTATTTTGGGTTTTCCAAGAGTAGAGAGAGAATTTGTGTTTTTTCTTGGAAACTGACCTCCGGATGAAAAATGACGATTTCTGGCTCATTCCAGTTTTTTGCCAATTCTCATACATTTTGGTCTAACACCTCAGTGAAATTTCAGATCACCGAACGGAGTGGTATTTTGGGTTCTCCAAGAGTAGACAACGAATTTGTGTTTTTTTTATGGATACTGACCTTCTGGTCAAAAATGACTATTTCTGGCTCATTCCAGTTTTTTGCCAATTCTCATACATTTTGGTCTAACTCCTCAGAGAAATTTCGGATCACCGAACGGAGTGGTATTTTTGGGTTTTACAAGAGTACACCAACAATTTGTGTTTTTTCTTGGAAACTGACCTCCGGGTCAAAAATGACGATTTCTCGCTCATTCCAGTTTTTCTCCAATTCTTGTAGATTTTGGTCTAACTCCTCAGTGAAATTTCGGATCACAGAACGGAGTGGTATTTTGGGTTCTTTTTTGCCAATTCTAATACATTTTGGTCTAACTCCTCAGAGAAATTTCGGATCACCGAACGGAGTGGTATTTTTGGGTTTTACAAGAGTACACCAACAATTTGTGTTTTTTCTTGGAAACTGACATCCAGGTCAAAAATGAGGATTTCTGGCTCACTCCAGTGTTTTGCCAATTCTCATAGATTTTGGTCTACCTCCTCAGTGAAAACTTGGATCACCGAACGGAGTGGTATTTTGGGTTCTCCAAGAGTAGACAACGAATTTGTGTTTTTTCATGGATACTGACCTTCTGGTCAAAAATGACGAGTTCTGGCTCATTCCAGTTTTTTGCCAATTCTCATACATTTTGGTCTAACTCCTCACTGAAAACTCGGATCACCGAATGGATTGGTTTTTTGGGTTTTACAAGAGTACACCAACAATTTGTGTTTTTTCTTGGAAACTGACCTCCAGGTCAAAAATGACGATTTCTGGCTCACTCCAGTTTTTTGCCAATTCTCATAGATTTTGGTCTACCTCCTCAGTGAAATCTCGGATCACCGAGTGGATTGGTATTTTGGGTTTTCCAAGAGTAGAGAGAGAATTTGTGTTTTTTCTTGGAAACTGACCTCCGGGTCAAAAATGACGATTTCTGGCTCATTCCAGTTTTTTTCCAATTCTTGTAGATTTTGGTCTAACTCCTCAGTGAAATTTCGGATCACAGAACGGAGTGGTATTTTGGGTTCTTTTTTGCCAATTCTAATACATTTTGGTCTAACTCCTCAGCGAAATTTCGGATCACCGAACGGAGTGGTATTTTGGGTTTTCCAAGAGTAGAGAGAGAATTTGTGTTTTTTCTCGGATAATGACCTCCGGGTGAAAAATGACGATTTCTGGCTCATTCCAGTTTTTTTCCAATTCTCATACATTTTGGTCTACCTCCTCAGTAAAATCTCGGATCACCGAACGGAGTGGTATTTTGCGTTCTCCAAGAGTAGACAACGAATTTGTGTTTTTTCTTGGATACTGACCTTCTGGTCAAAAATGACGAGTTCTGGCTCATTCCAGTTTTTTGCCAATACTTATAGATTTTGGTCTAACTCCTCAGAGAAATTTCGGATCACCGAACGGAGTGGTATTTTTGGGTTTTACAAGAGTACACCAACAATTTGTGTTTTTTCTTGGAAACTGACTTCCAGGTCAAAAATGACGATTTCTGGCTCACTCCAGTTTTTTTGCCAATTCTCATACATTTTGGTCTAACTCCTCAGGAAAAACTCGGATCACCGATTGGATTGGTATTTTTGGGTTTTACAAGAGTACACCAACAATTTGTGTTTTTTCTTGGAAACTGACCTCCAGGTCAAAAATGAGGATTTCTGGCTCACTCCAGTGTTTTGCCAATTCTCATAGATTTTGGTCTACCTCCTCAGTGAAAACTTGGATCACCGAACGGAGTGGTATTTTGGGTTCTCCAAGAGTAGACAACGAATTTGTGTTTTTTCTTGGATACTGACCTTCTGGTCAAAAATGACGAGTTCTGGCTCATTCCAGTTTTTTGCCAATTCTCATACATTTTGGTCTAACTCCTCAGTGAAAACTCGGATCACCGAATGGATTGGTTTTTTGGGTTTTACAAGAGTACACCAACAATTTGTGTTTTTTCTTGGAAAATGACCTCCAGGTCAAAAATGATGATTTCTGGCTCATTCCAGTTTTTTGCCAATTCTCATACATTTTGGTCTAACACCTCAGTGAAATTTCGGATCACCGAACGGAGTGGTATTTTGGGTTCTCCAAGAGTAGACAACGAATTTGTGTTTTTTTTATGGATACTGACCTTCTGGTCAAAAATGACTATTTCTGGCTCATTCCAGTTTTTTGCCAATTCTCATACATTTTGGTCTACCTCCTCAGTGAAATCTCGGATCACCGAACGGAGTGGTATTTTGCGTTCTCCAAGAGTAGACAACGAATTTGTGTTTTTTCTTGGATACTGACCTTCTGGTCAAAAATGACGAGTTCTGGCTCATTCCAGTTTTTTGCCAATACTTATAGATTTTGGTCTAACTCCTCAGAGAAATTTCGGATCACCGAACGGAGTGGTATTTTTGGGTTTTACAAGAGTACACCAACAATTTGTGTTTTTTCTTGGAAACTGACCTCCAGGTCAAAAATGACGATTTCTGGCTCACTCCAGTTTTTTGCCAATTCTCATAGATTTTGGTCTACCTCCTCAGTGAAATCTCGGATCACCGAGTGGATTGGTATTTTGGGTTTTCCAAGAGTAGAGAGAGAATTTGTGTTTTTTCTTGGAAACTGACGTCCGGATGAAAAATGACGATTTCTGGCTCATTCCAGTTTTTTGCCAATACTTATAGATTTTGGTCTAACTCCTCAGTGAAAACTCGGATCACCGAATGGATTGGTTTTTTGGGTTTTAGAAGAGTACACCAACAATTTGTGTTTTTTCTTGGAAACTGACCTCCGGGTCAAAAATGACGATTTCTGGCTCACTCCAGTGTTTTGCCAATTCTCATAGATTTTGGTCTACCTCCTCAGTGAAAACTTGGATCACCGAACGGAGTGGTATTTTGGGTTCTCCAAGAGTAGACAACGAATTTGTGTTTTTTCATGGATACTGACCTTCTGGTCAAAAATGACGAGTTCTGGCTCATTCCAGTTTTTTGCCAATTCTCATACATTTTGGTCTAACTCCTCAGAGAAATTTCGGATCACCGAACGGAGTGGTATTTTGGGTTCTCCAAGAGTAGACCACAAATTTGTGTTTTTTATTGGAAACTGACCTCCGGGTCAAAAATGACGATTTCTGGCTCATTCCAGTTTTTTGCCAATTCTCAAACATTTTGGTCTAACTCCTCAGTGAAAACTTGGATTACCGAACGGAGTGGTATTTTGGGTTATCCAAGAGTAGACAACGAATTTGTGTTTTTTCATGGATACTGACCTTCTGGTCAAAAATGACGAGTTCTGGCTCATTCCAGTGTTTTGCCAATACTTATAGATTTTGGTCTAACTCCTCAGTGAAATCTCTGATTACCGAATCGGGTGGTATTTTGGGTTTTCCAAGAGTAGAGAAAGAATTTGAGTTTTTTATTGGAAACTGACCTCCGGGTCAAAAATGACGATTTCTGGCTCACACCAGTTTTTTTGCCAATTCTCATACATTTTGGTCTAACTCCTCAGTAAAAACTCGGATCACCGAATGGATTGGTTTTTTGGGTTTTACAAGAGTACACCAACAATTTGTGTTTTTTTATGGATACTGACCTTCTGGTCAAAAATGACTATTTCTGGCTCATTCCAGTTTTTTGCCAATTCTCATACATTTTGGTCTACCTCCTCAGTGAAATTTCGGATCATAGAACGGAGTGGTATTTTGGGTTCTCCAAGAGTAGACAACGAATTTGTGTTTTTTCATCGATACTGACCTTCTGGTCAACAATGACGATTTCTGGCTCATTCCAGTTTTTTTCCAATTCTTATAGATTTTGGTCTAACTCCTCAGAGACATTTCGGATCACCGAACGGAGTGGTATTTTGGGTTCTCCAAGAGTAGAAAACGAATTTGTGTTTTTTATTGGAAACCGACCTCCGGGTCAAAAATGACGATTTCTGGCTCATTCCAGTTTTTTGCCAATTCTCATACATTTTGGTCTACCTCCTCAGTGAAATCTCGGATCACCGGACGGAGTGGTATTTTGCGTTCTCCAAGAGTAGACAACGAATTTGTGTTTTTTCTTGGATACTGAACTTCTGGTCAAAAATGACGAGTTCTGGCTCATTCCAGTTTTTTGCCAATTCTCATACATTTTGGTCTACCTCCTCAGTGAAATCTCGGATCACCGAATGGAGTGGTATTTTGCGTTCTCCAAGAGTAGACAACGAATTTGTGTTTTTTCTTGGATACAGACCTTCTGGTCAAAAATGACGAGTTCTGGCTCATTCCAGTTTTTTGCCAATACTTATAGATTTTGGTCTAACTCCTCAGAGAAATTTCGGATCACCGAACGGAGTGGTATTTTTGGGTTTTACAAGAGTACACCAACAATTTGTGTTTTTTCTTGGAAACTGACCTCCAGGTCAAAAATGACGATTTCTGGCTCACTCCAGTTTTTTTTGCCAATTCTCATACATTTTGGTCTAACTCCTCAGGAAAAACTCGGATCACCGATTGGATTGGTATTTTTGGGTTTTACAAGAGTACACCAACAATTTGTGTTTTTTCTTGGAAACTGACCTCCAGGTCAAAAATGAGGATTTCTGGCTCACTCCAGTGTTTTGCCAATTCTCATAGATTTTGGTCTACCTCCTCAGTGAAAACTTGGATCACCGAACGGAGTGGTATTTTGGGTTCTCCAAGAGTAGACAACGAATTTGTGTTTTTTCTTGGATACTGACCTTCTGGTCAAAAATGACGAGTTCTGGCTCATTCCAGTTTTTTGCCAATTCTCATACATTTTGGTCTAACTCCTCAGTGAAAACTCGGATCACCGAATGGATTGGTTTTTTGGGTTTTACAAGAGTACACCAACAATTTGTGTTTTTTCTTGGAAAATGACCTCCAGGTCAAAAATGATGATTTCTGGCTCATTCCAGTTTTTTGCCAATTCTCATACATTTTGGTCTAACACCTCAGTGAAATTTCGGATCACCGAACGGAGTGGTATTTTGGGTTCTCCAAGAGTAGACAACGAATTTGTGTTTTTTTTATGGATACTGACCTTCTGGTCAAAAATGACTATTTCTGGCTCATTCCAGTTTTTTGCCAATTCTCATACATTTTGGTCTACCTCCTCAGTGAAATCTCGGATCACCGAACGGAGTGGTATTTTGCGTTCTCCAAGAGTAGACAACGAATTTGTGTTTTTTCTTGGATACTGACCTTCTGGTCAAAAATGACGAGTTCTGGCTCATTCCAGTGTTTTGCCAATACTTATAGATTTTGGTCTAACTCCTCAGTGAAATCTCTGATTACCGAATCGGGTGGTATTTTGGGTTTTCCAAGAGTAGAGAAAGAATTTGAGTTTTTTATTGGAAACTGACCTCCGGGTCAAAAATGACGATTTCTGGCTCACACCAGTTTTTTTGCCAATTCTCATACATTTTGGTCTAACTCCTCAGTAAAAACTCGGATCACCGAATGGATTGGTTTTTTGGGTTTTACAAGAGTACACCAACAATTTGTGTTTTTTTATGGATACTGACCTTCTGGTCAAAAATGACTATTTCTGGCTCATTCCAGTTTTTTGCCAATTCTCATACATTTTGGTCTACCTCCTCAGTGAAATTTCGGATCACAGAACGGAGTGGTATTTTGGGTTCTCCAAGAGTAGACAACAAATTTGTGTTTTTTCATGGATACTGACCTTCTGGTCAACAATGACGATTTCTGGCTCATTCCAGTTTTTTTCCAATTCTTATAGATTTTGGTCTAACTCCTCAGAGACATTTCGGATCACCGAACGGAGTGGTATTTTGGGTTCTCCAAGAGTAGAAAACGAATTTGTGTTTTTTATTGGAAACCGACCTCCGGGTCAAAAATGACGATTTCTGGCTCATTCGAGTTTTTTGCCAATTCTCATACATTTTGGTCTACCTCCTCAGTGAAATCTCGGATCACCGGACGGAGTGGTATTTTGCGTTCTCCAAGAGTAGACAACGAATTTGTGTTTTTTCTTGGATACTGACCTTCTGATCAAAAATGACGAGTTCTGGCTCATTCCAGTTTTTTGCCAATACTTATAGATTTTGGGCTAACTCCTCAGAGAAATTTCGTATCACCGAACGGAGTGGTATTTTTGGGTTTTACAAGAGTACACCAACAATTTGTGTTTTTTCTTGGAAACTGACCTCCGGGTCAAAAATGACGATTTCTGCTCATTCCAGTTTTTTTCCAATTCTTGTAGATTTTGGTCTAACTCCTCAGTGAAATTTCGGATCACAGAACGGAGTGGTATTTTGGGTTCTTTTTTGCCAATTCTAATACATTTTGGTCTAACTCCTCAGCGAAATTTCGGATCACCGAACGGAGTGGTATTTTGGGTTTTCCAAGAGTAGAGAGAGAATTTGTGTTTTTTCTTGGATAATGACCTCCGGGTGAAAAATGACGATTTCTGGCTCATTCCAGTTTTTTTCCAATTCTCATACATTTTGGTCTACCTCCTCAGTGAAATCTCGGATCACCGAACGGAGTGGTATTTTGCGTTCTCCAAGAGTAGACAACGAATTTGTGTTTTTTCTTGGATACTGACCTTCTGGTCAAAAATGACGAGTTCTAGCTCATTCCAGTTTTTTGCCAATACTTATAGATTTTGGTCTAACTCCTCAGAGAAATTTCGGATCACCGAACGGAGTGGTATTTTTGGGTTTTACAAGAGTACACCAACAATTTGTGTTTTTTCTTGGAAACTGACCTCCAGGTCAAAAATGACGATTTCTGGCTCACTCCAGTTTTTTTGCCAATTCTCATACATTTTGGTCTAACTCCTCAGGAAAAACTCGGATCACCGATTGGATTGGTATTTTTGGGTTTTACAAGAGTACACCAACAATTTGTGTTTTTTCTTGGAAACTGACCTCCAGGTCAAAAATGAGGATTTCTGGCTCACTCCAGTGTTTTGCCAATTCTCATAGATTTTGGTCTACCTCCTCAGTGAAAACTTGGATCACCGAACGGAGTGGTATTTTGGGTTCTCCAAGAGTAGACAACGAATTTGTGTTTTTTCATGGATACTGACCTTCTGGTCAAAAATGACGAGTTCTGGCTCATTCCAGTTTTTTGCCAATTCTCATACATTTTGGTCTAACTCCTCAGAGAAATTTCGGATCACCGAACGGAGTGGTATTTTGGGTTCTCCAAGAGTAGACCACAAATTTGTGTTTTTTATTGGAAACTGACCTCCGGGTCAAAAATGACGATTTCTGGCTCATTCCAGTTTTTTGCCATTTCTCAAACATTTTGGTCTAACTCCTCAGTGAAAACTTGGATTACCGAACGGAGTGGTATTTTGGGTTATCCAAGAGTAGACAACGAATTTGTGTTTTTTCATGGATACTGACCTTCTGGTCAAAAATGACGAGTTCTGGCTCATTCCAGTGTTTTGCCAATACTTATAGATTTTGGTCTAACTCCTCAGTGAAATCTCTGATTACCGAATCGGGTGGTATTTTGGGTTTTCCAAGAGTAGAGAAAGAATTTGAGTTTTTTATTGGAAACTGACCTCCGGGTCAAAAATGACGATTTCTGGCTCACACCAGTTTTTTTGCCAATTCTCATACATTTTGGTCTAACTCCTCAGTAAAAACTCGGAAAACCGAATGGATTGGTTTTTTGGGTTTTACAAGAGTACACCAACAATTTGTGTTTTTTTATGGATACTGACCTTCTGGTCAAAAATGACTATTTCTGGCTCATTCCAGTTTTTTGCCAATTCTCATACATTTTGGTCTACCTCCTCAGTGAAATTTCGGATCACAGAACGGAGTGGTATTTTGGGTTCTCCAAGAGTAGACAACGAATTTGTGTTTTTTCATGGATACTGACCTTCTGGTCAACAATGACGATTTCTGGCTCATTCCAGTTTTTTTCCAATTCTCATAGATTTTGGTCTACCTCCTCAGTGAAAACTTGGATCACCGAACGGAGTGGTATTTTGGGTTCTCCAAGAGTAGACAACGAATTTGTGTTTTTTCATGGATACTGACCTTCTGGTCAAAAATGACGAGTTCTGGCTCATTCCAGTTTTTTGCCAATTCTCATACATTTTGGTCTAACTCCTCACTGAAAACTCGGATCACCGAATGGATTGGTTTTTTGGGTTTTACAAGAGTACACCAACAATTTGAGTTTTTTCTTGGAAACTGACCTCCAGGTCAAAAATGACGATTTCTGGCTCACTCCAGTTTTTTGCCAATTCTCATAGATTTTGGTCTACCTCCTCAGTGAAATCTCGGATCACCGAGTGGATTGATATTTTGGGTTTTCCAAGAGTAGAGAGAGAATTTGTGTTTTTTCTTGGAAACTGACCTCCGGATGAAAAATGACGATTTCTGGCTCATTCCAGTGTTTTGCCAATACTTATAGATTTTGGTCTAACTCCTCAGTAAAAACTCGGATTATCGAATGGGGTGGTATTTTGGGTTTTCCAAGAGTAGAGAAAGAATTTGAGTTTTTTATTGGAAACTGACCTCGGGGTCAAAAATGACGATTTCTGGCTCACTCCAGTTTTTTTGCCAATTCTCATACATTTTGGTCTAACTCCTCAGTAAAAACTCGGATCACCGAACGGAGTGGTATTTTGGGTTCTCCAAGAGTAGAAAACGAATTTGTGTTTTTTATTGGAAACTGACCTCCGGGTCAAAAATGACGATTTCTGGCTCATTCCAGTTTTTTGACAATTCTCATACATTTTGGTCTACCTCCTCAGTGAAATCTCGGATCACCGAACGGAGTGGTATTTTGCGTTCTCTAAGAGTAGACAACGAATTTGTGTTTTTTCTTGGATACTGACCTTTTGGTCAAAAATGACGAGTTCTGGCTCATTCCAGTTTTTTGCCAATTCTCATACATTTTGGTCTAACTCCTCAGAGAAATTTCGGATCACCGAACGGAGTGGTATTTTGGGTTCTCCAAGAGTAGACCACAAATTTGTGTTTTTTATTGGAAACTGACCTCCGGGTCAAAAATGACGATTTCTGGCTCATTCCAGTTTTTTGCCAATTCTCAAACATTTTGGTCTAACTCCTCAGTGAAAACTTGGATTACCGAACGGAGTGGTATTTTGGGTTATCCAAGAGTAGACAACGAATTTGTGTTTTTTCATGGATACTGACCTTCTGGTCAAAAATGACGAGTTCTGGCTCATTCCAGTGTTTTGCCAATACTTATAGATTTTGGTCTAACTCCTCAGTGAAATCTCTGATTACCGAATCGGGTGGTATTTTGGGTTTTCCAAGAGTAGAGAAAGAATTTGAGTTTTTTATTGGAAACTGACCTCCGGGTCAAAAATGACGATTTCTGGCTCACACCCGTTTTTTTGCCAATTCTCATACATTTTGGTCTAACTCCTCAGTAAAAACTCGGATCACCGAATGGATTGGTTTTTTGGGTTTTACAAGAGTACACCAACAATTTGTGTTTTTTTATGGATACTGACCTTCTGGTCAAAAATGACTATTTCTGGCTCATTCCAGTTTTTTGCCAATTCTCATACATTTTGGTCTACCTCCTCAGTGAAATTTCGGATCACAGAACGGAGTGGTATTTTGGGTTCTCCAAGAGTAGACAACGAATTTGTGTTTTTTCATGGATACTGACCTTCTGGTCAACAATGACGATTTCTGGCTCATTCCAGTTTTTTTCCAATTCTCATAGATTTTGGTCTACCTCCTCAGTGAAAACTTGGATCACCGAACGGAGTGGTATTTTGGGTTCTCCAAGAGTAGACAACGAATTTGTGTTTTTTCATGGATACTGACCTTCTGGTCAAAAATGACGAGTTCTGGCTCATTCCAGTTTTTTGCCAATTCTCATACATTTTGGTCTAACTCCTCACTGAAAACTCGGATCACCGAATGGATTGGTTTTTTGGGTTTTACAAGAGTACACCAACAATTTGTGTTTTTTCTTGGAAACTGACCTCCAGGTCAAAAATGACGATTTCTGGCTCACTCCAGTTTTTTGCCAATTCTCATAGATTTTGGTCTACCTCCTCAGTGAAATCTCGGATCACCGAGTGGATTGATATTTTAGGTTTTCCAAGAGTAGAGAGAGAATTTGTGTTTTTTCTTGCAAACTGACCTCCGGATGAAAAATGACGATTTCTGGCTCATTCCAGTGTTTTGCCAATACTTATAGATTTTGGTCTAACTCCTCAGTGAAATCTCGGATTATCGAATGGGGTGGTATTTTGGGTTTTCCAAGAGTAGAGAAAGAATTTGAGTTTTTTATTGGAAACTGACCTCGGGGTCAAAAATGACGATTTCTGGCTCACTCCAGTTTTTTTGCCAATTCTCATACATTTTGGTCTAACTCCTCAGTAAACACTCGGATCACCGAACGGAGTGGTATTTTGGGTTCTCCAAGAGTAGAAAACGAATTTGTGTTTTTTATTGGAAACTGACCTCCGGGTCAAAAATGACGATTTCTGGCTCATTCCAGTTTTTTGACAATTCTCATACATTTTGGTCTACCTCCTCAGTGAAATCTCGGATCACCGAACGGAGTGGTATTTTGCGTTCTCTAAGAGTAGACAACGAATTTGTGTTTTTTCTTGGATACTGACCTTTTGGTCAAAAATGACGAGTTCTGGCTCATTCCAGTTTTTTGCCAATTCTCATACATTTTGGTCTACCTCCTCAGTGAAATCTCGGATCACCGAACGGAGTGGTATTTTGCGTTCTCCAAGAGTAGACAACGAATTTGTGTTTTTTCTTGGATACTGCCCTTCTGGTCAAAAATGACGAGTTCTGGCTCATTCCAGTTTTTTGCCAATTCTCATACATTTTGGTCTACCTCCTCAGTGAAATTTCGGATCACCGAACGGAGTGGTATTTTTGGGTTTTACAAGAGTACACCAACAATTTGTGTTTTTTTTGGAAACTGACCTCCAGGTCAAAAATGACGATTTCTGGCTCACTCCAGTTTTTTTGCCAATTCTCATACATTTTGGTCTAACACCTCAGTGAAATTTCGGATCACCGAACGGAGTGGTATTTTGGGTTCTCCAAGAGTAGACAACGAATTTGTGTTTTTTTATGGATACTGACCTTCTGGTCAAAAATGACTATTTCTGGCTCATTCCAGTTTTTTGCCAATTCTCATACATTTTGGTCTAACACCTCAGTGAAATTTCGGATCACCGAACGGAGTGGTATTTTGGGTTCTCCAAGAGTAGACAACGAATTTGTTTTTTTTTTATGGATACTGACCTTCTGGTCAAAAATGACTATTTCTGGCTCATTCCAGTTTTTTGCCAATTCTCATACATTTTGGTCTACCTCCTCAGTGAAATCTCGGATCACCGAACGGAGTGGTATTTTGCGTTCTCCAAGAGTAGACAACGAATTTGTGTTTTTTCTTGGATACTGACCTTCTGATCAAAAATGACGAGTTCTGGCTCATTCCAGTTTTTTGCCAATACTTATAGATTTTGGGCTAACTCCTCAGTGAAATTTCGGATCACAGAACGGAGTGGTATTTTGGGTTCTTTTTTGCCAATTCTAATACATTTTGGTCTAACTCGTCAGCGAAATTTCGGATCACCGAACGGAGTGGTATTTTGGGTTTTCCAAGAATAGAGAGAGAATTTGTGTTTTTTCTTGGATAATGACCTCCGGGTGAAAAATGACGATTTCTGGCTCATTCCAGTTTTTTTCCAATTCTCATACATTTTGGTCTACCTCCTCAGTGAAATCTCGGATCACCGAACGGAATGGTATTTTGCGTTCTCCAAGAGTAGACAACGAATTTGTGTTTTTTCTTGGATACTGACCTTCTGGTCAAAAATGACGAGTTCTGGCTCATTCCAGTTATTTGCCAATACTTATAGATTTTGGTCTAACTCCTCAGAGAAATTTCGGATCACCGAACGGAGTGGTATTTTTGGGTTTTACAAGAGTACACCAACAATTTGTGTTTTTTCTTGGAAACTGACATCCAGGTCAAAAATGAGGATTTCTGACTCACTCCAGTGTTTCGCCAATTCTCATAGATTTTGGTCTACCTCCTCAGTGAAAACTTGGATCACCGAATGGAGTGGTATTTTGGGTTATCCAAGAGTAGACAACGAATTTGTGTTTTTTCATGGATACTGACCTTCTGGTAAAAAATGACGAGTTCTGGCTCATTCCAGTGTTTTGCCAATACTTATAGATTTTGGTCTAACTCCTCAGTGAAATCTCGGATTATCGAATGGGGTGGTATTTTGGGTTTTCCAAGAGTAGAGAAAGAATTTGAGTTTTTTATTGGAAACTGACCTCGGGGTCAAAAATGACGATTTCTGGCTCACTCCAGTTTTTTTGCCAATTCTCATACATTTTGGTCTAACTCCTCAGTAAAAACTCGGATCACCGAACGGAGTGGTATTTTGGGTTCTCCAAGAGTAGAAAACGAATTTGTGTTTTTTATTGGAAACTGACCTCCGGGTCAAAAATGACGATTTCTGGCTCATTCCAGTTTTTTGACAATTCTCATAGATTTTGGTCTACCTCCTCAGTGAAATCTCGGATCACCGAACGGAGTGGTATTTTGCGTTCTCTAAGAGTAGACAACGAATTTGTGTTTTTTCTTGGATACTGACCTTCTGGTCAAAAATGACGAGTTCTGGCTCATTCCAGTTTTTTGACAATACTTATAGATTTTGGTCTAACTCCTCAGTGAAATTTCGGATCACAGAACGGAGTGGTATTTTGGGTTCTTTTTTGCCAATTCTAATACATTTTGGTCTAACTCCTCAGCGAAATTTCGGATCACCGAACGGAGTGGTATTTTTGGGTTTTACAAGAGTACACCAACAATTTGTGTTTTTTCTGGGAAACTGACCTCCAGGTCAAAAATGACGATTTCTGGCTCACTCCAGTTTTTTTGCCAATTCTCATACATTTTGGTCTAACTCCTCAGGAAAAACTCGGATCACCGATTGGATTGGTATTTTTGGGTTTTACAAGAGTACACCAACAATTTGTGTTTTTTCTTGGAAACTGACCTCCAGGTCAAAAATGACGATTTCTGGCTCACTCCAGTTTTTTTGCCAATTCTCATACATTTTGGTCTAACTCCTCAGTAAAAACTCGGATCACCGAATGGATTGGTATTTTTGGGTTTTACAAGAGTACACCAACAATTTGTGTTTTTTCTTGGAAACTGACCTCCAGGTCAAAAATGAGGATTTCTGGCTCACTCCAGTGTTTTGCCAATTCTCATAGATTTTGGTCTACCTCCTCAGTGAAAACTTGGATAACCGAACGGAGTGGTATTTTGGGTTCTCCAAGAGTAGACAACAAATTTGTGTTTTTTCATGGATACTGACCTTCTGGTCAAAAATGACGAGTTCTGGCTCATTCCAGTTTTTTGCCAATACTTATAGATTTTGGTCTAACTCCTCAGAGAAATTTCGGATCACCGAACAGAGTGGTATTTTTGGGTTTTACAAGAGTACACCAACAATTTGTGTTTTTTCTTGGAAACTGACCTCCGGGTCAAAATTGACGATTTCTGGCTCATTCCAGTTTTTTTCCAATTCTTGTAGATTTTGGTCTAACTCCTCAGTGAAATTTCGGATCACAGAACGGAGTGGTATTTTTGGTTCTTTTTTGCCAATTCTAATACATTTTGGTCTAACTCCTCAGCAAAATTTCGGATCACCGAACGGAGTGGTATTTTTGGGTTTTACAAGAGTACACCAACAATTTGTGTTTTTTCTTGGAAACTGACCTCCAGGTCAAAAATGAGGATTTCTGGCTCACTCCAGTTTTTTTGCCAATTCTCATACATTTTGGTCTAACTCCTCAGTAAAAACTCGGATCACTGAATGGATTGGTTTTTTGGATTTTACAAGAGTACACCAACAATTTGTGTTTTTTTATGGATACTGACCTTCTGGTCAAAAATGACTATTTCTGGCTCATTCCAGTTTTTTGCCAATTCTCATACATTTTGGTCTACCTCCTCAGTGAAATTTCGGATCACAGAACGGAGTGGTATTTTGGGTTCTCCAAGAGTAGACAACGAATTTGTGTTTTTTCATGGATACTGACCTTCTGGTCAAAAATGACTATTTCTGGCTCATTCCAGTTTTTTGCCAATTCTCATACATTTTGGTCTAACACCTCAGTGAAATTTCGGATCACCGAACGGAGTGGTATTTTGGGTTCTCCAAGAGTAGACAACGAATTTGTGTTTTTTTTATGGATACTGACCTTCTGGTCAAAAATGACTATTTCTGGCTCATTCCAGTTTTTTGCCAATTCTCATACATTTTGTTCTACCTCCTCAGTGAAATCTCGGATCACCGAACGGAGTGGTATTTTGCGTTCTCCAAGAGTAGACAACGAATTTGTGTTTTTTCTTGGATACTGACCTTCTGATCAAAAATGACGAGTTCTGGCTCATTCCAGTTTTTTGCCAATACTTATAGATTTTGGGCTAACTCCTCAGTGAAATTTCGGATCACAGAACGGAGTGGTATTTTGGGTTCTTTTTTGCCAATTCTAATACATTTTGGTCTAACTCGTCAGCGAAATTTCGGATCACCGAACGGAGTGGTATTTTGGGTTTTCCAAGAGTAGAGAGAGAATTTGTGTTTTTTCTTGGATAATGACCTCCGGGTGAAAAATGACGATTTCTGGCTCATTCCAGTTTTTTTCCAATTCTCATACATTTTGGTCTACCTCCTCAGTGAAATCTCGGATCACCGAACGGAATGGTATTTTGCGTTCTCCAAGAGTAGACAACGAATTTGTGTTTTTTCTTGGATACTGACCTTCTGGTCAAAAATGACGAGTTCTGGCTCATTCCAGTTTTTTGCCAATACTTATAGATTTTGGTCTAACTCCTCAGAGAAATTTCGGATCACCGAACGGAGTGGTATTTTTGGGTTTTACAAGAGTACACCAACAATTTGTGTTTTTTCTTGGAAACTGACATCCAGGTCAAAAATGAGGATTTCTGACTCACTCCAGTGTTTCGCCAATTCTCATAGATTTTGGTCTACCTCCTCAGTGAAAACTTGGATCACCGAATGGAGTGGTATTTTGGGTTCTCCAAGAGTAGACAACGAATTTGTTTTTTTTCATGGATACTGACCTTCTGGTCAAAAATGACGAGTTCTGGCTCATTCCAGTTTTTTGCCAATTCTCATACATTTTGGTCTAACTCCTCACTGAAAACTCGGATCACCGAATGTATTGGTTTTTTGGGTTTTACAAGAGTACACCAACAATTTGTGTTTTTTCTTGGAAACTGACCTCCAGGTCAAAAATGACGATTTCTGGCTCACTCCAGTTTTTTGCCAATTCTCATAGATTTTGGTCTAACTCTTCAGTGAAAACTTGGATCACCGAACGGAGTGGTATTTTGGGTTATCCAAGAGTAGACAACGAATTTGTGTTTTTTCATGGATACTGACCTTCTGGTAAAAAATGACGAGTTCTGGCTCATTCCAGTGTTTTGCCAATACTTATAGATTTTGGTCTAACTCCTCAGGGAAATCTCGGATTATCGAATGGGGTGGTATTTTGGGTTTTCCAAGAGTAGAGAAAGAATTTGAGTTTTTTATTGGAAACTGACCTCGGGGTCAAAAATGACGATTTCTGGCTCACTCCAGTTTTTTTGCCAATTCTCATACATTTTGGTCTAACTCCTCAGTAAAAACTCGGATCACCGAACGGAGTGGTATTTTGGGTTCTCCAAGAGTAGAAAACGAATTTGTGTTTTTTATTGGAAACTGACCTCCGGGTCAAAAATGACGATTTCTGGCTCATTCCAGTTTTTTGACAATTCTCATACATTTTGGTCTACCTCCTCAGTGAAATCTCGGATCACCGAACGGAGTGGTATTTTGCGTTCTCTAAGAGTAGACAACGAATTTGTGTTTTTTCTTGGATACTGACCTTCTGGTCAAAAATGACGAGTTCTGGCTCATTCCAGTTTTTTGACAATACTTATAGATTTTGGTCTAACTCCTCAGTGAAATTTCGGATCACAGAACGGAGTGGTATTTTGGGTTCTTTTTTGCCAATTCTAATACATTTTGGTCTAACTCCTCAGCGAAATTTCGGATCACCGAACGGAGTGGTATTTTTGGGTTTTACAAGAGTACACCAACAATTTGTGTTTTTTCTTGGAAACTGACCTCCAGGTCAAAAATGACGATTTCTGGCTCACTCCAGTTTTTTTGCCAATTTCTCATACATTTTGGTCTAACTCCTCAGGAAAAACTCGGATCACCGATTGGATTGGTATTTTTGGGTTTTACAAGAGTACACCAACAATTTGTGTTTTTTCTTGGAAACTGACCTCCAGGTCAAAAATGACGATTTCTGGCTCACTCCAGTTTTTTTGCCAATTCTCATACATTTTGGTCTAACTCCTCAGTAAAAACTCGGATCACCGAATGGATTGGTATTTTTGGGTTTTACAAGAGTACACCAACAATTTGTGTTTTTTCTTGGAAACTGACCTCCAGGTCAAAAATGAGGATTTCTGGCTCACTCCAGTGTTTTGCCAATTCTCATAGATTTTGGTCTACCTCCTCAGTGAAAACTTGGATAACCGAACGGAGTGGTATTTTGGGTTCTCCAAGAGTAGACAACGAATTTGTGTTTTTTCATGGATACTGACCTTCTGGTCAAAAATGACGAGTTCTGGCTCATTCCAGTTTTTTGCCAATACTTATAGATTTTGGTCTAACTCCTCAGAGAAATTTCGGATCACCGAACAGAGTGGTATTTTTGGGTTTTACAAGAGTACACCAACAATTTGTGTTTTTTCTTGGAAACTGACCTCCGGGTCAAAAATGACGATTTCTGGCTCATTCCAGTTTTTTTCCAATTCTTGTAGATTTTGGTCTAACTCCTCAGTGAAATTTCGGATCACAGAACGGAGTGGTATTTTTGGTTCTTTTTTGCCAATTCTAATACATTTTGGTCTAACTCCTCAGCAAAATTTCGGATCACCGAACGGAGTGGTATTTTTGGGTTTTACAAGAGTACACCAACAATTTGTGTTTTTTCTTGGAAACTGACCTCCAGGTCAAAAATGAGGATT
The DNA here is from genome assembly GCF_051295495.1 of Thamnophis sirtalis. Classification (NCBI taxonomy): domain Eukaryota; kingdom Metazoa; phylum Chordata; class Lepidosauria; order Squamata; family Natricidae; genus Thamnophis; species Thamnophis sirtalis. The sequence continues at coordinate 24,629,149 of NW_028261382.1, forward strand.
TCTGGCTCACTCCAGTTTTTTTGCCAATTCTCATACATTTTGGTCTAACTCCTCAGTAAAAACTCGGATCACTGAATGGATTGGTTTTTTGGGTTTTACAAGAGTACACCAACAATTTGTGTTTTTTTTATGGATACTGACCTTCTGGTCAAAAATGACTATTTCTGGCTCATTCCAGTTTTTTGCCAATTCTCATACATTTTGGTCTACCGCCTCAGTGAAATTTCGGATCACAGAACGGAGTGGTATTTTGGGTTCTCCAAGAGTAGACAACGAATTTGTGTTTTTTCATGGATACTGACCTTCTGGTCAACAATGACGATTTCTGGCTCATTCCAGTTTTTTTCCAATTCTTGTAGATTTTGGTCTAACTCCTCAGAGATATTTCGGATCACCGAACGGAGTGGTATTTTGGGTTCTCCAAGAGAAGAAAATGAATTTGTGTTTTTTATTGGAAACTGACCTCCGGGTCAAAAATGACGATTTCTGGCTCATTCCAGTTTTTTGCCAATTCTCATACATTTTGGTCTACCTCCTCAGTGAAATCTCGGATCACCGAACGGAATGGTATTTTGCGTTCTCCAAGAGTAGACAACGAATTTGTGTTTTTTCTTGGATACTGACCTTCTGGTCAAAAATGACGAGTTCTGGCTCATTCCAGTTTTTTGCCAATTCTCATACATTTTGGTCTACCTCCTCAGTGAAATCTCGGATCACCGAACGGAGTGGTATTTTGGGTTATCCAAGAGTAGAGAACGAATTTGTGTTTTTTTCATGGATACTGACCTTCTGGTCAAAAATGACGAGTTCTGGCTCATTCCAGTGTTTTGCCAATACTTATAGATTTTGGTCTAACTCCTCAGTGAAATCTCGGATTACCGAATGGGGTGGTATTTTGGGTTCTCCAAGAGAAGAAAATGAATTTGTGTTTTTTATTGGAAACTGACCTGCGGGTCAAAAATGACGATTTCTGGCTCATTCCAGTTTTTTGCCAATTCTCATACATTTTGGTCTATCTCCTCAGTGAAATCTCGGATCACCGAACGGAGTGGTATTTTGCGTTCTCCAAGAGTAGACAACGAATTTGTGTTTTTTCTTGGATACTGACCTTCTGGTCAAAAATGACGAGTTCTGGCTCATTCCAGTTTTTTGCCAATTCTCATACATTTTGGTCTACCTCCTCAGTGAAATCTCGGATCACCGAACGGAGTGGTATTTTGCGTTCTCCAAGAGTAGACAACGAATTTGTGTTTTTTCTTGGATACTGACCTTCTGGTCAAAAATGACGAGTTCTGGCTCATTCCAGTTTTTTGCCAATTCTCATACATTTTGGTCTAACTCCTCAGTGAAAACTCGGATCACCGAATGGATTGGTTTTTTGGGTTTTACAAGAGTACACCAACAATTTGTGTTTTTTCTTGGAAACTGACCTCCAGGTCAAATATGACGATTTCTGGCTCACTCCAGTTTTTTGCCAATTCTCATAGATTTTGGTCTACCTCCTCAGTGAAATCTCGGATCACCGAACGGAGTGGTATTTTTGGGTTTTACAAGAGTACACCAACAATTTGTGTTTTTTCTTGTAAACTGACCTCCGGGTCAAAAATGACGATTTCTGGCTCATTCCAGTTTTTTTCCAATTCTTGTAGATTTTGGTCTAACTCCTCAGTGAAATTTCGGATCACAGAACGGAGTGGTATATTGGGTTCTTTTTTGCCAATTCTCATACATTTTGGTCTACCTCCTCAGTGAAATCTCGGATCACCGAACGGAGTGGTATTTTGCGTTCTCCAAGAGTAGACAACGAATTTGTGTTTTTTCTTGGATACTGACCTTCTGGTCAAAAATGACGAGTTCTGGCTCATTCCAGTTTTTTGCCAATTCTCATACATTTTGGTCTACCTCCTCAGTGAAATCTCGGATCACCGAACGGAGTGGTATTTTGGGTTATCCAAGAGTAGACAACGAATTTGTGTTTTTTCATGGATACTGACCTTCTGGTCAAAAATGACGAGTTCTGGCTCATTCCAGTGTTTTGCCAATACTTATAGATTTTGCTCTAACTCCTCAGTGAAATCTCGGATTACCGAATGGGGTGGTATTTTGGGTTTTCCAAGAGTAGAGAAAGAATTTGAGTTTTTTATTGGAAACTGACCTCCGGGTCAAAAATGAGGATTTCTGGCTCACTCCAGTTTTTTTGCCAATTCTCATACATTTTGGTCTAACTCCTCAGTAAAAACTCGGATCACTGAATGGATTGGTTTTTTGGGTTTTACAAGAGTACACCAACAATTTGTGTTTTTTCTTGGAAACTGACCTCCAGGTCAAAAATGACGATTTCTGGCTCACTCCAGTTTTTTGCCAATTCTCATAGATTTTGGTCTACCTCCTCAGTGAAATCTCGGATCACCGAGTGGATTGGTATTTTGGGTTTTCCAAGAGTAGAGAGAGAATTTGTGTTTTTTCTTGGAAACTGACCTCCGGATGAAAAATGACGATTTCTGGCTCATTCCAGTTTTTTGCCAATTCTCATACATTTTGGTCTAACACCTCAGTGAAATTTCGGATCACCGAACGGAGTGGTATTTTGGGTTCTCCAAGAGTAGACGACGAATTTGTGTTTTTTTTATGGATACTGACCTTCTGGTCAAAAATGACTATTTCTGGCTCATTCCAGTTTTTTGCCAATTCTCATACATTTTGGTCTACCTCCTCAGTGAAATCTCGGATCACCGAACGGAGTGGTATTTTGCGTTCTCCAAGAGTAGACAACAAATTTGTGTTTTTTCTTGGATACTGACCTTCTGGTCAAAAATGACGAGTTCTGGCTCATTCCAGTTTTTTGCCAATTCTCATACATTTTGGTCTACCTCCTCAGTGAAATTTCGGATCACAGAACGGAGTGGTATTTTGCGTTCTCCAAGAGTAGACAACGAATTTGTGTTTTTTCATGGATACTGACCTTCTGGTCAACAATGACGATTTCTGGCTCATTGCAGTTTTTTTCCAATTCTTATAGATTTTGGTCTAACTCCTGAGAGACATTTCGGATAACCGGTGTGGTATTTTGGGTTCTCCAAGAGTAGACAACGAATTTGTGTTTTTTATTGGAAACTGACCTCCGGGTCAAAAATGACGATTTCTGGCTCATTCCAGTTTTTTGCCAATTCTCATACATTTTGGTCTACCTCCTCAGTGAAATCTCGGATCACCGAACGGAGTGGTACTTTGCGTTCTCCAAGAGTAGACAACAAATTTGTGTTTTTTCTTGGATACTGACCTTCTGGTCAAAAATGACGAGTTCTGGCTCATTCCAGTTTTTTGCCAATACTTATAGATTTTGGTCTAACTCCTCAGAGAAATTTCGGATCACCGAACGGAGTGGTATTTTGCGTTCTCCAAGAGTAGACAACAAATTTGTGTTTTTTCTTGGATACTGACCTTCTGGTCAAAAATGACGAGTTCTGGCTCATTCCAGTTTTTTGCCAATTCTCATACATTTTGGTCTACCTCCTCAGTGAAATCTCGGATCACCGAACGGAGTGGTATTTTGCGTTCTCCAAGAGTAGACAACGAATTTGTGTTTTTTCTTGGATACTGACCTTCTGGTCAAAAATGACGAGTTCTGGCTCATTCCAGTTTTTTGCCAATACTTATAGATTTTGGTCTAACTCCTCAGAGAAATTTCGGATCACTGAACGGAGTGGTATTTTTGGGTTTTACAAGAGTACACCAACAATTTGTGTTTTTTCTTGGAATCTGACCTCCAGGTCAAAAATGACGATTTCTGGCTCACTCCAGTTTTTTTGCCAATTCTCATACATTTTGGTCTAACTCCTCAGTAAAAACTCGGATCACCGATTGGATTGGTATTTTTGGGTTTTACAAGAGTACACCAACAATTTGTGTTTTTTCTTGGAAACTGACCTCCAGGTCAAAAATGAGGATTTCTGGCTCACTCCAGTGTTTTGCCAATTCTCATACATTTTGGTCTACCTCCTCAGTGAAAACTTGGATCACCGAACAGAGTGGTATTTTGGGTTCTCCAAGAGTAGACAACGAATTTGTGTTTTTTCAAGGATACTGACCTTCTGGTCAAAAATGACAAGTTCTGGCTCATTCCAGTTTTTTGCCAATTCTCATACATTTTGGTCTAATTCCTCAGTGAAAACTCGGATCACCGAATGGATTGGTTTTTTGGGTTTTACAAGAGTACACCAACAATTTGTGTTTTTTCTTGGAAACTGACCTCCAGGTCAAAAATGACGATTTCTGGCTCACTCCAGTTTTTTGCCAATTCTCATAGATTTTGGTCTACCTCCTCAGTGAAATCTCGGATCACCGAGTGGATTGGTATTTTGGGTTTTCCAAGAGTAGAGAGAGAATTTGTGTTTTTTCTTGGAAACTGACCTCCGGATGAAAAATGACGATTTCTGGCTCATTCCAGTTTTTTGCCAATTCTCATACATTTTGGTCTACCTCCTCAGTGAAAACTTGGATCACCGAACGGAGTGGTATTTTGGGTTCTCCAAGAGTAGACAACGAATTTGTGTTTTTTCAAGGATACTGACCTTCTGGTCAAAAATGACAAGTTCTGGCTCATTCCAGTTTTTTGCCAATTCTCATACATTTTGGTCTAATTCCTCAGTGAAAACTCGGATCACCGAATGGATTGGTTTTTTGGGTTTTACAAGAGTACACCAACAATTTGTGTTTTTTCTTGGAAACTGACCTCCAGGTCAAAAATGACGATTTCTGGCTCACTCCAGTTTTTTGCCAATTCTCATAGATTTTGGTCTACCTCCTCAGTGAAATCTCGGATCACCGAGTGGATTGGTATTTTGGGTTTTCCAAGAGTAGAGAGAGAATTTGTGTTTTTTCTTGGAAACTGACCTCCGGATGAAAAATGACGATTTCTGGCTCATTCCAGTTTTTTGCCAATTCTCATACATTTTGGTCTAACACCTCAGTGAAATTTCGGATCACCGAACGGAGTGGTATTTTGGGTTGTCCAAGAGTAGACGACGAATTTGTGTTTTTTTTATGGATACTGACCTTCTGGTCAAAAATGACTATTTCGGGCTCATTCCAGTTTTTTGCCAATTCTCATACATTTTGGTCTACCTCCTCAGTGAAATCTCGGATCAACGAACGTAGTGGTATTTTGCGTTCTCCAAGAGTAGACAACGAATTTGTGTTTTTTCTTGGATACTGACCTTCTGGTCAAAAATGACGAGTTCTGGCTCATTCCAGTTTTTTGCCAATTCTCATACATTTTGGTCTAACTTCTCAGTTAAAACTTGGATCACCGAACGGAGTGGTATTTTGGGTTCTCCAAGAGTAGACAACGAATTTGTGTTTTTTCATGGATACTGACCTTCTGGTCAACAATGACGATTTCTGGCTCATTCCAGTTTTTTTCCAATTCTTATAGATTTTGGTCTAACTCCTCAGAGAAATTTCGGATCATCGAACGGAGTGGTATTTTTGGGTTTTACAAGAGTACACCAACAATTTGTGTTTTTTCTTGGAAACTGACCTCCGGGTCAAAAATGACGATTTCTGGCTCATTCTAGTTTTTTTCCAATTCTTGTAGATTTTGGTCTAACTCCTCAGTGAAATTTCGGATCACAGAACGGAGTGGTATTTTGGGTTCTTTTTTGCCAATTCTAATACATTTTGGTCTAACTCCTCAGCGAAATTTCGGATCACCGAACGGAGTGGTATTTTGGGTTTTCCAAGAGTAGAGAGAGAATTTTTTGTTTTTTCTTGGATAATGACCTCCGGGTGAAAAATGACGATTTCTGGCTCATTCCAGTTTTTTTCCAATTCTCATACATTTTGGTCTAACTCTTCAGTGAAATATCGGATCACCGAACGGAGTGGTATTTTGGGTTCTCCAAGAGTAGACCACAAATTTGTGTTTTTTATTGGAAACTGACCTCGGGGTCAAAAATTACGATTTCTGGCTCATTCCAGTTTTTTGCCAATTCTCATACATTTTGGTCTAACTCCTCAGTGAAAACTTGGATCACCGAACGGAGTGGTATTTTGGGTTATCCAAGAGTAGACAACGAATTTGTGTTTTTTCATGGATACTGACCTTCTGGTCAAAAATGACCATTTCTGGCTCATTCCAGTTTTTTGCCAATTCTCATACATTTTGGTCTACCTCCTCAGTGAAATTTCGGATCACAGAACGGAGTGGTATTTTGCGTTCTCCAAGAGTAGACAACGAATTTGTGTTTTTTCTTGGATACTGACCTTCTGGTCAAAAATGACGAGTTCTGGCTCATTCCAGTTTTTTGCCAATACTTATAGATTTTGGTCTAACTCCTCAGAGAAATTTCGGATCACTGAACGGAGTGGTATTTTTGGGTTTTACAAGAGTACACCAACAATTTGTGTTTTTTCTTGGAATCTGACCTCCAGGTCAAAAATGACGATTTCTGGCTCACTCCAGTTTTTTTGCCAATTCTCATACATTTTGGTCTAACTCCTCAGTAAAAACTCGGATCACCGATTGGATTGGTATTTTTGGGTTTTACAAGAGTACACCAACAATTTGTGTTTTTTCTTGGAAACTGACCTCCAGGTCAAAAATGAGGATTTCTGGCTCACTCCAGTGTTTTGCCAATTCTCATAGATTTTGGTCTACCTCCTCAGTGAAAACTTGGATCACCGAACAGAGTGGTATTTTGGGTTCTCCAAGAGTAGACAACGAATTTGTGTTTTTTCAAGGATACTGACCTTCTGGTCAAAAATGACAAGTTCTGGCTCATTCCAGTTTTTTGCCAATTCTCATACATTTTGGTCTAATTCCTCAGTGAAAACTCGGATCACCGAATGGATTGGTTTTTTGGGTTTTACAAGAGTACACCAACAATTTGTGTTTTTTCTTGGAAACTGACCTCCAGGTCAAAAATGACGATTTCTGGCTCACTCCAGTTTTTTGCCAATTCTCATAGATTTTGGTCTACCTCCTCAGTGAAATCTCGGATCACCGAGTGGATTGGTATTTTGGGTTTTCCAAGAGTAGAGAGAGAATTTGTGTTTTTTCTTGGAAACTGACCTCCGGATGAAAAATGACGATTTCTGGCTCATTCCAGTTTTTTGCCAATTCTCATACATTTTGGTCTACCTCCTCAGTGAAAACTTGGATCACCGAACGGAGTGGTATTTTGGGTTCTCCAAGAGTAGACAACGAATTTGTGTTTTTTCAAGGATACTGACCTTCTGGTCAAAAATGACAAGTTCTGGCTCATTCCAGTTTTTTGCCAATTCTCATACATTTTGGTCTAATTCCTCAGTGAAAACTCGGATCACCGAATGGATTGGTTTTTTGGGTTTTACAAGAGTACACCAACAATTTGTGTTTTTTCTTGGAAACTGACCTCCAGGTCAAAAATGACGATTTCTGGCTCACTCCAGTTTTTTGCCAATTCTCATAGATTTTGGTCTACCTCCTCAGTGAAATCTCGGATCACCGAGTGGATTGGTATTTTGGGTTTTCCAAGAGTAGAGAGAGAATTTGTGTTTTTTCTTGGAAACTGACCTCCGGATGAAAAATGACGATTTCTGGCTCATTCCAGTTTTTTGCCAATTCTCATACATTTTGGTCTAACACCTCAGTGAAATTTCGGATCACCGAACGGAGTGGTATTTTGGGTTGTCCAAGAGTAGACGACGAATTTGTGTTTTTTTTATGGATACTGACCTTCTGGTCAAAAATGACTATTTCGGGCTCATTCCAGTTTTTTGCCAATTCTCATACATTTTGGTCTACCTCCTCAGTGAAATCTCGGATCAACGAACGTAGTGGTATTTTGCGTTCTCCAAGAGTAGACAACGAATTTGTGTTTTTTCTTGGATACTGACCTTCTGGTCAAAAATGACGAGTTCTGGCTCATTCCAGTTTTTTGCCAATTCTCATACATTTTGGTCTAACTTCTCAGTTAAAACTTGGATCACCGAACGGAGTGGTATTTTGGGTTCTCCAAGAGTAGACAACGAATTTGTGTTTTTTCATGGATACTGACCTTCTGGTCAACAATGACGATTTCTGGCTCATTCCAGTTTTTTTCCAATTCTTATAGATTTTGGTCTAACTCCTCAGAGAAATTTCGGATCATCGAACGGAGTGGTATTTTTGGGTTTTACAAGAGTACACCAACAATTTGTGTTTTTTCTTGGAAACTGACCTCCGGGTCAAAAATGACGATTTCTGGCTCATTCTAGTTTTTTTCCAATTCTTGTAGATTTTGGTCTAACTCCTCAGTGAAATTTCGGATCACAGAACGGAGTGGTATTTTGGGTTCTTTTTTGCCAATTCTAATACATTTTGGTCTAACTCCTCAGCGAAATTTCGGATCACCGAACGGAGTGGTATTTTGGGTTTTCCAAGAGTAGAGAGAGAATTTTTTGTTTTTTCTTGGATAATGACCTCCGGGTGAAAAATGACGATTTCTGGCTCATTCCAGTTTTTTTCCAATTCTCATACATTTTGGTCTAACTCTTCAGTGAAATATCGGATCACCGAACGGAGTGGTATTTTGGGTTCTCCAAGAGTAGACCACAAATTTGTGTTTTTTATTGGAAACTGACCTCGGGGTCAAAAATTACGATTTCTGGCTCATTCCAGTTTTTTGCCAATTCTCATACATTTTGGTCTAACTCCTCAGTGAAAACTTGGATCACCGAACGGAGTGGTATTTTGGGTTATCCAAGAGTAGACAACGAATTTGTGTTTTTTCATGGATACTGACCTTCTGGTCAAAAATGACCATTTCTGGCTCATTCCAGTTTTTTGCCAATTCTCATACATTTTGGTCTACCTCCTCAGTGAAATTTCGGATCACAGAACGGAGTGGTATTTTGGGTTCTCCAAGAGTAGACAACAAATTTGTGTTTTTTCATGGATACTGACCTTCTGGTCAACAATGACGATTTCTGGCTCATTCCAGTTTTTTTCCAATTCCTATAGATTTTGGTCTAACTCCTCAGAGACATTTCGGATCACCGAACGGAGTGGTATTTTGGGTTCTCCAAGAGTAGAAAACGAATTTGTGTTTTTTATTGGAAACTGACCTCCGGGTCAAAAATGACGATTTCTGGCTCATTCCAGTTTTTTGCCAATTCTCATACATTTTGGTCTACCTCCTCAGTGAAATCTCGGATCACCGAACGGAGTGGTATTTTGCGTTCTCCAAGAGTAGACAACGAATTTGTGTTTTTTCTTGGATACTGACCTTCTGGTCAAAAATGACGAGTTCTGGCTCATTCCAGTTTTTTTGCCAATTCTCATACATTTTGGTCTACCTCCTCAGTGAAATCTCGGATCACCGAACGGAGTGGTATTTTGGGTTGTCCAAGAGTAGACGACGAATTTGTGTTTTTTTTATGGATACTGACCTTCTGGTCAAAAATGACTATTTCGGGCTCATTCCAGTTTTTTGCCAATTCTCATACATTTTGGTCTACCTCCTCAGTGAAATCTCGGATCAACGAACGTAGTGGTATTTTGCGTTCTCCAAGAGTAGACAACGAATTTGTGTTTTTTCTTGGATACTGACCTTCTGGTCAAAAATGACGAGTTCTGGCTCATTCCAGTTTTTTGCCAATTCTCATACATTTTGGTCTAACTTCTCAGTTAAAACTTGGATCACCGAACGGAGTGGTATTTTGGGTTCTCCAAGAGTAGACAACGAATTTGTGTTTTTTCATGGATACTGACCTTCTGGTCAACAATGACGATTTCTGGCTCATTCCAGTTTTTTTCCAATTCTTATAGATTTTGGTCTAACTCCTCAGAGAAATTTCGGATCATCAAACGGAGTGGTATTTTTGGGTTTTACAAGAGTACACCAACAATTTGTGTTTTTTCTTGGAAACTGACCTCCGGGTCAAAAATGACGATTTCTGGCTCATTCTAGTTTTTTTCCAATTCTTGTAGATTTTGGTCTAACTCCTCAGTGAAATTTCGGATCACAGAACGGAGTGGTATTTTGGGTTCTTTTTTGCCAATTCTAATACATTTTGGTCTAACTCCTCAGCGAAATTTCGGATCACCGAACGGAGTGGTATTTTGGGTTTTCCAAGAGTAGAGAGAGAATTTTTTGTTTTTTCTTGGATAATGACCTCCGGGTGAAAAATGACGATTTCTGGCTCATTCCAGTTTTTTTCCAATTCTCATACATTTTGGTCTAACTCTTCAGTGAAATATCGGATCACCGAACGGAGTGGTATTTTGGGTTCTCCAAGAGTAGACCACAAATTTGTGTTTTTTATTGGAAACTGACCTCGGGGTCAAAAATTACGATTTCTGGCTCATTCCAGTTTTTTGCCAATTCTCATACATTTTGGTCTAACTCCTCAGTGAAAACTTGGATCACCGAACGGAGTGGTATTTTGGGTTATCCAAGAGTAGACAACGAATTTGTGTTTTTTCATGGATACTGACCTTCTGGTCAAAAATGACCATTTCTGGCTCATTCCAGTTTTTTGCCAATTCTCATACATTTTGGTCTACCTCCTCAGTGAAATTTCGGATCACAGAACGGAGTGGTATTTTGGGTTCTCCAAGAGTAGACAACAAATTTGTGTTTTTTCATGGATACTGACCTTCTGGTCAACAATGACGATTTCTGGCTCATTCCAGTTTTTTTCCAATTCCTATAGATTTTGGTCTAACTCCTCAGAGACATTTCGGATCACCGAACGGAGTGGTATTTTGGGTTCTCCAAGAGTAGAAAACGAATTTGTGTTTTTTATTGGAAACTGACCTCCGGGTCAAAAATGACGATTTCTGGCTCATTCCAGTTTTTTGCCAATTCTCATACATTTTGGTCTACCTCCTCAGTGAAATCTCGGATCACCGAACGGAGTGGTATTTTGCGTTCTCCAAGAGTAGACAACGAATTTGTGTTTTTTCTTGGATACTGACCTTCTGGTCAAAAATGACGAGTTCTGGCTCATTCCAGTTTTTTTGCCAATTCTCATACATTTTGGTCTACCTCCTCAGTGAAATCTCGGATCACCGAACGGAGTGGTATTTTGCGTTCTCCAAGAGTAGACAACGAATTTGTGTTTTTTCTTGGATACTGACCTTCTGGTCAAAAATGACGAGTTCTGGCTCATTCCAGTTTTTTGCCAATACTTATAGATTTTGGTCTAACTCCTCAGAGAAATTTCGGATCACCGAACGGAGTGGTATTTTGGGTTATCCAAAAGTAGACAACGAATTTGTGTTTTTTCTTGGATGCTGACCTTCTGGTCAAAAATCACGAGTTCTGGGTGATTCCAGTTTTTTGCCAATTCTCATACATTTTGGTCTAACTGCTCAGTGAAATCTCGGATCACCAAATGGAGTGGTATTTTGGGTTATCTAAAAGTAGACAACGAATTTGTGTTTTTTCTTGGATACTGACCTTCTGGTCAAAAATGACGATTTCTGGCTCACTCCAGTGTTTTGCCAATTCTCATAGATTTTGGTCTACCTCCTCAGTGAAAACTTGGATCACCGAACGGAGTGGTATTTTGGGTTCTCCAAGAGTAGACAACGAATTTGTGTTTTTTCATGGATACTGACCTTCTGGTCAAAAATGACGAGTTCTGGCTCATTCCAGTTTTTTGCCAATTCTCATACATTTTGGTCTAACTCCTCAGTGAAAACTCGGATCACCGAATGGATTGGTTTTTTGGGTATTACAAGAGTACACCAACAATTTGTGTTTTTTCTTGGAAACTGACCTCCAGGTCAAAAATGACGATTTCTGGCTCACTCCAGTTTTTTGCCAATTCTCATACATTTTGGTCTACCTCCTCAGTGAAATCTCGGATCACCGAGTGGATTGGTATTTTGGGTTTTCCAAGAGTAGAGAGAGAATTTGTGTTTTTTCTTGGAAACTGACCTCCGGATGAAAAATGACGATTTCTGGCTCATTCCAGTTTTTTGCCAATTCTCATACATTTTGGTCTAACTCCTCAGAGAAATTTCGGATCACCGAACGGAGTGGTATTTTTGGGTTTTACAAGAGTACACCAACAATTTGTGTTTTTTCTTGGAAACTGACCTCAAGGTCAAAAATGACGATTTCTGGCTCACTCCAGTGTTTTGCCAATTCTCATAAATTTTGGTCTACCTCCTCAGTGAAAACTTGGATCACCGAACGGAGTGGTATTTTGGGTTCTCCAAGAGTAGACAACGAATTTGTGTTTTTTCATGGATACTGACCTTCTGGTCAAAAATGACGATTTCTGGCTCATTCCAGTTTTTTCCAATTCTTATAGATTTTGGTCTAACTCCTCAGAGACATTTCGGATCACCGAACGGAGTGGTATTTCGGGTTCTCCAAGAGTAGACAACAAATTTGTGTTTTTTCATGGATACTGACCTTCTGGTCAACAATGACGATTTCTGGCTCATTCCAGTTTTTTTCCAATTCCTATAGATTTTGGTCTAACTCCTCAGAGACATTTCGGATCACCGAACGGAGTGGTATTTTGGGTTCTCCAAGAGTAGAAAACGAATTTGTGTTTTTTATTGGAAACTGACCTCCGGGTCAAAAATGACGATTTCTGGCTCATTCCAGTTTTTTGCCAATTCTCATACATTTTGGTCTAACTCCTCAGTGAAAACTCGGATCACCGAATGGATTGGTTTTTTGGGTATTACAAGAGTACACCAACAATTTGTGTTTTTTCTTGAAAACTGACCTCCAGGTCAAAAATGACGATTTCTGGCTCACTCCAGTTTTTTGCCAATTCTCATAGATTTTGGTCTACCTCCTCAGTGAAATCTCGGATCACCGAGTGGATTGGTATTTTGGGTTTTCCAAGAGTAGAGAGAGAATTTGTGTTTTTTCTTGGAAACTGACCTCCGGATGAAAAATGACGATTTCTGGCTCATTCCAGTTTTTTGCCAATTCTCATACATTTTGGTCTAACTCCTCAGAGAAATTTCGGATCACCGAACGGAGTGGTATTTTTGGGTTTTACAAGAGTACACCAACAATTTGTGTTTTTTCTTGGAAACTGACCTCAATGTCAAAAATGACGATTTCTGGCTCACTCCAGTGTTTTGCCAATTCTCATAAATTTTGGTCTACCTCCTCAGTGAAAACTTGGATCACCGAACGGAGTGGTATTTTGGGTTCTCCAAGAGTAGACAACGAATTTGTGTTTTTTCATGGATACTGACCTTCTGGTCAAAAATGACGATTTCTGGCTCATTCCAGTTTTTTTCCAATTCTTATAGATTTTGGTCTAACTCCTCAGAGACATTTCGGATAACCGATCGGAGTGGTATTTTGGGTTCTCCAAGAGTAGACAACGAATTTGTGTTTTTTATTGGAAACTGACCTCCGGGTCAAAAATGACTATTTCTGGCTCATTCCAGTTTTTTGCCAATTCTCATACATTTTGGTCTACCTCCTCAGTGAAATCTCGGATCACCGAACGGTGGTATTTTGCGTTCTCCAAGAGTAGACAACGAATTTGTGTTTTTCTTGGATACTGACCTTCTGGTCAAAAATGACGAGTTCTGGCTCATTCCAGTTTTTTGCCAATTCTCATACATTTTGGTCTACCTCCTGAGTAAAAACTCAGATCACCGAATGGATTGGTATTTTTGGGTTTTACAAGAGTACACCAACAATTTGTGTTTTTGTTGGAAACTGACCTCCAGGTCAAAAATGAGGATTTCTGGCTCACTCCAGTGTTTTGCCAATTCTCATAGATTTTGGTCTACCTCCTCAGTGAAATCTCGGATCACCGAGTGGATTGGTATTTTGGGTTTTCCAAGAGTAGAGAGAGAATTTGTGTTTTTTCTTGGAAACTGACCTCCGGATGAAAAATGACGATTTCTGGCTCATTCCAGTTTTTTGCCAATTCTCATACATTTTGGTCTAACTCCTCAGAGAAATTTCGGATCACCAAACGGAGTGGTATTTTTGGGTTTTACAAGAGTACACCAACAATTTGTGTTTTTTCTTGGAAACTGACCTCCAGGTCAAAAATGAGGATTTCTGGCTCACTCCAGTGTTTTGCCAATTCTCATAGATTTTGGTCTACCTCCTCAGTGAAAACTTGGATCACCGAACGGAGTGGTATTTTGGGTTCTCCAAGAGTAGACAACGAATTTGTGCTTTTTAATGGATACTGACCTTCTGGTCAAAAATGACGATTTCCGGCTCATTCCAGTTTTTTTCCAATTCTTATAGATTTTGGTCTATCTCCTCAGAGACATTTCGGATCACCGAACGGAGTGGTATTTTGGGTTCTCCAAGAGTAGACAACGAATTTGTGTTTTTTATTGGACACTGACCTCCGGGTCAAAAATGACGATTTCTGGCTCATTCCAGTTTTTTGCCAATTCTTATACATTTTGGTCTACCTCCTCAGTGAAATCTCGGATCACCGAGTGGATTGGTATTTTGGGTTTTCCAAGAGTAGAGAGAGAATTTGTGTTTTTTCTTGGATACTGACCTCCGGGTGAAAAATGACGATTTCTGGCTCATTCCAGTTTTTTGCCAATTCTCATACATTTTGGTCTAACTCTTCAGTGAAATTTCGGATCACCGAACGGAGTGGTATTTTTGGTTCTCCAAGAGTTGACAACGAATTTGTGTTTTTTCTTGGATACTGACCTTCTGGTCAAAAATGACGAGTTCTGGCTCATTCCAGTTTTTTGCCAATTCTCATACATTTTGGTCTACCTCCTCAGTGAAATCTCGGATCACCGAACGGAGTGGTATTTTGCGTTCTCCAAGAGTAGACAACGAATTTGTGTTTTTTCTTGGATACTGACCTTCTGGTCAAAAATGACGAGTTCTGGCTCATTCCAGTTTTTTGCCAATACTTATAGATTTTGGTCTAACTCCTCAGTAAAAACTCGGATCACCGATTGGATTGGTATTTTTGGGTTTTACAAGAGTACACCAACAATTTGTGTTTTTTCTTGGAAACTGACCTCCAGGTCAAAAATGAGGATTTCTGGCTCACTCCAGTGTTTTGCCAATTCTCATAGATTTTGGTCTACCTCCTCAGTGAAAACTTGGATCACCGAACGGAGTGGTATTTTGGGTTCTCCAAGAGTAGACAACGAATTTGTGTTTTTTCAAGGATACTGACCTTCTGGTCAAAAATGACAAGTTCTGGCTCATTCCAGTTTTTTGCCAATTCTCATACATTTTGGTCTAACTCCTCAGTGAAAACTCGGATCACCGAATGGATTGGTTTTTTGGGTTTTACAAGAGTACACCAACAATTTGTGTTTTTTCTTGGAAACTGACCTCCAGGTCAAAAATGACGATTTCTGGCTCACTCCAGTTTTTTGCCAATTCTCATAGATTTTGGTCTACCTCCTCAGTGAAATCTCGGATCACCGAGTGGATTGGTATTTTGGGTTTTCCAAGAGTAGAGAGAGAATTTGTGTTTTTTCTTGGAAACTGACCTACGGATGAAAAATGACGATTTCTGGCTCATTCCAGTTTTTTGCCAATTCTCATACATTTTGGTCTAACACCTCAGTGAAATCTCGGATCAACGAACGGAGTGGTATTTTGCGTTCTCCAAGAGTAGACAACGAATTTGTGTTTTTTCTTGGATACTGACCTTCTGGTCAAAAATGACGAGTTCTGGCTCATTCCAGTTTTTTGCCAATTCTCATACATTTTGGTCTACCTCCTCAGTGAAATCTCGGATCACCGAACGGAGTGGTATTTTGCGTTCTCCAAGAGTAGACAACGAATTTGTGTTTTTTCTTGGATACTGACCTTCTGGTCAAAAATGACGAGTTCTGGCTCATTCCAGTTTTTTGCCAATACTTATAGATTTTGGTCTAACTCCTCAGTAAAAACTCGGATCACCGATTGGATTGGTATTTTTGGGTTTTACAAGAGTACACCAACAATTTGTGTTTTTTCTTGGAAACTGACCTCCAGGTCAAAAATGAGGATTTCTGGCTCACTCCAGTGTTTTGCCAATTCTCATAGATTTTGGTCTACCTCCTCAGTGAAAACTTGGATCACCGAACGGAGTGGTATTTTGGGTTCTCCAAGAGTAGACAACGAATTTGTGTTTTTTCAAGGATACTGACCTTCTGGTCAAAAATGACAAGTTCTGGCTCATTCCAGTTTTTTGCCAATTCTCATACATTTTGGTCTAACTCCTCAGTGAAAACTCGGATCACCGAATGGATTGGTTTTTTGGGTTTTACAAGAGTACACCAACAATTTGTGTTTTTTCTTGGAAACTGACCTCCAGGTCAAAAATGACGATTTCTGGCTCACTCCAGTTTTTTGCCAATTCTCATAGATTTTGGTCTACCTCCTCAGTGAAATCTCGGATCACCGAGTGGATTGGTATTTTGGGTTTTCCAAGAGTAGAGAGAGAATTTGTGTTTTTTCTTGGAAACTGACCTCCGGATGAAAAATGACGATTTCTGGCTCATTCCAGTTTTTTGCCAATTCTCATACATTTTGGTCTAACACCTCAGTGAAATCTCGGATCAACGAACGGAGTGGTATTTTGCGTTCTCCAAGAGTAGACAACGAATTTGTGTTTTTTCTTGGATACTGACCTTCTGGTCAAAAATGACGAGTTCTGGCTCATTCCAGTTTTTTGCCAATTCTCATACATTTTGGTCTAACTCCTCAGTTAAAACTTGGATCACCGAACGGAGTGGTATTTTGGGTACTCCAAGAGTAGACAACGAATTTGTGTTTTTTCATGGATACTGACCTTCTGGTCAACAATGACGATTTCTGGCTCATTCCAGTTTTTTTCCAATTCTTATAGATTTTGGTCTAACTCCTCAGAGAAATTTCGGATCACCGAACGGAGTGGTATTTTTGGGTTTTACAAGAGTACACCAACAATTTGTGTTTTTTCTTGGAAACTGACCTCCAGGTCAAAAATGACAATTTCTGGCTCACTCGAGTTTTTTTGCCAATTCTCATACATTTTGGTCTTACTCCTCAGTAAAAACTCGGATCACCGATTGGATTGGTATTTTTGGGTTTTACAAGAGTACACCAACAATTTGTGTTTTTTCTTGGAAACTGACCTCCAGGTCAAAAATGAGGATTTCTGGCTCACTCCAGTGTTTTGCCAATTCTCATAGATTTTGGTCTACCTTTTCAGTGAAAACTTGGATCACCGAACGGAGTGGTATTTTGGGTTCTCCAAGAGTAGACAACGAATTTGTGTTTTTTCAAGGATACTGACCTTCTGGTCAAAAATGACAAGTTCTGGCTCATTCCAGTTTTTTGCCAATTCTCATACATTTTGGTCTAACTCCTCAGTGAAAACTCGGATCACCGAATGGATTGGTTTTTTGGGTTTTACAAGAGTACACCAACAATTTGTGTTTTTTCTTGGAAACTGACCTCCAGGTCAAAAATGACGATTTCTGGCTCACTCCAGTTTTTTGCCAATTCTTGTAGATTTTGGTCTAACTCCTCAGTGAAATTTCGGATCACAGAACGGAGTGGTATTTTGGGTTCTTTTTTGCCAATTCTAATACATTTTGGTCTAACTCCTCAGCGAAATTTCGGATCACCGAACGGAGTGGTATTTTGGGTTTTCCAAGAGTAGAGAGAGAATTTTTTGTTTTTTCTTGGATAATGACCTCCGGGTGAAAAATGACGATTTCTGGCTCATTCCAGTTTTTTTCCAATTCTCATACATTTTGCTCTAACTCTTCAGTGAAATATCGGATCACCGAACGGAGTGGTATTTTGGGTTCTCCAAGAGTAGACCACAAATTTGTGTTTTTTATTGGAAACTGACCTCGGGGTCAAAAATTACAATTTCTGGCTCATTCCAGTTTTTTGCCAATTCTCATACATTTTGGTCTAACTCCTCAGTGAAAACTTGGATCACCGAACGGAGTGGTATTTTGGGTTATCCAAGAGTAGACAACGAATTTGTGTTTTTTCATGGATACTGACCTTCTGGTCAAAAATGACGATTTCCGGCTCATTCCAGTTTTTTTCCAATTCTTATAGATTTTGGTCTATCTCCTCAGAGACATTTCGGATCACCGAACGGAGTGGTATTTTGGGTTCTCCAAGAGTAGACAACGAATTTGTGTTTTTTATTGGACACTGTCCTCCGGGTGAAAAATGACGATTTCTGGCTCATTCCAGTTTTTTGCCAATACTTATAGATTTTGGTCTAACTCCTCAGAGAAATTTCGGATCACTGAACGGAGTGGTATTTTTGGGTTTTACAAGAGTACACCAACAATTTGTGTTTTTTCTTGGAATCTGACCTCCAG
Organism: Thamnophis sirtalis; assembly: GCF_051295495.1. Classification (NCBI taxonomy): domain Eukaryota; kingdom Metazoa; phylum Chordata; class Lepidosauria; order Squamata; family Natricidae; genus Thamnophis; species Thamnophis sirtalis. The sequence continues at coordinate 24,647,429 of NW_028261382.1, forward strand.
GTCAAAAATGACGATTTCTGGCTCACTCCAGTTTTTTTGCCAATTCTCATACATTTTGGTCTAACTCCTCAGTAAAAACTCGGATCACCGATTGGATTGGTATTTTTGGGTTTTACAAGAGTACACCAACAATTTGTGTTTTTTCTTGGAAACTGACCTCCAGGTCAAAAATGAGGATTTCTGGCTCACTCCAGTGTTTTGCCAATTCTCATAGATTTTGGTCTACCTTTTCAGTGAAAACTTGGATCACCGAACGGAGTGGTATTTTGGGTTCTCCAAGAGTAGACAACGAATTTGTGTTTTTTCAAGGATACTGACCTTCTGGTCAAAAATGACAAGTTCTGGCTCATTCCAGTTTTTTGCCAATTCTCATACATTTTGGTCTAACTCCTCAGTGAAAACTCGGATCACCGAATGGATTGGTTTTTTGGGTTTTACAAGAGTACACCAACAATTTGTGTTTTTTCTTGGAAACTGACCTCCAGGTCAAAAATGACGATTTCTGGCTCACTCCAGTTTTTTGCCAATTCTCATAGATTTTGGTCTACCTCCTCAGTGAAATCTCGGATCACCGAGTGGATTGGTATTTTGGGTTTTCCAAGAGTAGAGAGAGAATTTGTGTTTTTTCTTGGATACTGACCTCCGGGTGAAAAATGACGATTTCTGGCTCATTCCAGTTTTTTGCCAATTCTCATACATTTTGGTCTAACTCTTCAGTGAAATTTCGGATCACCGAACGGAGTGGTATTTTTGGTTCTCCAAGAGTTGACAACGAATTTGTGTTTTTTCTTGGATACTGACCTTCTGGTCAAAAATGACGAGTTCTGGCTCATTCCAGTTTTTTGCCAATTCTCATACATTTTGGTCTACCTCCTCAGTGAAATCTCGGATCACCGAACGGAGTGGTATTTTGCGTTCTCCAAGAGTAGACAACGAATTTGTGTTTTTTCTTGGATACTGACC